>NW_022436993.1:2499877-2606887 GCF_009761245.1 Sapajus apella | reverse complement strand
TTTTTTTTTTTTTTGAGATGGAGTGTCACTCTCTCACCCAGGCTGGAGTGCAGTGGCACAATCTGGTCTCACGGCAACCTCCGCCTCCTGTGTTCAAGAGATTCTCCTGCCTCAGCCTCCCGAGTAGCTGGGACTACAGGTGCATACCACCATCCTGGCTAATTTTTATAATTTTTAAGTAGAGACAGGGTTTTGCCATGTAAGCCAGGCTGGTCTCAAACTCTTGACCTCAGGTAATCCACAAGCCTCGGCCTCCCAAAGTGCCGGGATTACAAGTGTGAGCCACCTCGCCTGGCCTATCCTGGTATATTTTACAATCACAAACATACAGAAACAACCTAAACATCCAATAATTTTAAAATTATTTCTATATTATGATATTTGTCAGAATAATATGCAGCAAATCAAATCATATTTACAAACTATATTGAGCAAAATGGGAAATGCATAAGATGTTATATTAAATAAAATGTTTGTACAGACTAGTGGTAGTAAACATGCCTTGAAGAAAAGAAATGCAGAATATTA
Source organism: Sapajus apella (assembly GCF_009761245.1). Lineage (NCBI taxonomy): Eukaryota > Metazoa > Chordata > Mammalia > Primates > Cebidae > Sapajus > Sapajus apella. The sequence continues at coordinate 2,606,359 of NW_022436993.1, read as the reverse complement.
ACTTAGAAGGTAAAATTTCTGCAGTGAGCCTATAGTACTTCCATGATATGAAAAAATATTTAAAGATAGGGATTAACAATCTTACCCACATAACCAAGAAATGTCTTGCCACAAGTGCTAAAAGTAAATTTAAAATGTTCAAAATATTTTAAAAGTAGAATAACAGATTTGAAAAATTAGCTATTCTGTCATGTAATAGTTTTGGTTAAAGATGTTTATTATATTCATAAACGAGTTTTGTTCACTGAGTTAAAGTATTATTAATTTTAAATCCCCATGAAACACAATCAATATTAAATGCCAAATAAATGTTTGTCAAGCATCTAGTTTTAACAAAGTTTAGTAATTAAAGTATGAAACTAAAAAGTAGAATGATATGTACATGAATGTCAAGTATAAGTACAAGTACCTGTATGTCAACTATAAGTACATGTACTTCAAGATAAGTTTATGCTCTTTCTGTTATGTATTGCAGAAGGTGCTTGAAATACATTTTTTGAGGTATACCCCTGAAATCTAAGTAACCTTCCAATTAATTTCTACATTTTGAAAATGCGTATATAATAATGGTATCTAAATTATACCAAATCTATTTTTTATGTTTTAAGTTATTTAGCATAACTTAGTGAAACTATGTTTGACATCACATAAACAGCCACTTGCTTGTGCAGCTATTTCACTCTGCCAGCCAGTGTGATTTGGGTTGTGTCATATTATGCAATAGCCTAAGTCTAACCAGCAAAGAAAAGTTGAGAAAAATGATCAAGAAGAGACATAGGCCTCATGTTGAATAGTATCATATTTTTACTTTACATAATTATCACACATTAATTCATGTCATTTGAGGAAGGCAGATTAAGACATTTTCATTTTGGGGGAGTGACGTCATTGCCATAATTTCTTCTAACAACACAACTCTTTGTTTTTCAGCTGCTTCTTTGCTTTGCATTCAGGCAGATGAGCTACAAGAAGCTCTCACCTCCCACTGTGTGGTCACTAGAGGAGAAACAATTATTCGACCCAACACTGTAGAAAAAGCTACTGATGTCAGGGATGCCATGGCTAAAACTTTATATGGACGTCTTTTTAGTTGGATAGTCAATTGCATTAACAGTTTGTTGAAGCATGACTCATTACCAAGGTAAAAATTTTTACAGAAACATTTTTTCCCAAATATCAGGTGATGTAAATCTATTTTCTAACTGATTGTTTTGTATAGGTCTCTTTCAAGACGTTTCTTTTTTTTTTTTTTTCAGGCCCACAATACTTTTTTATTATTATTATTTGTTAATATATGTATATTTTATTGCATTTTAGGTCCTGGGGTACATGTAAAGAACATGCAGTTTACAAACCAAGTAACACTGATCCACTCTGCAAGATCTGGAGCTTCATCATCATCCTCCTCTCCAGTAGCAAGTGGTGCTTTTCCATCCACACATTGTTTGGAGAGAGCTTCAGCCAGTCTCCTTAAACTAGTCAGACTGTCTGCCCAAAGCTTAAGATGCTGGGTAGCACTTCTGTCAGCTGCTTTGTCTCAGCATGGCCTGTAAAGGTGAAAGTGTTCGCTGCCAGAGATGCCTGCACTTTAGGGTTGTTAAAGTGGATCACTGTTCTTCGGTTTGTAAATATATTCACCTCTTCAATACCAGAGATACTGTTTACCCCTAACTTCTTTAAGGAAAACTGAAGTTTTTAATTATCTGCTGTGGCTGTTCTATGAACCACCTTCTTTTTCTGCGAGCAGTTCCTTTCCCACCAATGTGCACCTGTGCCTGCAGTTTGGCAAGTTTTTCCTGGTTCATGATTGTTTCTTTCATCTTGGCAGCATGGATAAAGGGTTGCATGGGGAACTAGGGTTGATTCTCTGGGGGTCTCGGGTGGACCACCTGAGATTAGGCACACACATGCGGGCCAAGATGTTTCTAACTGATAAAATTAAATTATTAAAATGATAGTTTAGTTGATAACTTCACTTCCTAATAGTCCCACCTCATAATGCCACATAACTGTAAAATTTTTAAATTGCTGCAACATAAACTGTAGCAACATGAATAACACAATAGAAAGTGAATTTTTAAAAATTTGATATCTTACTATCAACTAATAGGTTCTTTTAATTAGAAGTTGTATCATGAAGCATATACCATTTTATGCTTATGTAAAATGTCAGCTTAGCAGTTCTTTGTATTTATTTTGAGGGTTTAAATTAAACCTTGAAGATAAATGTAAACTGTCTTTTCATATTTTAACTCTAACTGTAACCCCATTATATCCTCACTGTAAATCCAATGAAATTTGGTTCAGAAATGCACTAGATAAATGTAGGTAATAGTAAATGGCAGAGCCAGGATGTAAGTATTATTACCTGACTGTAAGTCTAAAGCCTTCCTTCTTAAATATAATTACAGCTACCATTGACTAAGTGCTCTCTATAAGCTGGGCTTGTACGTAGATCCAGGTCCTTACATTTGCATCTAAAGCTTTGTTCTGTGATAAATGGCATAATCTTTAGAATTTCGCATGTGGAAGAGCAAGATGGATGCCTACCATCAGATCACCTCCTTCACATTTGCTTACTAAGCATAAAAGACCATTATACACATTTCAAGTGTGCAATTCATTATTATTTTTTCACTAAAATACATACCACACCATAGTACCATGTATAGTCAAGATATCTAAAAGCCATTATTTCTCCATGTTCCGTGTCTCTCAAAATTGTGTCTGCACCTCCTGGGTACCATATATACCATTTTCCCATTTTGAGGTAATGGTCAAAATGGTTTGTATGTTCTTCTGTGGTCATCTATATTATGTCAAGCATTCATATGAAAATGGAAAAAAATCAGGGATTTTTATTATCTGTATATTCCAGAAAATATAGGCAAGATATTTAGTGATTTGGCCTCATTTTGTTAATTATCATCTGCATATTTGGCACTAAATGAAACCTACCCAGAAGGGGGGTCCACTGTAGCCTATGTACTAAATGTACATAGACTAAATATACTAAATGGCAACTTTCCTTTCCATTCGCTAATGAAAACCATCCAAATCTTAGATTTTCAGAATTTTTACAGAAAGTTTAAAAACTAAAGGGAGGCCAGTTGAAATAATTTAGTTCAACTTTGTCAAGATGTACACTAAGATTTTAAACAGCACATGTTGTATGCTAAGCTTTGCCACTAACTCGTTATGGGTTACTGTGCAACTTACTGCATTTGTCTGGGTTTTTCCCTCCTCAGCTGTTAAATAAGGGCATTGAATGACGAGTCAGTGGTCTTAGTTGTTGGGGTGTATCTTGGAGCCTTTTAAGAACATCTTGAAAACTTCCTTTTTCCTTCACTTCAAAATAAAAAATGGATATATTTCTACATGCCCACCAAAATATTGCACACTTATGATTCCAAACCACTTGAAAGCCATGAACAGATCCTACTTTAAGAATCCCTGAACTAGGTCATTTTTAAGGTCCCTCCTGGCTCTAACACTTTTTTATGCAGTGAGTTAAATATTTATCTCTGTGGGATCCTGTGGGGCAAAGAGATTGTAAAGGGATAATAATTTTGATAAAACCAGCATAAGTATTCACTAGACGTCTTGGCTCATACAATAATATAGAATTATTATTCAAAATAGGAACTTTTGGAAATACTGATAGCTTTCCCTTTGTCCATCCCAGCACATATTTAAAGTATTCCACAGCCTGAAATTTGAATTCAATCACTTCCTCCAAATGTAGAGCAGACCCTTCAGCTCACAGTGTGCAGTTGCTGACTGTCATTTCCAAATCACTTCCTTACATAATGCTAAGTGTAACCCTGGAATACCTAAATGACGAACACGTAGAGAAGCTTTTGTACTTTCTTTTTAAATTTACATCACAATAATTCTGCAATGTATCTATTTCTTTGGGGAGGAGTAAACCTTTTGACCAATAGTAGAAAAAAATGTATTTGAAATACTTAATTGTGAAATAGTATTTAATTATATTTTAAAGGATTTAAATGTAAAAATAAATCCCTATGTATTTATCTTTCTCCAGGTTGCCATTTGTTCTATATTTTAAAAACTATAAGTAAATGACCCAAAAGCAAATAACAATTCTTTAAAATAATTAAGATCTTTTAGTAAGATTTTCAAATTATTCTCTTAAAATTAAAGACTATACTCTTTAAGAGAGTTTTTGCTTTTCTGGGACAGTTTTTGATAAATATATTTTTGCTGTGCTCTAATCGCTACCCAGGTGGTTCTTGTAATTCCTGACTCACTCAAACCTGTTATTTTGTTCTTAGGAGAAGAAAAAGTTTCTTTTGTTTCAGTATATAAGAGTATCTAAGTGGTTTCTGTAGCTCAAGGAAAATATTGTTCCATTTTCATATAAAAATCAATATCTGCCATTATCTTTATGTGCTACAGACAGAAACTATTTTAGTGAAGAAAATTTCACTCTAAATGTATGTCTTTATAGTAGTTTCTTAGCTCAATCACAAATGGCAACTCTAAGATTCCCTGTTTTCCATTACCTCTTCAGGAAATAAAATAATGTCTCTTTTATTCTTCTAGTGAGAATGGTGATGAGCTGAGCATTGGCATTCTTGATATATTTGGCTTTGAAAATTTCAAAAAAAATTCCTTTGAGCAGCTGTGCATTAACATTGCAAATGAACAAATTCAGTATTATTATAATCAACATGTGTTCGCATGGGAACAGGTAAGCCGAAGTACTTACTATAAAGATGCATGCATGTGTATATCATATGCAGACTTGTGCAAATGAAGCAGGACCTTAACAATAGATCTAAAGCCTGTGAGTTGATATGTGATGTTAAGTGTCCTCCACTGAAAATCGGTACACTCCTCTCCAAAACTTAGAATTCTGAGCCTTTGCAAACAAAGAAATTTCCTTTGAAAATTTAAGTAAATAAATGTGTCCAGCAGTTTTTCTTTCTGTAGACTACATAGCTGAAATTCTGTTTGAAATTTCACTAACCATCTAAAAGCCATTAAACTTCAGAATTCCAGTAGCTAGGCAACAGAACATAAGTTAATGGGTTCGATGCAAACGCCATGAAATGATCATTTTGTCAAGGTACAATGTGTAATTTATGAATCACCTTCAAAAAAATATTCCTCTTTAGAGAAAAATGACTTACTTGAATCACATTTGACAAACTGTAATACTAAGAATATTTAAATTATTTTAAGTCTAAAACAGTCATATTTAATATCATCCAGTATGTCATTTGTCTCCTTCAAATAATATTATATTGCTTTGCATTTAAATTAGAGGTACATGAACTTCATTTTGTTCAAAATATTTAGGCTTCTTAAAAATTTATTTTGGAATTACATTTTGAAAACAGTGGTCACAAAATAAAGCATTTAGATTTTGACATTTCTTAAGCCAACAAAAGACATAAATTTAAGACCTTATGTGGTGGTCAGCTCTCTTTTATCTATCACAGGATGTTCCATCAAATATTCATTCCCTCTTCCTCTCTCCCTCTTCTTGTCTCCTTCTCTACCCCTCTCCATTGGTGCCTTCCCATAACCTAGATATGTGAAGAAATCTCTATAAAATCTTAAAAGCAAACAAAATAAAAAACAAAGCCCTTTTCCATTCTGCTTACCTCTGTAGCATGGTCCTCTCTCTTCCCCTCACAGCCAAGCTCCTTGAAAGCATATTCAGCACTCACTGCATTGCATGTCTTCCTTCCTCATCTGGCACACTGAGTCTGCAGTATCTGGCTCTGACCTCCCCGACTCCCCTGGAATGGCCCTTCCTTGTCTCAACATCCTAGTTCATTTTTGTCTTTCTCACTAGGCTGTAAACTCCTTTAGGTCATATACTGTGTCTTAATTCTTTTTTTAGAGGCTGACATGTAGCAAGTGCTCAATAAGTATTAATTAAACTAATGTCACCTTACTTTAATGCTTCACAATACTGACAACATCCATTTGAACCAGAGAACAAAACAAGTAATACATTCTTGGTTTGGACTCTGATACGATCTATCAAAATTGCTGACTTTATGGGACCAGCTGCATCCCCAGGCATTGCCCATCTGATGAGTTACTGACTTGCATTGGTAGATCTCTGCTGTTCTTTTGGTGATTGGGTAGACCCTGGTTTTAGCCTTAACCAAGGTACAGATATTTCAGTAATTATTGCTTTTCACGTTTTATAAAATGTTAGTTTACAAATCGATTTTTTTAAATTGAGATAGAATCTCACTCTGTCATCCAGGCTAGAGTGCAGTGGGGCAATGTCAGCTGACTGCAGCCCCTACCTCCCAGACTCAAGCAATCATCCTGCCTCAGCCTCCCAACTAGCTGGGACCACAGGCATGCACCACCACACCTGGCTAATTTTTGCATTTTTTCCTGGAGACGGGGTTTCACCATGTAGACCAGGCTGATCTTGAACACCTAGGCTCAAGCCATCTACCTGTCTCAGCCTCCCAAAGTTCTGGAATTACAGGCATGAGCCACCAAGCCCAGCCTACAAGTTGCTTTGATTGCTAGCCTTGAATTTCATTCATGATTCCAATGCTATTAATTCCTTTGTCTATGGCTTGTTACAAAAATTATTCTATAAAGCCCTTTAAGATAACCTTGAGAGGATTTCAGAACAAAAGAACTCAGAATTTCCCCCAACAAAATAAAAAATTCAACTAGAATCCAGAATTATACAAAGCACTTTGAGGAATTAAAACAGTTTCCAGTCCTTCAGGTACCTGGAGTAACTACCTAGGAATTTCTGCTTCATAATCTTATGAAACAAACAGTGGCCGCTGAGCACAATCAAACTGATGAATGTGTTATCCAGGAGACACAGAATTAGTCAATGACTCTCTTGATTTTAACACATGAGTGTATTTGTTTTTTCTTTCTAACTGTCCTGTGAAGGCTGAAAATATAACTGAGAAAAACTAACTAACTGTATGTATTAGCTATCGCAGACAAAGAGCACACTTACACTAATTTCCATAAATGAGAAACTGCTATTAAACCATGAATTAAAGTCATTGTCTACATTTTTTGGTTGAATATAATCACAGGTTGGACCTGAGAGCTCCTTAGTTTAATAGAGCCATTATTGCCTATCAGAAAGAAATAGTGTTCTCACTTTATGAGTCGTACAAATGATCTGGCCAGATCTCAGCACAAGCCTTGGGCAGCACCTTTACGGATGAATCACTTCTGTTCTAGCTTAAACCAATAAACATTATTTTTATTGACAGTTTACAACACTGGAACATAAATAATAGTCTGCTGAAAATGTTTTCCTATTTAGTCTAATTTAAGTATATTTGTAATAGACAATGGGACACTCCAGCAAAGCTGTTTACAAAGGTATTTTGAATATCATTTCCCCATTGCCTTCCATTTAAAAAAGATCAATAAATTACAGTAAAGTATTTTTCATGAAAGAATTTATAATGGTGACCTAATCTATAGCATGCAGAGTAGATAGTTTTATGCTTCCTGGAATTATTTCCAACCATTTGTATTACTTTTGAAACATTTTCCTAAATCCAGGAATCTCTATTATCCACTCACTGGTAGCTATACCACCTTTCTCTTCATAACCTACTTTCCTATGGACATTTACTATGTGCCTCAGAATCTCTTAATAACAACCTGGAGCATCCAATTTGTATCCCTTTATTTTCCTTATTATTTACATATTTAGAATGTTAAGAGAGCTTGTGTATAGAAGCATTACTTTTCTATGTGTAAAATATGTAGCTCTTAAAATTTTTCTGCAGTTTGATATTTCATATTATTTGAAGCTTTTACAATTTCCCAGCACAGGGAGAACAAGAGTTCGCATTTTTACAGGATATATATTATCACTATTTTTTAGAATTTTTGAAAAATAGTTATTTCATTAAAGTGTTATTAAAAATATGTGTATCTAGAAAGAGAAAGAATGAAAAATCAAACATGATAAAGCATTAACAGTTTTGAAATAGCCACCATGTAAAAGGTACATGGGAGTTCCTTGTACTATTTTTAAATTTTTCTGTAAGTTTTAAATTATTTCAAAATGAAAAGTGGCAAAAGTTTTTTTTTTTTTTCACCCTAATAAACATAAACATAGTTCATCTAGAGTTCTGGTAGCACTCTTACAGAAATCTTAGATTTTCAACCTTTATAATTTTTGTTTGAAAACAGTGGATTTTTGTCAATGGTTAGAGTAAGTAACTTCTCATTGGTTTCTTTCCACCCTGGGTAGTTTTCATGAATATGCACACCATTTGAGGAGCGGTGAGTAGGAGTTATTTTACTAAAATACAGACTTCAGGGACTATGTGTCCATGTAGCTTCTTTCCTCCTGCAAACGTTCTGTCCACAGTCTTAACCACATTTATTCATTGAGTTTCAAAACATATCCAAGCAGTTGTGCATTCAGAAATATTAGAACTAGAAGAACCTAAATAGATTATCTATATTTCATTGATTAAAATGACTCCTTCCCCTCAACTGTGATTTGCCCAAGGTTATAGAACAATGAAACGAAACCAGGACCTAAGTAAGGGGCTTCTGACAGTTCTCTACAGTTTTTCTCATGAACAAACAAATAAGCAAGGACCAGGGATCTAGTAAAGTAATCTCGTATGCAGAAGAAAAAGGCGCTCTTTCCTTCATTTCTTTCTTTCTAAATAAATAAGAGCACCTTTTCTTCTGCATAGGGGATTATTTTATTAATCTATTAGATTGCTAATTATTAGATTATCATTATTAAATTATAAACTATTATTTAATTATTAGATTATTTCTATTAGATTAGGAAGGAGGAAGGAAAAGAAGCATAGGTCAGTCTTAACATGAAAGGCCAAGGAGAATCAACATAAGGCAGGATAGAGGAAGACAGGAGATCCCGAGGGGCACTGAGGCTGGCAGCAGAGGCTGGCAGGGACTGTGACAAGGGGAGACCCCTCACAGGAATTAGAACTAGAAGGTGGAACAACTAAAAAGGAGAATACAGCCACAAACAAAGAAATCTCAGACGTGACTTCAGGGTTGGAGTGGAAAGAGCATTTTTGTCATGCCCTAAAAAACAGAAGCAATCAGTGCAGTGGCTCACGCCTGTAATCCCAGGACTTTGGGAGGCCAAGGAGGGTGAATCACCTGAGGTCAGGAGTTCCAGACCAGCCTGGTCAACATAGTGAAACCCTGTCTCTACAAAAAAATACAAAATTAGCCAGGTATGGGTGGCAGGCATCTAGCACCCCAGCTACTCGGGAGGCTGAGGCAGGAGAATTGCTTGAACCCAGGACCCGGTGGTTGCAGTGAGCCGAGTTTGGGTCCACTTCACTCCAGCCTGGGCGAAAGAGCAAAACTCTATCTCAAAAAAAAATAAATAAAAGAAGAGAAACTCTATCTTTTTTATCTTTAATTCTATTTTCCCCAGCCCGAACTACCCCTAATCACACACAGAGTAGGCACTTCATGAATATTTGAGGAATTTGAGTGTATCACATCCTCTGCAGTGATCTGTACCAAGACAGTACCACAAACCCAGGTGAATTGCCAGTGCCATCTCATGAAATAAATTTCATTCTTCCTCCCATGACCTAAAACGGGTAGGACCATAAAAAAGCGGACTAAACTTATGAAAGAGATACTGATTTATGACTTGATAACAGGAAACAGGAGAATATTGAGGTTCATATATACTATACACCAGCTGTTAACATTTCCCCAGATTCTGAAATATCTACAACTGTGGAGCAGTGTCAAATGATGAACTCGCCTACCTGAGAGGGCTATGACATTGTTCCCCAGGTGTAAATTTGGTAAAAGAAGTAAGTGTGCCCCGTCACTGTGTACCAGCCTTTTATAAAAGAAAGATGTCTGAGCCAGAGTCCTCAAATCACTTCAACTGGTGACTTTGGAAGAATCTTCTTAAAACTTAAGGCTTGGATAAAACTATCAGAAGGTAGTAGAAAATGTTCTTCTATAGTAAAATGATGAGGTGGTATTTGTGGGGGAGTAGGTAGAAGACTGTTCCAGAACCTGTCTGTTCTTTACGTAATGATGTAGTCTGCCTACTTTGGGAGTGTTCGTCTACTGCTATCCAGGTTGGTGCTAAGAAATAAAAACGCACTAAGTACAGACTGGCCAGGCACAGTGGCTCACGCCTGTAATCTCAGCACTTTGGGAGGCCAAAGTGGGTGGAATCACTTGAGGCCAGGACTTTGAGACCAGCCTGGCCAACATGGAGAAACTCCATCTCTACTAAAAATACAAAAATTAGCGGGGCATGGTGGCACGCATCTGTACCTAGCTACTCAGGAGGCTATGCCGTGAGGATCACTTGAACCCAGGAGTCAGAGGTTACAGTGAGCAGAAATCATATGACTGCACTCCAGCCTGGACCACGGAGTGAGACTCCATCTCAAAAAAAAAAAAAAAAAAGAAAGCCCACACAGTAAGTACAGATTGATTGGTCTGGTGTGTACTAATGTAGGTGATAAGACTATAAACAAATAAAATCATTCATTATTGATTCTTAAAGATTTAGGTAGTACATGGAAGGGCAATAAGTATCATTTATGTGAGCTAAAATTATTTGCGAACTAGAGCTATAGGTTATTCTGTATTTTAAATTATTCCAGACCTGGATAATTTCAGAACTTCAGCTAAGGAAACAAAGAATTGAAATAGTTCACCATTATTCTAGTCCATCTTCCCAACTAATGCAACCTCACCTAGGTCTTCCAACTGTATTTTTTATTATTAGAGATCTGACTTTTTACAGTGTTCTAAAATTTTGTTAAAAGTCGAATTTTAAGACACACTTGAAAACTATAGCTTGTCATATCTCAAGAACCTTCTGATAAGATTATATTATGACAATATCGTCATCATGATGATACAAGGAAAAATTTGCGAGCTTGGGGCATACATTTTTCTTCAAAATGACATTTCTCATATTATTGAAAGGCGAGAGAAGTCTTACTTCATATGCCACAAAGAGGCAATGCAAGAGCAATAGAAGCAGTGTGAGCAAGCTGACAAGGAAGGGGTCTAGACTCGTGGGCGAGGACAGCAGAAACCACAGCTGATATTGTGACTGCTCCTGCCAAGCCAGCCCACTGAGATCAACACTCAAGAGAATGATTTCTTCAGGAAAGTCACTCAAACGCTAGTTTCATGAATGAATTCCTGTGAAATGTAGTCACACAAACAAAAGGACACAAAGAAGCAAATGGGAAAGAGACCAGGAAGCAAACATCAACCTGACACCAACGATGTTTTCAAGAAAGTCCTAGAGCCTTTCCTTTCATTTAAGTGTCCGATTGCTAGCTTCACAAATCTTCAGCAACATCACAGCAACTGTTGCTGTAAGAAAGCCTCTGAGTCCAAAAAATATCATGTTTCTTATTATCTGGTTTCAAAACAATAATACTCCTAATAATAGCCGACAGACATTAAGTATGTAGTATATGCTAAGCATGTATCTACTTTATTTTCCTCAAAATCTATCCTGTTAAGGAAATATTTAAGCAAAGAAATGCAATTACAACAACAGGCTACCATTTCCCCTATCAAAAATAGATTTAAAATATTTAATGAAAATATTCATTGCTGGTGAGGATGCAGCAGGTTAGAAGTGTTTATGATTAAGACTGCAGTTTCTGCAAGCTTTCAAAAAATCAGTCTACAATTGGGCACAGTGATTCACGCCTGTAATCCCAGCACTTGGGGAGGTCAAGGTGGGGGCACAGTTGGGGGGATCATTTGAAGTCAGGAGTTTGAGATCAGCCCAGGCAACATGGAGAAACTCAACTCTACTAAAAATAACAAAAATTAGCCAGGTGTGGTAGTGCATGCCTATAATCCCAGCTACTCTAGAGGCTGAGGCAAGAGAATCGATTGAACCCCAGAGACAGAGGTTGCAGTGAGCTGAGATCATGCCGCTGCACTCCAGGCTGGGTGACAGACTGTCTCAAAAAAAAAAAAAAAAAAAAATCAATCTACAAGCATGTTTCAGGAGCCTGTAAAATGTTCATACCATGTGATCATCTATCTATTTTAAGATATAATAGAAAATACAGAAAAGCTTGATACACAAACAGGTACCCTGGAGCACTGTGTAAAATAATGTAAATCATGGTAGAGTGCATGAGAGTGACCAGTTAAGGAAGGGAAATTGCTGAATTAGAAAGATGAAGGAAGGTGTCTGAAGAGGTAAGACCTGAATGATGAAAGTGAACCTTCATTGTGTTATTAATGTGTACTGAGTAATCTGTGCTTAAATTTGCACCTGATTTACCAGCCATGTGGACTCTTGCAGCCTCTCTCAGCCCATGGTGACCACCCTTCCATGCTGTGCAAGTCTGAGATGTTCTGAGGGCTCAATGTAGTCATCTTGCATCTCTCCTTGAATGGACCTTTGGCCTTAAACATTTAAGCTTGTTGTTTAGGCCATAGCTGGAGAGGTACACATTGTATGGGCTTTCCTGCCACTGTGCTGTTTCATGACCCGACTCAAAATTCAATGAAAAACAAGGTAGAAACTAGGCACAGTGGCTCATGCCTGTAATCCCAGCACTTTGGGAGGCTGAGGCAGGAGAATCACCTGAGGTTAGGAATTCAAGACCAGCCTTGCCAACATGGTGAAACCCTGTCTCTACTAAAAATACAAAAATTAGCCGGGCATGGTGGCAGGTGCCTATAATCCCAGCTACTTGGGAGGCTGAGGTAGGGGAAATTACTTGAACCCGGGAGGTGGAGGTTGCAGTGAGCTGAAATGGCACCACTGTACTCCAGCCTGGGTGAGAGTCAGACTTTGTCTCAAAAAAAAAAAAAAAAAAAAGAAAGAAAAACAAGGGAGAACTTTACCCAGGTGTGGGATTTCCTAACATCTAAGTCTTCTGATTTTCTTGAAGAAAATATATATAAAATGATTATTCATCTGTTTCCAAAAGGGAACTCAGACAGTCTGAAGAGAGTGGAAATTATTTGGCTAAGTACTTCAGCTTTAATACAGTTAATAACTCTGCTCACCTTCTGCTTTAAATGTATTTTTAATGTACAGGGAGGGCAGAGCAGAGGACTTTCTGAAGAGATAGGAGCTTTGTTTCTCCACATATGCTTGAAAACAACTAAGCATTTTGGGATCATAACTGCTATAAAATACATAATTATTTTAGGCATTATAATTTTGCTGTATTTTGTAAATTCCGAGTAATTGCATTTTTTTCTTTCTTGGTTTACCTGAAGTCCCTAATACTAACAAGTGTCTTGAAGGGGAGCCCATTGTTTTCCACGCCACTCATCTCTGCTCTGTATGACCCGCCACAAAAACAGTCAGTGGATTTTGACACAGGCAAATAGAAATGACGAATGCATTAGTTTAGACCTTAACCTCATGTACTTTCTATATAAAACAAAAGTCGTTTTGAACTTTGCAGTTGCCATTTAAACTATAATATGCTGTCAGCTTGATGTGTCTAACAGTAAAATAATTCTAGGTCTACTCATTTCTCCCAAGGTTACCTTCAAATACAAAAGCTGTGAAACTTCAAGTCATTGTTTTCATTTTCTTATACTGGATAAGATAAATGTCTTTCAGGTTCTCCACCTTTAAGACCATCTATTATGCCTCATTTTTATGCATTAGATTTCATTTTATTTAAAAACATACACTTATTTTTCCTGGTGACACCTTTGAAATGAAATTTCAGCTTCATAAGGCCCCTACCATAGTGATTAAAAGTTCTGACTTATCAAAATGTCCCACCTGCCACTGGCTACATTGCAGACGTTCCCAGAAATTTTTCTTTCTCTTCACTATTGTAGTACATTATGCATCATAGTTATCCATTGTATGTTACTTTGCATTATTACTCAAATTATATTTTAAATCTGTGGGGGACCAGGAGCTCGTTTGAAACTTCTCTGTCACTCAGTGCCTTAGGTATTCAATGAATATATTTAATGAATTAAAGAATATATTAAAATAACAATGAAAATGGCCTGTAATTTAAACATGGGAATGGCACAGAGTGTTCCACCTGAGTCAGCGATTGTTTCATACACTTACCCAGGAATGGATGCTTATCACCTGAGAAGCAGTGACTCCCCCACATGCAAGCGTGGCTGCATGTCATAGTGCAGAGGCCACGTGTGTATTCTCTTTGACAGACTTCAGGACTGGGCTGGGGACAGTGTGAAGGCAGAGTCATAGAAGCAAACTGGGCACAAGCCTTCATGCCCCTCTTGTTAAGTAGATCATAGGTACATATGCTGTGCTCGTACCTCAACCCTACAGTAATTATCTGTACTTCATTTCTTCTATTGTATACTTCTTATATTACACTATACTCAATAGTAAATCATTGTTAATATACCATATATTTTTACTTTGTGAAATGGGGTTTGTTGCCCCACTTAATAGATTAGAAATGGACTTTTATAGAGTGTGGAAATTCCAAAGGATTATGTGGCTAGTTAAGTGGCAGAGCCCAGAAATGAACCTATGTGTCCTTAGTTCTGAATCCACTGGCTGTTTCTATAACCCTCTGCTGTCTAGTAACTATGGAAATGTCTGGAATTATGACTGAAAAGTTATATAAATGTGCTTGAGAGATTCAGCTGGGGAAGTATAACTTTAAGATATATCTAGTTAAATATTCTGTAAAGTCTGGAACATAATTTTGTTACTTCTCATTAACAACATGTTTTCCTACATCTTGAAAACTTAAGATGCCCATAATTTAGTGTGGAGACTAGGGGTCCTTTTATTACTACCCTGAGCATAACCAGTTCTGACTTTAAGGAACAAGCAGCTTTGTGGAGAGAAAGATAAAATGGTACTGTCAGTTTAAGAACAAGTTCAGGCTGGACGCAGTGGTTCATGCCTGTAATCTTTGGGAGGCCAAGGCAGGCAGATCACTTGAGGTCAGGAGTTCAAGACCAGCCTGGCCAACATGGTGAAACCCCATCTCTACTAAAAATATAAAAATTAGCTGAGCGTGGTGGTGGGCACCTGTAATCCTAGCTACTCGGGAAGCTGAGGCAGGAGAATTGCTTGGACCTGGGAGGCAGAGGTTGCAGTGAACCGAGATTGCGCCATTGCACTCTAGCCTGGGTAACAGAGTGAGATTCCATCCAAAAAAAAAAAAAAAAAAGCAAGGTCAACAGCAAAGGGAGTAGTTTATTTTAATATGTGTAAAGTAAAATTTTAGGTAATTACTAACAAGCTATATATTATTCACAGTTGTAAGTGGTTTTGTCTGTATCATGACCTATTTTAGAATGAATACCTAAATGAAGATGTGGATGCTAGAGTTATTGAATACGAAGATAACCGGCCCCTTTTAGATATGTTTCTGCAAAAGCCAATGGGTTTACTTTCCCTACTTGATGAAGAAAGTAGATTTCCCAAGGCCACTGACCAGACTCTTGTAGGTGAGTTTTCAGCCCAGTGTGTCTGCATGGTTTTATGAATACAGTCATGTCATTCTGAATGATTTTTTAAGTGGCTTTAAATAATCTGGGAGAAAATTGCTGTCACAAAGCCTGCATATTTGACTTTCAAGAACAGCCTTTGGATTTTATACCTGGATCAGTGCATGTTTATGATAGGGTAAAATATTTAGTGATAAGCAAGCTTAAATATTGGACTTCTCCTTATTTTATGGTGAAGCCCAACCATAGAATTACAGGTTATAAATGACCCTAGAAATTTTCCAGCCCAAAATTAGAAATTGGTGAGCAAGGCAGAAGGACAGCTCTGGAATTGAAAAGAGGTAGTTAACAGGTAGAAAATAAATTAATCTCTGATGGCCTGTTCTATTCATTTATTTAATAGAGGCAAATCGCTTCAAATACCTTAATAACCTCTACAGCACATTAATAAGTGTTCATGATAATAATCCTAAGTCATTAAAGTAAGATTAAATGTTTCCATTTTTTGTGTTTGAGAAGGCAAAGATGTGTATAATGCATTTTTTAAAATCACCATCCACACTGGTTAAAATGAAAATGTTTTACTCCTTAAATGAAAAAAGGAAAAAACTTTAGATTTTTCAGATATCTGAAAAAATTGTTTTTAAATGTGGAGTATCATATTCCCTGATGATAGGAGATATTTTTTCTGTATAAAAAATACTTGCAGAAAATGTGGATTCACATCTTTCTGTCATTTACTTTTGTGACATGCAGAGCCTGTTTCTTACCATTAGGCCTGTGATGTTCCTTCCTTCTGACCCACTGATTGGCTTAATTTCTCCTCTAATGGAACAACACTAGCTGGAAAAGAAATTGACCCCAAAGTGGTGGGGAAAATCATTTCATAGCAGTCACTTTATCAAATGATCCTTCTAGAACAAGTTCTTTGAAGGTAGTATAATTGTTATAGAAATTCAGCTGCCTTTAAGATAATATTGTATTCTCATGTAATCAGTAATAATTTATAGCTCTGCAAGTAGAAAGAAGAGCGAAAACAACAGATTTTTAGGCTCATGGCTTAGCATCAAACTGTGCTGTACAAACCTCTTCGGTCAGTCTCAAGTAGTTCCCTTCCTCTGTACTAGTGGTTCTCAAAATGTGGTCCCCCACCAGGAACATCAGCATCACCTGAGAACTTGTTAGAAATGCAAATTCTTGGCTCCCATACCAAAATTACTGAGTCAGAAATTTTGGTGTTAGAGCCCAGCAACCTGTGTTATAACAAGCCTTCAGCCGGGTGCAGTGGCCCAGACCTGTAATCCCAGCACTTGGGGAGGCCAAGGCAGGGGGATCACCTGAGGTCAGGAGTTTGAGATCAGCCTGGCCAACATGGCAAAACTTCATCTCTACTTAAAAAATAGAAAAAAAATTAGCTGGGTGTGATGTCAGGTCCCCAGCTGCTCAGGAGGCTAAGACAGGAGAATTGCTTGAATCTAGGAGGCAGAGGTTACAGTAAGCCAAGATCATGCCACTGCACTAGCCTGGGCAACAAGAGCGAAACTCCATCTCAAACAAAAACAAAAACAAAAAAACCCTTGAGGTGACTCTGTTGTATGCCATGGCTTGAGGACTGATGCCCTAAATCATAAGGTAATGGTAGAAATTAACAATCTTGAGTTTTACTTTCCCATATTTAGTTCTATTCCAAATCTGCATATATTAGCTATGTAAAATTTTCTGTCTTTGTTCACTGCACCTTGTCCTTTTTATGGTAAATGATTCTTACAATATTTTTGAGGATCTCATATGTGCTTGATATTTGAGTTCAGTATTTTTCTACAGAAAAATTTGAAGGTAACCTGAAATCACAATACTTCTGGAGACCCAAAAGAATGGAACTTAGTTTTGGAATTCACCATTATGCAGGAAAGGTAAGAACTCTCAAGAATTACGACTAGGTTTCTCCTTAGCCTTTTAATGAATAATAGGATGGACATCAAAATGACAGCCCAAAATATTTATAGATTATGATAATGTCAAAACTGTCAGTTTCTGCCCCCACTGGCCCTAATTCTGCCCTCTGATGTCCTGTAACCCATCCTGTCCTTTGCCAGCCACTCACTATGGAGGCCACACCCACGCCAGGACACACACTTCTAGCCTCTATGCAAAAGAGGCTAAAAGAAAAGTCTTTCTCTTAGTTTAACAATCATAAAGTTATAGTTTTTCTAGAGGAATTATTTTTAAGTAACTTAAAAAAAAAAAAAAACAAGAAAGAAAAGACACAAGACTGAAAGAATCCTTGGGTGAGATCAGTTGGCAATGGTTACCTATTTTTTCCTTCTTTTAACAATGCCTGAGGACCTTTGCCTTTTTCAGACTTTAGATGATTCACTCTACTGCACTCTTTGTTCCTCCTCCCGTTCAAGAAGAGAAGGTGCCAGGCTGGTGGTATAGTCAGATAACTGAGCTAAGCCACATGGATGGATTATGATGTAGTTAAAGAAATGTCTCTACATTGACAGAAACACATTCCCACACCAGAGTGAACCTCAGATATGTTGTCCTAGACCCAGAGGATGCTTCCTTTCCTTCCTTCTGCAGAGAATGACAGTCACAATGATGTCATAAATATGGGAGGACAAAAAGGATATTCAAATCCAAATGAGAAATACATAAAAATAAGATTACATAGAACTTTAAGCATTTTAGAGTGCTTGGCAACCTCCATATGTCTGTCAACATTCCACTGACTTCCATCATTTTAAAAGTTTACCCTAAATCATTACAGTTATAGCCTAATGATTCTTAGCATGTCATTTTCCAATTAAAGCCTATTTTAAGCACCCATTAAGAATTGCATGCACCTGTAGTCCCAGCTACTTGGGAGGCTGAGACTGGAGAATTGCTTGAATCCTGGTGGCAGAGGTTGCAGTGAGCTGAGATCGCGCCACTGAACTCCAGCCTGGGCAACAGAGAAAGACTTAGTCTCAAAAAAAAAAAAAAAAAAAAAAGAATTGCCCATGATCATTTTGTCTAGTTGTTTTTAACAATTAGATTTTAACAATCTGTTAGTGTAATCAGGCTGCCATAGCAAAAATATCACAAGCTGCATGGCTTAAACAACAGAAATTTATTTTTTACAGCTTTGGAGGCTGACAGTTCAAGGTGCTCTCAGCAGGGTTAGCATATGGGAGGCCTTTCTTCCTGGCTTGAAGATGGCTGTCTTCTCAAGGTGTCCTCACATGGCCTTTGCTATGTGAACATAGGGAATGGGGAGAGATATCCCTAGTTCCTCTTCCTGCTCTTATAGGAACACAAGTCTTATTGTAGTAGGGTCCTACTCTGATACCTTATTTAGCATTAATTACCTCCCTAAAGGCCCTGTCTCCAAATATAGTCACAGTGAAAGTTTACATCTTCAACATCTGAATTTGAAAGAACACAATTTGACCCATAATGAATACTATACTGACCCATTCCACAAAAATCTTTGGATTACACTGATCTTTAAAAAGTCATAAAATTTGCCAAGCATGGTGGCTCAGGCCTGTAACCCTAGCACTTTGGGAGGCCGAGGTGGGAGGATCACTGGAGCTTAGGAGTTCAAGACCAGCCTGGGTTACATAGCAAGATCTGATCTCTAAAAATTATTTTTTAAGTAATAACATTATTTAGAAGTCCCAGAAACACAAAAAGCCACAATGTATTTAGATCACGCTACTGCTGAGATAAAAATTCATCGTGGCCAATTCAGGCAGGGCATGGTGGCTCACGCCTGTAATCCCCAAACTTTGGGAGGCTGAAGCGGGCGGACCACGAGGTCAAGAGATCGTGACCATACTGGCCAACACGGTGAGACCCCATCTCTACTAAAAATACAAAAATATTAGCCAGACGTGGTGGCATGAGCCTGTGGTCCCAGCTACTTGGGAGGCTAAGGCCGAAGAATCGCTTGAACCTAGGAGGCGGAGGTTGCAGTGAACCGAGATTGTGCCACTGCACTCCAGACTCTGTCTCAAAAAAAAAAATCTATCATGGCCAATTCAATACAGGTGAATCAATTATCATAGAAACAGAAATGACTTTGTGGCTTAGTATGCTTCCTTTATGCTGCTCCATCCCTCCAAATAGAGAAAAGAAACACACCAAATTCCCAACATAATAAATGAGAGGAATCAAACCCCTTTGGTCATTTCAACCCACATAAAATCAGTGAGACACAGCTGATAAGGGACTACCTTTGTAAATGCTTGTATCCCTGTTGTTCTACATACAGTAAGCTTATAATGAGTATCTATTGATGATGATGATGATGATGGTGATGATGATGGTGAGGAGGAGGAGGATAACAGTTGTGATGATTATGATAGCATACTTTGTCAACAGGTCCTCTATAATGCAAGTGGATTCTTAGCTAAAAACAGAGACACTCTTCCAACTGATATTGTGCTACTTTTGAGGTCATCTGACAACAGTGTAATTCGGCAACTAGTCAACCACCCTCTGACAAAAACAGGTAAGGCAATTTTCCTTACCTGCAAGTTTCCTCAAGCCCAATAAAATAGTTTTTATCTCTGTGCTTTTCATGAATTTCATCCTTAATTTTTCATGTGAGTTTGTTTTTGGCTCACTAAATATTCATTTGTTAATATCCTCTGCCCCAGATCATCTGAAGAAAATATAAAAATGAATATAAACAAGCTAGTATTTCATTAAAGATAAGTGTTTACAGCACTCACTCAGAAAATATGGTGGTATTGTTAGATACTCACTACAAGAGTACACTAACTTCCAGAGTTCATAATTACCTCTGCAAATCAGGAGTGGGCAGCTTTGGAATGATTCTTTGAGGTGTTAACAGTTTGGTGAACTCTCTTATTGATTAAAAATGGATGTGTCTTTGTTCCACCCAACCATAATACACCCTTGCATTTGCTGTAAGTAGAAAAAATATAGTTTGGGTTGTTTTTCCTTAGTGGAGTTTAAAATTGTTCTCTGAATTTCTTTTTTCAAAGTTTTACTGAGGTATAACTGAAATAAAAGAAACAGCACACATTTAAACATTAAAATTTGATGAGTGTTTCACATATATAAGCACCTGTAAAACTATCACCATGACTAATAGTGAACATACCCATCACCCACACATGATGTTTCCTCATGACCCTTTATAATCCTTCCCTCCACTCCTCCTTGTCCCATCTAGTTATTCTAGCACCATTTGTTGAAGAGATTATTTCCCCCCCATTGAATTCCTTTGACACTCCTTGAAAAATCAGTTGACTAATAAATAGGTCTATTTCTGGACCCTTTATTGTGTGTCATTGATATTACTCTGTCTTTAGGCCAGTGCCATACTTCTTGATTACTGTAGATTTCTATAAAGTCCTGAAATCAGGCAGTATAACTTATATTGACTTTGTTCTTATTCAGGCTTGTTTAAGTAATTATAATTTGTTTGCTTTTCCATACAAGTTTTAGAATGAGCTTGTCAATTTCTACCAAAACTCTTGGTTGGGTTTTGATTGGGATGCATTGAAACTATATATCAGTAATGGGAGAACTGGTATCTTTCCAATATTAAATCTTCTAATCAGCACAGTATAACTCTCCACTTATTTAAGTCTTCCTTAATTTCTCTCAGAAGTATTTTGTAGTTTTCAGTGTACAAGTTTTGCACATCCTTTGTCAAATTATCTGCTAGTGTATCACATTCTTATGTGATTATAAATGATAATTTTTAGCTGAAATTCTGTTTTTTTGCCAGTATAAGTCTAATTGATTTTTGTATATTGATTTTTTCTCCTGCAACCTTGCTAAACTCATTTGTCAGAGTACCTTTTTTTGTTAATTCCAAAGGATTTTCTGCACAGATGATCATGTCATCTGTGAAGAAAGGATTTTGCCCTTTCTTTTCCTATATGTTTCCTTTTGACTTCTTTCTCCTTGGTTGCACTGGCTAGAATCACCAATGCAACCTCTGGTGTTGAATACAGAACAGGTTGCAAGAATGAATATTCTTGCCTTTTTCCTGATCTTGGGGTAAAAGTAGTTAGTCCTTCACCACTGAATATAATATTAACTGTAGATTTTTCCATAGATGCCCTTTATCAGGGGAGAAGTTACTTTTTATCCCTAATTTGCTGAGTTTTTTTCAGGTATGCATGTTGTATTTTGTTAGATGCTTTTTCCACATCGATTGAATAGATTATTCTTATTTTTTAATTTTTTGTTATTTTTTAAATTGATAGCTAAAATTGTATTTATTGTGTACAATGTGATGTTTTGAAGTATATGTACATTGTAGAATAATGAAATCCAGCTAATGAACATGGACATTATTGTATGTAATTATTTGTGGTGAGAACACTTAAAATGTACTTTCTTCACAATTTTCAAGTATATAATACGTTGCTATTAACTATAGTTACCATGTTATACAATAGATCTCTTGAACTTATTTATCCTATCTAGTTGAAACTTTTTAGGCTTTGACCAGCATTTCCCCAACCCACTTCCTCCCACTGCAACCAACCCAACTGCTAGTAACCACCATTCCACTCTCTAGCTCTATGAAATCAGCTTTTTTAGATTCCACAAATTCCATCCAGTATTCATCTTTTTGTGACTGGCTAATTTCACTTGTGGTGTCCTTCAGGTTCAACCATGTTGAGCAGTGTTCCTGTGTGTGTGTGTGTGTGTGTGTGTGTGTGTGTGTGTGTGTGTGTGTACACATTTTCTTTATCCAATCATCCATTGATGGACACCTAGGTTGATCATATCTTAGCTGCTATGAACAATGCTCCATCTGTTAAATGGTGAGTCACTGATTTTGTAATCATTCTTGGGAAAAGCCTCAAATGGTCATGATGCATTATACTTTTTATATATTGATGAATTCAGTTTGCAAACATTTTTTAAGAATGTTTGCATCTATGTTTATGAGTAATATTGCATTGCGGTTTTATTACCCTTTTTTGTGATTTTGGAATCAGAGTAATGCTGGCCTCACAGAATGAATTGAGAAGTATTGCCCTTTTCTTCAGTTTTCAGGAATAGTAGAATGAACATTATTTCTTTCTAAATTGACGTGTAGAATGCACCAGTGAAGCCAACTGGACCTGAAGAATTTTTTGTAAGGTTTTCAACTACAAATTCAATTTGTTTAATAAATATAAGGCTATTTGAGTTATCTAATTTTTGAATGAGCTTCAGTAGATTGTGTCTTTTAAGAACTTTATTTCATCGACATAGTCAAATTTATTGACACAAAGTTGATTATAATATTCTATTACTATCCTTTTAATATCTGTAGATCCCGGAGTTATATCAGCTCTCTTATAACTGACACTGGTAATTTGTGTCTTCTCTCATTTTATTCTTGATGGATTTCCTAGAAATGTATTAATTTTATTGATCATCTCAAAGAACCAGCTTATGGTTTCATTAATTTTCTTTATTGGTTTTGTTTCTATTTCATTCTCTTTTTCTTTCTCTTTCATCTTTATTGTTTTCTTTTTCTACTTACTTTGTGTTTTATTTTGTTTTCTTTTTTAATTTCTAAGGTAAAAACTTAGATCATTGATTTAAGAAGACATTTCTTCTTTTCTAATATTGGCACTTAAATGGGTTATTTATAAGAGTTTATAAGGTTTCCAAATATGGTAAGATTTTCCTAATGTTATTTATGGACTTCAAATTTAACTTTATAGTGTTCAGAGATCATACTTTGTATTATTTAATCCATTAACTTTATTGCGATATGTTTTAAGACCCATAATAATGCCTTATTTTATTTTTGTTTGCGCTTGAAAATATGTTTATTCTGCTTGTTGTTGGATGAAGTGTTCTATAAATGTCAATTAGGTCCACTGAAAGTATTGATCATGCCTTCTGTATTCTTACTGTTTTTCTCTCTCCTGGTTCTATCAATTACTGAGAGAAGGGTTTTTAAATATTTGGCTACAAATGTCAATTTGTCTATTTTAAATTTTTTCAGTTTTTGCTTATGTATTTTTTTAAATTTATTCCTAAGTACTTTATTCTTTTTTTTCCCATTTATTTTATTGCATTTTAGGTTTTGGGGTACATATGAAGAACATGCAAAATTGTTGCATAGGTACACACGTGGCAGTGTGATTTGCTGCCTTCCTCCCCATCACCTACATCTGGCATTTATCCCCTTGCTATCTCTCCCCTGCTCCCCACCCCCCACCGTCCCTCCTCTATTTCCCCCCAACTGACCCCAGTGTGTAGTGCTCCCCTCCCTGTGTCCATGTGTTCTCATTGTTCAACACCCGCCTATGAGTGAGAACATGTGTTGTTTGATCTTCTGCTCTTCTGTCAGTTTGCTGAGAATGATGGTTTCCAGGTTCATCCATATCCCTACAAAGGACCCAAACTCATCGTTTTTTATGGCTGCATAATATTCCATGGTGTATATGTGCCACATTTTCCCTATCCAGTCTATCGTCGATGGGCATTTGGGTTGGTTCCAGGTCTTTGCTATTGTAAACAGTGCTGCAATGAACATTCATGTGCATGTGTCCTTATAGTAGAACGATTTGTAATCCTTTGGATATATACCCAGTAATGGGATTGCTGGGTGAAATGGAATTTCTATTTCTAGGTCCTTGAGGAATCGCCACACTGTCTTCCACAATGGTTGAACTAATTTACACTCCCACCAACAGTGTAAAAGTGTTCCTATTTCTCCACATCCTCTCCAGCATCTGTTGTCTCCAGATTTTTTAATGATCGCCATTCTAACTGGCGTGAGATGGTATCTCAATGTTGTTTTGATTTGCATTTCTCTGATGACCAGTGATGATGAGCATTTTTTCATATGTTTGTTGGCCTCATGTATGTCTTCTTTTGTAAAGTGTCTGTTCATATCCTTTGCCCACTTTTGAATGGGCCTGTTAAGTTTTTTTCTTGTAAATCTGTTTTAGTTCTTTGTAAATTCTGGATATCAGCCCTTTGTCAGATGGGTAAACTGCAAAAATTTTTTCCCATTCTGTTGGTTGCCGATTCACTCTAATGATTGTTTCTTTTGCTGTGCAGAAGCTGTGGAGTTTGATTAGGTTCCATTTGTCTATTTTGGCTTTTGTTGTCAATGCTTTCGGTGTTTTGGTCATGAAGTCCTTGCCTACACCTATGTCCTGAATGGTTTTGCCTAGATTTTCTTCTAGGGTTTTTATGGTGTTAGGTCTTATGTTTAAGTCTTTAATCCATCTGGAGTTAATTTTAGTGTAAGGTGTCAGGAAGGGGTCCAGTTTCTGCTTTCTGCACATGGCTAGCCAGCTTTCCCAACACCATTTATTGAACAGGGAATCCTTTCCCCATTGCTTGTTTTTGTCTGGTTTGTCAAAGATCAGATGGCTGTAGATATGTTGTGTTGCCTCCGAGACCTCTGTTCTGTTCCATTGGTCTATATCTCTGTTTTGGTACCAGTACCATGCTGTTTTGATTACTGTAGCCTTGTAGTATAGTTTGAAGTCCGGTAGTGTGATGCCCCCTGCTTTGTTCTTTTTGCTTAGAATTGACTTGGCTATGCGGGCTCTCTTTTCGTTCCATATGAAGCTTAAGGCGTTTTTTTCCAGTTCTGCAAAGAAGGTCATTGGTAGCTTGATGGGGATAGCATTGAATCTGTAAATTACTTTGGGCAGTATGGCCATTTTCACGATATTGATTCTTCTTAACCATGAACATGGAATGTTTCTCCATCTGTTTGTGTCCTGTCTTATTTTGTTGAGCAGTGGCTTGTAGTTCTCCTTGAAGAAGTCCTTTACGTTCCTTGTTAGTTGTATTCCTAGGTATTTTATTCTCTTTGTGGCAATTGTGAACGGAAGTTTGTTCTTGATTTGGCTCTCTTTAAGTCTGTTATTGGTGTATAGAAATGCATGTGATTTTTGCACATTGATTTTGTATCCTGAGACTTTGCTGAACTTGCTTATCAGTTTCAGGAGGTTTGGGGCTGAGACGATGGGGTCTTCTAGATATACAATCATGTTGTCTGCAAATAGAGACAATTTGACTTCCTCCTTTCCTATTTGAATGCCCTTTATTTCTTTTTCTTGCCTGAGTGCTCTGGCTAGAACTTCTAACACTATATTGAATAGCAGTGGTGAGAGAGGGCATCCTTGTCTGGTGCCACATTTCAAGGGGAATGCTTCCAGTTTTTGCCCATTCAGTATGATATTAGCTGTTGGTTTGTCATAAATAGCTTTTATTATTTTGAGATATGATCCATCGATACCTAGCTTATTGAGGGTTTTTAGCATAAAGGGCTGTTGAATTTTGTCAAAGGCCTTCTCTGCATCAATTGAGATAATCATGTGGTTTTTGTCTTTGGATCTGTGTATGTGGTGAATTACGTTTATAGACTTGCGTATGTTGAATCATCCTTGCATCCCCGGGATGAAGCCTACTTGATCATGGTGGATAAGCTTTTTGATGTGCTGTTGCAATCGGCTTGTCAGTATTTTATTGAAGATTTTTGCATCTATGTTCATCATGGATATTGGCCTGAAGTTTTCTTTTCTTGTTGAGTCTCTGCCGGGTTTTGGAATCAGGATGATGTTGGTGTCATAAAATGATTTGGGAAGAATTCCCTCTTTTTGTATTGTTCGGAATAGTTTCAGAAGGAATGGTACCAGCTCCTCTTTGTACGTCTGGTAGAATACAGCTGTGAACCCATCTGGACCTGGGCTTTTTTTAGGTGGTAAGCTCTTAATTGCTACCTCAACTTCAGACCTTGTTATGGGTCTGTTCAGGGTTTCGGCTTCTTCCTGGTTTAGGCTTGGCAGGAGGCAAGTGTCCAGGAATTTATCCATTTCTTCCAGGTTTATTAGTTTGTGTGCATAGAGTTGTTTGTAATAGTCTCTGATGATGGTTTGAATTTCTGTGGAATCTGTGGTGATATCCCCTTGATCGTTTTTTATTGCATCAATTTGGTTATTCTCTCTTTTCTTTTTTATTAATCTGGCTAGTGGTCTGTCTATTTTGTTGATCTTTTCAAAAAATCAGCTCCTGGATTTATTGATTTTTTGAAGAGTTTTTTGTGTCTCTATCTCCTTCAGTTCTGCTCTGATCTTAGCTATTTCTTGTCTTCTGCTAGACTTTGAGTTTTTTTGATCTTGCTCCTCTAGCTCTTTCAGTTTTGACGATAGGGTATCAATTTTTGATCTCTCCTTGCTTCTCATGTGGGCACTTATTGCTATATATTTTCCTCTAGAGACTGCTTTAAAGGTGTCCCAGAGATTCTGGTAAGTTGTGTCTTCATTCTCGTTGGTTTCGAAGAACATCTTTATTTCTGTCTTCATTTCATTGTTTATCCAGTCAACATTCAAGAGCAAGTTGTTCAGTTTCCATGAAGCTGTGCGGTTTTGGGTTTGTTTTTGAAGTCTGAGTTCTAACTTGATTGCACTGTGGTCTGAGAGACTGTTTGTTACGATCTCCGTTCTTTTGCATTTGCTGAGGGGTGATTTACTCCCAATTATGTGGTCAGTTTTAGAGTAGGTGTGATGTGGTGCTGAGAAGAATGTATATTCTGTGGCTTTGGGGTGGAGAGTTCTGTAAATGTCTATTAGGTTAGCTTGTTCCAGGTCTGAGTTCAAGTCCTGGATATCCTTGTTAATTTTCTGTCTGGTTGATCTGTCTAATGTTGACAATGGGGTGTTAAAGTCTCCCACTGTTATTGTGTGGGAGTCTGAGTCTCTTTGTAAGTCATTAAGAACTTGCCTTATGTATCTGGGTGCTCCTGTATTGGGTGCGTATATATTTAGGATCGTTAGCTCTTCTTGTTGCATTGATCCTTTTACCATTATGTAATGTCCCCCTTTGTCTCTTATGATCTTTATTGCTTTAAAGTCTAATTTATCAGAGATGAGAATTGCAACTTTTTTTTGCTCTCCATTTGCTTGGTAAATCTTCCTCCATCCCTTTATTTTGAGCCTTTGTGTATCCCTGCATGTGAGTTGGGTTTCCTGGTTACAGCACACCGATGGGTTTTGTCTTTTTATCCAATTTGCCAGTCTGTGTCTTTTGATTGGGGCATTTAGTCCATTTACATTTAGGGTTAATATTGTTATGTGTGAATTTGATACTGCCATTTTGGTGCTAGCTGGGTGTTTTGCCCTTTAGTTGAGCTGGTACTTGTTGTTCCTTTATATGTGTAGAGCCTCTTTCAGGAGCTCTTGTAGAGCTGGCCTGATGGTGACGAAATCTCTGAGTATTTGCATGTTCCCAAAGGATTTTATTTTTCCTTCACTTATGAAACTTATGTATTTTTAAACTATATTGTTAGGTACATAAACATTTTAAATTGTTATGTCTTCTTGACAGATTGACTCCTTTGTTATTATGTAATGACCCTTTTCATCCTTGACAGTATTGTTTGTTCTGAAATCTACTTTGCCTGTCATTAATATAGAGACTCCAGCTCTCTTATGATTAGTGGCTGGAGTATGTTTTTCCATACTCTTAATTTCAACTTATTTTTGTTTTTTATATTCAAAGTAGGGTTTTTCTAAACAGCACGTAGCTGGGTCTTGTTTTTTTTTTTTTTTAATCCAGTCTGACAATGTCTGCCTTTCAATTGTGAGACTATTTACATTTAATATGATTAGTAATATGGTTGGATTTGACTCTTATGATCTTGCCATTTGTTTTCTGTTGGTTATATCTGCTTATTTTCCCAGGCTTTACTTAAGTTCCCTCACTCCCTGCATTTCAGGCTGACACCTCTCCAAGAAGAAAGCTGGCACAATCAGAGGGCTCACCCCATTGGTCTTCCTTCTCTTAGGGATCAATGTCCTTACAATGCTTGACACGCAATGTGTAAAACCTGTTTTCCATTTTGTATGTCTTTTTAGTTGTTTGGGGTGGGAAAGTTAATCTAGTCTGTGTTACTTCATCTGGTCCACAAGCAAAAGTCATTACTTTCGACTTTGATAATTGCCCTCCCTTTCCATATGCACCAACAGCATCTATGCATCTAACTCCATGTTTTTCCCCCTTATAAAATATGCAGGCAGGTTCTAGATACTATGTTGTGTTGCTTGACTATCAGCAGACCAGTGTCTGGTTGGCTGGTGAGAAGAGAAGAACTTGATAGTCGAGTGTGTTTCAATAAACTCAGAGTCTCAGAGATAGCAAAGACATATAGATTTTATATTCACCCAGATGTGCAAACACATAATAATAATCATAGACAACTGTGTTATCTATTATGTGCCAGGCATCATTCTAAGCACCTTCAATTGCTCCTAACAACAACATAATAAGGAGGCACTACTTTTTTTTACAAATAAGACATTAAGGCTTAGAAGTGTTGAGCAGCTTTCCTAAGGTTTCTAAATGGAAAGTGTTAGAATTAGAGTTTTTCAGTTCTATATTATGCTGTCTTCAAGATTCTAAAATAACCATGGCCCTTTGCATCTATGACTTCACATATGACATATAGTTCAGCCATTTTTAAGGGAAAGTACACCACAGTTCCTTGCAGCTCACATCATTAGTTGGGTTTATCACACATTTGTTCATTATGTGAACTATAAAAACCAAAATGGATATATTTCTGAAATTAAGGTCTATGCTAATTTTAGTTCCTGTTGATCTACATAAATGAATTTAAGCAAAATTCTTGAAACTGCTACTCTAAAGATCATCTGTTTCTGTCTGTCCACTTTATAGTCAGTAAGTTTCACATTTGAAAAGTGAACAGGGCAGTGTGCAGGGCAAGCCCAGCATGGAAGCTGTTGCACACACCTGTCTCAGCCCTTCCCCTGGAGTTCGGAGGGAAGGGAGGAAACAGAATGAAGGCACTGCCAGGCATGCCCCCAGCACGATTTCTTCCTGCACCATCTCAGGACAGTCTTTTGCAACCATAAAGAATGGGAAAGATTTGCCAAAAACATTTAGCCTCTATTTATCACCTAAAAGAAGGAGAGAGACAAGAAATAATCTTTCTGAATTGCTACTGCATTTTGGAAATATTTTGCAAACTATTAGGATAATAAACTCTTGGACTGTGGGTTGATTGGTTCTTAGTGCATTTCAGCGGTCTTTGTGTGCCAGAGATATTATCACATTTCATCTAAACTCTGTGAAGTAATCACCATTATTCCCATTTTATGGATTCTGGGTGCAGATCAGAGACTAAGTAAATGATCCAAAGGCAACACAGTTAAAGTACTATACCTGGAATTCAAAGCCAAGTCTTTCTGGCCCCTCAGGCCATAATTTTTTCACTGCTTTGGATTGTGTGCATTTGAGTAGTCCCTAGAATGAAGCACATGTTTCTGAAAGTTAGATTGTAAAAGGCCATTACCTCCAACCATAGTTGATTTGCTTATAACCATCTTATGCAAATTGATGATTCATATGATTCTTCAGGCCCATTGTAAAGCTTAGCTTTCATTAAAGAAAATCTCAGATGCCATTTATTACACAAAAGTATAAGAAGCAAACTGTTCCCTCCATCACAATCATCTCAAGCCTTCTGGCAATTGAAAGGAAACCCAACACTTACCTCTGCATTTTCTGTTTTCCAAGCTAGATAATTTATTTCTGAACTTTTGCTGTAAATTTTCACATATTTTTTTATTCCTAAGTTCCTTCATAAATAGTTAACCAAACATGTGAGTATGACTATTGTAGTATTAACAATAGTTATTTTAACATGTAAGTAAATGGGAAAAATCATCTAGCCATTAAGGATTCTAAAAGGTATATTAAGTTTTTTCTACATTCCCATAGGTAATCTGCCACATTCTAAAACTAAAAATGTTATAAACTATCAAATGAAGACTTCAGAAAAATTAATCAATCTGGCAAAGGTAAGAAGATGCATTTTTTTCTTGTCAGTGAGTCTAAGAATCTAACCTGTACAATGGCAATATTTATGTGCTTCTCAAAGTCAACACCTTCATTTAATTTTTCTTCCTTTGATCTTGCTTTTCTGTTTGAATAGATATTTATGTTATGTTCATGTTACTGCTAGGGGCTAAAATAATCAGGCATTTCTGATATATTAATATTTCTAACTCTTCTTTTTTAGCTAGTTTTTGGGGGGATTTTTTGTTTTTGTTTGTTGTTTGTGTATTTGTTTGTTTTGAGACTGGAGTCTCACTGTGTCACCCAGGCTGGAGTGCAATGGCACAATCTCGGCTCACTGCAACCTCTGCCTCCTGGGCTCAAGTGATTCTCCTGCCTCAGCTTCCCGAGTAGCTGAGATTACAGGCACCCACGCCTGGCTCATTTTTGTATTTTTAGTAGAGCCAGAGTTTCACCATATTGGCCAGGCCTATCTCAAACTCCAAACCTCAAATGATTCGCCTGCCTCGGATTTGCAAAGTGCTGGGATTACAGGCGTGAGCCCCTGTGCCCAGCCCTTCTTAGCTAGTTTTAAATTCAGAGTCTACATAAGACCAATTAAAATTCCAATGAGACTGACAAATAATTACCTAAAGGAAGAATATAAACATTTTGCTGTTTTACATATTTGAATGCATAAATTAAGATAGCCTGAAGGAAAATGCCACATGCTCCCTGTGGATCATAAAGTATAAAGCATCACTGTTTTCCTTGGTCCTTTTAGGGCGACACTGGAGAAGCCACACGTCATGCCAGAGAGACAACCAACATGAAAACACAAACAGTTGCATCATATTTTAGAGTAAGATATTAAACTATGCTGTATTGTGCTTAGCAGTGCTATTTATTCTAAATGAGTGATAGATCAAAAGACAGTAACACTAGCAAAAGAGAATGTTTACTGTATTCCATTTACTATTTGTTAGAGACAGGTTACGTTAGCATCTACCTTCAAAATCTGTGGATTGGTTTATTTTTATATTCTATCTGTGAAATTATTATATCCCAGGTCAATCTTAATGAAAGTCTATACCTTGATTAAAATTTGTCCATAAAACAGAATGCATTTCCACTAGAATAAAACCTAAAAGGATTTTTAATTCTATGCTATGATAACTACCACTTCTCCTTCCCCCTTGTAAGTGATTTTAGAATAGAAAGGTAGGGCAAGGCTGAGCATCCTTCTCCATTTCATATCACACTGAATGTACAGAGCTAAGCTAAAAACCTCAAAAGGAAAATAGATCCTGTGTAGGAATGGGTCAAAGGGAAGAGTCATCAGGAAGATGCGGTAACATGCTACGGGACGGTGCTTAGCATAGGATCAAGGCAACCTTCCTTCCTTGAGCAATATGGGAAAAAAGAAAAAAAAAAAAGTTTTTTTTTTTTTTTAATTTTCTCTGTGCTCTAGATAGCCCTTCCCTTATTATTGGTTCCAGTTATTGTTTATCTATTCTGAAAAAATCCTATTAACCAGCCAATGAAAATGAAGAAAATACCACTAAAACTTAGATTTATTACTTATGTAATTTAATGTGGAGGAGGTGGAGGAAATTAGATTAAATTTACTATAAAATGTTCATCAAATATATCCAATTCTCTAGCAGAAACATAAAGTTCTTTAAAAAATACATGAATACTTTTACTAAATATTTTTAAGTCCTAAGCTCATAGAAGATAGATAGTGTGTACTTAATCATCTTTAAGTACATATTTGAATGCATATGTACTCACTTTGAGTAGTGCCTAGTACATTCATATGCTTAATACCTGAGGTTTGCTGCTGGTAACATTTCACTTTACATCAGAAATGCAGCACAGGTGAATCACTGAACATATTTACAGCCAGATTGTTTCCTTTTTTAAAATGAGTTACCCAAGACCATTATGATAACACTGTTGTTGGCATCAAACACCGTATGTATGTTTAAACCAGATTAGTTCATGAAATCATTTTAATCTTCAGGCTGAAGTGAGAATTGACAGAAAATAATTCTACACAACACGTAGTGTGTTTTTAAAGCTATTTTTCATTCTGCAGAGAAGACTGAACACAGTGTAACATTATACTTTAGGCCTTCAGAAAAACCAGCGACTAAATTGCAGGAAGCTCCTGCTCAGCGTCACCCCTGTATCACCAGTACCTGGCAGATGTTTGCATGACTAAAGGAATGATGATTTACAGATAAATGTAATGAAAAAGACTCCAAAGTGGCAGGCCCAGCTGTTGGAGAAGATCACATCTGAGTCTCACTGCCCAATTTCTTAGTTGCCAATTTCAGCATTTGTTTTGCACTGGCTTTGTGACCGCAGGCTTTTACATTTCCAACATTAAAGGGGATCCAGCTGTCAATGGCTATTTGTGTCCATACATTACCTCGCCAATAAATGTGATCCTGGTCATGGAAATACTAGCTTTCTGGGATTCCATTTTTAGTTGATTATCCTAATATGTTATACTTACTTGTCTAGTAATTGGCTACTGTTTTAAAAAGATATTGGTATAGAACACAGTTTCATATTTATGTGATTTTTAAAAATTCTCTAAAAATAAATAAGAAAACGATCAAATTAGAACTGATGAAAATATTTAATTGGCTATTACTTTGCTTATATCTATGTCCTATATATTAAACTCTATTAACTTTTCTGTCCTTACTTTAAGAGATGATCCTAACAGGAATTAAAGTATTCCCCTTTTTAATTTACTTTAAGTTCAGGGGTAAACATGCAGTTTGGTTACATAGGTGAAGTTGTGTCATGAGGGTTTGTTGTACAGATTATTTCGTCTGCAGGTATTAAGCCCAGTACCCATTAGTTATTTTTCCTGATCCTCTCCCTCCTTCCACCCTTCACCCTCCAATAAGCTCCAGTGTGTGTTATAAAGTATTCCCATTTTTACCTTCCATAAAGAGAGAGTTGGACGAGGAAATTAATATATAAGCAGGATTAACCAGAATGTATAATATTATAATTTGACAGGTTAGCCTGAGAGTATATAATTCCTTACAAACTACATCAAAAATAGTTTTATCTGTTAATTAAAGTTGCGTTAATGGTTTATAAGCAAACTTTTAATAGCTAAATTTCTAGTTATTGCCTCTAAATTTTTGTAAGTAAATCTGTATTTTTTAAACTATACCATCAGTAAAATGTTCATTAAAACAGATTTCCCTCCATTTACTGTGAATAATGCGAGCATTTATAACATTCATTTTTCAAATGTTTCTTTTGTAAAAAGAAAGATCTGCAAGCTCTTAAGTTTTTGTATGCATTGGGAAATTTATTTTTGTTGCATATTATAGTATTCCCTGATGGATTTGTTATCTAAAATGGTGGTAGGCCAACCTCATTTTGTCCGTTGCATCAAGCCAAATAATGAACGTCAGGCAAGAAAATATGACAAAGAGAAAGTTCTACTACAGCTTCGGTACACAGGAATTCTGGAAACAGCGAGAATTCGAAGGCTAGGATTCTCCCATCGAATACTTTTTGCTAACTTTATAAAGCGGTATGTGGATTTCTTTTTTCAGTATCTGTTGTTCAGTTTATGTAAAAATTTATTCAGAAGAATTATAAGAAACAAAATATGAAAAATATTTAGAGGTCGAAGAGGGAGGCATTTTTTTCATGCAAATGATTATGTGTTGAAAAAAGAAGGTAGCTATTAACTGAGGCTGAAAGACTCTGTGGACAGCTGGGTGGTACTATGTGGTATAGGACACATGTGGTCCAATGTGGTACAGGCAGCATGATCCAGAGGCCTGAGCTTCTGTACTGAGGAGTTGGAGAATCTGGGTTCTTGCCCTAGCTCTGCCACTTGCTATGTGACTGTGGGCCTATACCACTGATTCTCAACTGGGAGAGATTTTGCCCCTCAAAAGACACTTGGGAATGTCTGCAGATATTTTTGGCTGTCACACTTGTGTAGTGAAGGGGCATGGGTATATGCTACTGACCTCTAATGGGTAGAGTCCTGGGAATGCTGTTAAACAACCATTCTACAATTTACAGGGCAGCCCCCCCACCACAAAGAATTGTCCAGCCCCATACCTCAACAGTGCTGAGGTTGAGAAACCCTGGCCTATACTTAACTTCACTTTCCTCACCTACTAAATCTGCCATTAACTACCTGATAGGATCCTTATAATGATTAAATGAGATATAGTCTCTAACGGTGATTTGGAAGATGAAACAATTAGGTTTATTTGTCAATTTTAAAAGCTAACATAATTTTTTTAATCATTTGGTATAATGAGTTCTTTTTAATATTTGAGATTAATATAAAATAAATTGAGCTATATATTAAATATATTTTATTGGGTAATACAGTAGTAATGTAAAGGTTCAATATCTTATATATTTAATATTTTTATATTTTTTGATTCTATTATTTCCTTTGGTCATTAAACATAATAAAATTTCAATTTTTAAAGACAAAGTCTATTAAAATTTTTAGGTGAAACCCAGTATTTGAGGAAGTCCCATTTGTAACGTTTTTCATCCTTTTTCAAAGTATGTAAATTACTATTAAGAGCAAAACAAAGCCTTGTTTTGTGATTGTACACCACATTTGATTTCTAATTTTCCTCTTCTCTTCCAAAAGATTTTATGCATTTTACCAGGCATTCTTTTTCTTGGGGAACCAAGACTCTTTCTATATGTAATGTGAATTCCAATTATTTCTGCTAATTTTCATACATTCAGCAAATTTGTGGTAGTTCTTGATTTTGTTTTTCTTTAGAGACCTGGGATTATTTATTTGGAATGTCTTGAAATCAAGAAAACTCTACTACCTTTTTCATGATAGAGATCAAAATTACTTAAATATAGTGACTTTTGTATTGGCCAACCCTTATAGTAGTTTAAGACAAACTAAAACCTCAAGTTTAGAGTCCATAAATCTAATTAGCAGCTAATTATTGACATTACTTCCTACAGATCAGACCCAATTTTATATCCAAAGCTAACAAATAAAAAATAATGAGGCCAGGCATGGTGGCTCACGCCTGTAATCCAAACACTTTGGAGGCCAAGGCGGGCAGATCACCTGAGGTCAGGAGTTCAAGACCAGCCTGACCAACATGGTGAAATCCCGTCTGTTTTTACTAAAATTATTAAAAATTTTTTTAAAAAAAAGAAATAATAATGGAATTTATTATTGGATAATAGATAAATTCTCCATTCTGCTCATGAAACCAGGTAACCCAAAAATACTAGATACAAAGGAGTTTCAAATTTCAAATTAAAATTCAACCTTCCCACTTCATGTTTTAGAAAAAACGTAAATCTTTAACTTGCTTATATAGTAATATAGATATTATGAGTATAATATTAATATAAGTACTCTTAAATTTCAGTGATTTTTTAAAATGTATAAGGCACCATACTAAGCACTATGGGAGACACTGAATTTTAGAACTGGCTTGATCTTCAAGAATGGACAGTTCAGTTAGAATTACTAGAGCCACAGACATGGAGAGTTAACAAGCAATGCGAGGTAATAAATGCCAAGGTCTGAGAGAATTATATACACAGTATGAGAGTTCAAGGGAAGGAAGAGCATCTCCAGGAAGGCTGATGAGAGAGGATATAAAGAAGAGGCATTCCAGTAAAGCAGAAGGATCATTTGAGGCCAGGAGTTCGAGACCAGCCTGGACAATGTAGCAAATGTAGCAAGACCTCATCTCTTAAAAAAATTTTTTTTAATTAACTGAATGCGGTAGCCCATGCTTGTAGTCTTAGCTACTCAGGAGTCTGAGGCAGGAGGATCACTTGAGCCCAAGAGTTCAAGGCTACAGTGAGCTCTGTTCAGACCACTCCACTGAACTCAACTCCAGCCTGGGTGACACAGCGAGACTCTATCTCTGAAAAAATGAAAAATAAAAAATAAGAAGGACTCAAACTGGGACCTGATGGTGTGTGCAGCTGTGAAGAAAGCAGAGGATTTTTCTTGGTGTACATGTTGGTGTACCAAAAGCTAACAGGACTTGAAATGGGTTGGGTTGGTAGAGTGGGCCTTGCACTGGTGAAGTGACAGAAGATAATGTGAAAAAAAATGGCGTTAAAATTATGAAGAGAAAACCTTGAATGCCAGCCTAATCTTATAGCTAGAAAAACAGCCATAGTTTTACAATATAGACCATAATAAGACAAAAAACACCTATTTTCTTAATGATATTGTAGTTCAAATGTCAGAAATGAGAATGAATTCTTAAACATATTTATAATTATTGTGCTATTATAGAATAGCAAATTGCTACACAATAAATAAAGAGAAAGGGATAAAACTAAGTGTATACAGAACATGTGAATAGCTGTTCTAAATACAGGAAGTTTCAGGAATAAAAGCCTAAACCTTTTCTGTGTCACTAATTTGAAAGTTGTCATCCAAATTGGCCTAAACTCTTAGGAAGGCAGAGCAATTTTCAGAGGTCCTGTGGGGGTGTAAATAGAACTGCTAACCCTCTGCATAGGATGCGAAATTCCCCAGATCCTTTGTTCTATTGTAGATAAATTCTTCTGTTCTATAATAAATAAACAATCTTAAGGAAAGATATACAATGTGAACTTTACACAAGACACTGGGTTTTTTTATTGTAGCTATTTCAAAGGAACCCTTATGCTAACAAGCCAGCCACTTAACTTGGCTCCATTTTCCTACTAAGCACCTGTACATAATGGTTTGGCTACTAGAGCTCTAATACAACCAGAACTTACTGAAGGCAGTAGTATGGTGGAGTAGATAAGTACCATGCTTTGAAGTGAGCAAACCCAGGTTTGAATCCCAACTCTGCCGCTTAGTAAATCTGTGGCCTTATTCAAGTTACTTGAGTTCTATAAGCTTCAAGCTTCAATGTCCTGCAAATAGGGATGATAATAACAATATCTACTTTATATATGTGTTTATAACTATTAGGCGAAATAATATATATGGAGTTTGTTGATAGAACCAGGTGTCATCAATACATATTAGCTGTAATTATTTTTATTACTCTTTTTGCCGCGGTCTCAAGCTCCCAAAATTACCTCTGACTTACAGTGGCCTCAGGGATGCTCTCCATAAGCACATCTGGTTTACCTAAGTGTTTATTTCCACAAGTCCCAGCAATAGTACATTATATATTCGGCAAACATTTATTTGAGAGACAAAATGTGTTCCAGTCCTTGAACTAAAGACAAGTTCAAATCTTAATTGAAAGATGAAGGATCCAAATTATTGGAAGAGCCCCTGACATTAAGAAACTCACAGACCAGAGCTGTAAAAATCTGCTTTATCATACAGTGTAATAAAGTCAGCTGCAGGCAGAAAGAGTGTAGGTATCCTGTGTTTACTACTGTGTCTGAAGCACCAGGATGGTGCCTGGCAAATAAATAGTAGGTGCTCAAATATTTTTCAAATTAATGAAAGAAGACCAGGTATTTTAATGAAAATATGAACAAGATACTCTGAGAGCATAATGGAAGGATGGTTTACATTGTAGTAGAAATTCTGATAAAGCAGAGAGCAATAAAAGTAATACATAAAAACACACCATAAATATTTTAACTTACAACATCAACATAAGTTTGTTTTTTAGTCTTTTGATAAAGACTTAATTTTTTCTTTGATTACACATCTATTAACCATAGTTTATTGGCTTTTTTACATAAACTATGCGTAATCTCTTATTTATGATTTCCAGTTAACATTTCTTGGAGTGAAGCAAGATATTAAAGATACTTGTGAAACAATCACAGGGCTGAATATTTCTTGATTCTTATGATTTTCCTCAATGCTTTGTAATTGCTTCATCCATGTTTAATTTCATGGTTTTTTACAAGGTCTTATCAAAGCATTTGATGCAGTTTGTAGAAACAATCCTCGGGCTTTCCTCACTTAGATTTCAACCTGATACTTATTTGAATTGTGTCACACCAAATACAACTGGCATAAACAGGTTTGGAGCAAACACAGCTCATCCAGTGAGAACAAACACACATGCATGGGCACACTAGCGAGAACTGCCAGCCGACCTCAGTCGGTGTGTTTCACACAAGAAAAGAGAATTTCAGTTAATCCAGTTAGTCTGTTCATTGAAGATACATCGAAGAGAGTTTTTAGAATATTGAAAAAGTAGGCCTTCCTTAAGGAAACTAGGAGTGGGATAAAAAGGTGCGCAAGCATAGTAACACATACGAAAGCATAGAAGCATGAGCAAACATGGCCCACCAGCACAATTTTAAGTAACTTTCATGACTAGAACTTGGAATGCCATGGAAAATAGCAAAGAGGAGGCTAGAAAGGCAGGCAGGGATATAGGACAGAAGGGAGCTTGCATGCTAGTAATCACATGTGGCAAACAATTTAAAGCAAATGCTTTTTGGCAGGTGTAACCTTTCCATCTCCTACATTCCCACTGCTCCCAGGCTTGCATATTTATGGTATCTGCATAGACTTTGAAAGCACCTGATTTTACCATTCTAGCTTAGAACTTGGGACATCCATAGAGACTTTTTGAGTCAGGAAATGACATGATCAGATTTTCATTAAAAAAAAAATAATTCAGACAGAGCTGTGGACAATGGCTGGGGCAGGGCGGGGGAGTGACAGTAGAGGTAACTAGTTGGGAGGCAATTGCAGAAGTCTAGGTGAGAAGGGAGGAGATAATTAATTGAGGTATGGCAGTAGGCATCTCGAGAAAGAAATGGATTTCAGAGAGACTTGTTAGATCCATAGAGTGAAGAATAGGGAAGAGTAGGCTGGCACACAGATTTCTAGCTCAAATGCCTGTTAAAAAGTGGTGATATCATTCACAGAGACAGGAAATGGCAGAGAAAGGACAAACTGATGAATGTCGCTGAGTTTAAAGTCTCTGTGCAATAACCAGATGGGAATGTAGAGCAGGTACATATATTCCTGTATGTGGTGATTCCTAAATCTACACCATCAGCCGTAACTGTTGATATCAACCCTAAACGCATGTGTTTAGGCTTGTTGATATCAACAGTTAGGGCTGATGGTGTAGATTTAGGAATCACCACATACAGGAATAGCTGGAGCCAAGCATGCCGACAGAGGCTTAGAAAAAAATGGAACATTGTAGAACACCAGCATTTAAGCAACAAGTCATTAAATCCTTAACTATGGGGCACACAGGGAGACTGAAAGGGACGGGGAGAGGCATGGGACATTAAGTGAAAGCCTGGGAGACAGCAAGACAGAGAGAGCAGCCAACAACGACAAGTGCTACAGAAAGAACACTTAGAATTAGGATGGAAAAGGACCTGTTAGATTTCACCACTCCTGGATCCTATATGCGTAAATAAGAGTCCTTGTTGCTGTGTGATTAAATGAGATTCTAGGAGCTGAAGAGTGATGGGAAGTGGAGACGGTTATTTTAAACAGTCTTTCAACTTATCTGCAAAGTTAGTGGGAGAAGCAGAATCATGAGATCCTGGCTGGTTCTGGAAGGAAGTGAAAACAGGAGTTGATGGACAGGCTGTGAATGTGGAGTCACTACAGATGAGCAAGGCTTAAGGTGTTTGCTTTGTAACAACAAACAAATATCCATTTTGTAAATGGAGGAAGCTAGAAGAGAGAAATGAGATTGAAAATATACAGAAGAAGAGGAGGAGATGGCCTCTAGAACATAGGCAAACAGAGGATGAAAATCTCCTTTGAAGGAGGAGGGAAAATTGATAGTGGACAAATGAAATTGTATTTGGGGATGAAGCCTATGAATTGTGAGTCTGGTGGCTTCTAGTGGTATAGTAGGGAAGCTTGTCTGCTGAGAGAGGTAGGCAGGGCAGGCGCAGCTGGGAGACTTGGAGAAAGCAGAACAGATTAAGTTGCTGTTGTGAGAAAGAAGAGAGGAAAGTGGCCAGGATCCAGAGCTTTCTTGTGAGCCTGACTGAGTCAGGAATCCACACATTTAGAGGAAGCCAGCTGTGAAGATTTTCTTTGGCTGTGTTCTGAAGCCCGGCAGGAGGACAGAGATGCAGATGATTGGCAGGTCCAGGCATGCATGTTTGCAGAGAGTGCACAACAAAGAAATGGGAGTGGGAAAGGTGCGAGGCTGCCTAAGGGTGGCTCCTGCAATGAACTGTGAGACCCTGGCTGGTTCTGGAAGGAAGTAAAAACAGGAGTTGATGGACAGGCTGTGAATGTGGAGTCACTACTGGGTCACCACACATACATGTGTGAGTTAGTGATCAGGCCTAGTGGCTAATAGGCACTCCCTGGGGTTATTTGCACAAACAGCAAAAGTTATGATCATTTCATTCTAGACCATTCTAGACCAAGGTTCTTCTCCAAAGAGCCTAACAGAAGCTACTTCATTGCAGGTTTAATGAAGTTGAAATTAGTGAAGTTGAAATACGTTCATTTTAGAGGTTTTATTTCTGGACTCATTTTTAAATGAGGAAAGTGATACTTAATTGTAATATGTCCAAGTTTATACAGGTAATGAGTCAAGGGTGGAACTCTGCCCTTCATGTCACCGTGCCACCTCAGCTGTCTACATATTGGGGCCTGTCTTTTGAAATCCAAAATTTGCTGCTTTCTTTGCACTGGACTTTCAGGCTAATCTTGTACTAATAAATTAAAAATAGAAGAGTATTAAAAATTCTAGAAATCTGTCTTTTTGCACAAGATTATTGATTGGTGTAAATTGGATTTTCTTTGTTTAATTAATCTCCTTCCCCAGTAGGCCTTGTGGTTTAGCCTGGGGACCTGCTTTCAGTTCTTTCCTGCGTTAGCCCTTCCTCTTTCTTTCCCTCAATTATGGATAGATTAAACCAATAGAGAAAAACTGTAGCAGAAGACATAGTGTCCCTCAAGGAAAAACAAAGATGGAAGGCATATATACAGTGATGGAAAGTTTCAGTGGAATTAAGCTCCATCACCCAATTTGAAGATCAGCTTCCAGAGTTTTGTTAACATTGGAATGTGAAAAATAATTTCTTCTGCTTCCTGCCACTGCAGTCCTACACCTTTTAGTTTCCAGATAATTGTAGCTAAAAAACAAAATCAAAACTGCTATTTTTTTTTTTGAGTGATGGAGTTCTTGTAGGGGGATTTCAGTATCAAGTTTTGAAAGGTGATAACAAAAGTGAAAAAAGTGAGCCCAAACTGGGCTGGTTTGCATCAGTTTGGAATTTGGTCTACTCCAAAGTTGTTCTGAGGGTGCCTGAAAATCCTCTCTGCATCACCTCTGGGCATCCCTTCCTCACCCCTGCACTAAGTTATTCGGGAACCACCAGGCTACAGAGATGTTGGAGGTTTATACCATACTAACCAGCCCCTTGGAGCTTTATACAATACTAACCAGCCCCTTTTTCCATTCCAAGGTACTATGTTCTGTGCTACAAGTCAAGCGAGGAGCCCCCCGTGAGCCCTGACACCTGTGCCACAATTTTGGAAAATGCTGGTCTTGATAACTGGGCTCTTGGAAAAACAAAAGTAATGTTTTCATGTTATTTTCAGTAAAATAATAATTATGCTGGATTCAGTGAGAATTATAACATTTTACAATGTTTGAAAGTATGGTTTTTTATGTTACAGAATCTGTAGCTTACAATAGGTGAAGTAAATTTATAAGCTCATAAGGATTTTCTTCTTCATCAACATTAAAGACTTTTGCTCTTCATAAAGGTTTCTTTTAAGAAATACAAAAGCCTGGGCACGGTAGCTCATACCTGTAATCCCAACACTTTAGAAGGCTGAAGTGGGAGGATGGCTTGAGCGCAGGAGTTCAAGGCTGCAGTGAGCTCCGATGACACCACTGCACTCCAGCCTATGCAACTTAAGACCTGACGCTAAAGAAAAGTTTACATTTAAATTAAAAAAAAAAAAAAAAATGCAAGAAAAATTTACCTAGAATATTTATCAAAAAAGGATAAAACATGAGTGTACTTTATTTCAGATGCTATTGAAAACAGACATATATATTCTCTAGTTTATCACTACTACATATAGTTAAAAATCTATAGAGAATCATAATGATCTAAATAAGATTTGTGTTTTCCTTTTTTTTTTTTTTTTTTTTCCTAATTCTCAGATCTGCTTCTATCATAAGCTTGAAATTTATCTGGAGTAAAATATTCACCATTATTACTAGACTTGCTATGTGTATTGGACAATGATGTGTTTATATATTAGCTTTTAGAACCTATGAAATCTTAGCTTATTTAATCCCTTAGAGAATAAAATAAAAAATATAACCAATCTTGAATATGGAAGAAAGACAGGTCGCTGTTTGGAGAAAGGATGCATTGGTCTTCTCAGGTATCCTCATAGCATTACCGGATAGGGATCAGGAAATAAACAGGGTTCCATTGTGCACTGAATGTATCTTAAGTGGGTATGAAATGTTTCACTGAGGGAGGATGGGTAAAAGAGCCAATCTAAAGCCGAGAGATACTCATAGATTGACTGTTCAAGAATACCTACTATCAGCCACACCACAGAAGTAAACCCAAACAAACTTCCACATTTGCAAAGAAATTTATAATATTTGTGTCTCGGGTATAGGAGGTGTGGGAGAGAATTTTAATAATGTTCAGATGAGAAATTAGCCCAGTAAGAATTTAAGAGATTTTTTTTAATCTACCTTGAACTGAGTGTCCTATGTATTCAGTAATCCATATTTACTTTGATGTTTAGTAAGGGGATATTTGGGGCATTAAAAATGAGTATTTTATTCATACCGTTTTCTCTTAGGTGATAAATTTCAAAAAGATGAATTTTATCAGGCTAAAACCTCATGATTTATGATCTGAAACACATGCCTAACTTCAAATGGAGTTTTAACTTGTAAAAAGGCCTTTTGCAGTTATAGTTCTGCATGATATTTAGGTAGCATTTTAAAGCTATTTGTATTTTTCCACTTCACCTTTTCCAACTCATTAACATGGATAGAAAGTATTAATATAGAACATTTCTAATGCTATGCAAAAAGAAATGATGACCTTTTTAAACAGATTGAATTTTAAATGAATTGTCAACAGCAGAATGGATTAAATATATTAACATCTAGAGTCCTGTAGAAATTAAACTGAATTAAATCAAACCTGCAACACTAACGTGTTTGCCCACGGTGCCAAGCTTTTAAGTAATGGAACGCTAAGAGAATTCTACAGTCAGGGTTATCAGGTCTCATGACTCAGCCATAAAATTTGAATTTAAGTGACTTTCTTGATGGATTCAATAAACTCTTTGAGATGACTTTTATTAGGAAATTTAGCCATTAAAAGAAAAATGAAGAAACAAGCTTTTCATTTCCTTGGGGGAGGGGAGAACAGAGCTGAGATATGTTAGATGAGAACACACCAAGCCGTCAGGCTCCTCCCTTGCTCCAACTGATGTTGATTTTAGAATAATCAGAAGTCAGCCCTCCTTTCTCCATGGCAGACTTTGGGTCCAGTGAGAACATTGTTAATTAAATCTGCCTGGCGCTCTCTCTCTGCCTTACTCTCTCCACTGACAACACCACCAGCCCCAAAGGACAGCGACCCTGCCTTGTTCATCTCTGTATCCCCAGCAGATGTATACTTGTAACGGGTCTCAATAAACATTAGATGAATGAACTAATAGAACTATAGTTCTGTCCTCTATACTTAGATTTGTTAAGGCGTTTTTAATTTGGGAAACATAATCGCCTTTAAAAAAATAAAAAGCATAAAAATTAGCTTAGCCCAGAATATACGATGCTAGAAACTTTGCTAAAAGAGTTCAACATCCTCCACTCTTACTGTCTCATCCAACAAAACCTAGTTACCTGTTGTAAATAAACAGTATGGTT
This sequence comes from Sapajus apella, assembly GCF_009761245.1. NCBI lineage: Eukaryota > Metazoa > Chordata > Mammalia > Primates > Cebidae > Sapajus > Sapajus apella. The sequence goes on along the minus strand of NW_022436993.1, from coordinate 2,562,278 downwards.
GTTCCCTTCTGCGTTTCTTCTCAAAGAAATGTTTTCTTCAGGCATAAAAATCTGTGCTGTCATAATGTCATCTATGGCAAAGAAGCAAAAGACAGTGATTTCCAAAATCTCAAGCAATTTAGAATGTGTTCTGTTCTTCAAAGCATAGCACACAACTGCTTCACATCTGGGTACCATAGCTCTTTGTATTTTATTTTAATTTTTCAGGTGTTCCTTAAATATTATCATGTGGAAGAGTTAAATCTAATGCGAAAGGAAGCTATTGACAAGCTTATTTTGATTCAAGCTTGTGTCAGAGCATTCTTATGTTCAAGAAGATACCAAAAAATACAGGAGAAAAGGAAAGAAAGCGCTATAATAATACAGTCAGGTAATCTCTTGGACTGTCTTAGAGTGTAACAAAGCATTGTGTTGCATTTAGATATGGTCAAAAAATCCAGTATTATGATATTTCTTACAGGCAAACCTCCAATTCTTATGTAGCTTTTGTGTTTAATTCCAGACTGTGTTGCCTTGATACTTTCACTATATTAAATCCAAGTCAAATTGTTTTAGTAATTGACACTTTTAATATTTGAATAAATGTTTTGTCTTCAATAATTTAATTTTTAATTTTTCTGTCAAGAATTAATGAAACACAATTGACATATTGTGTAAGATATAGCAAATGATTAATTACAGATCTCAAGAATCGTATTATTATTATTCATTGGACAATAAGATTTTTTCTACTTTATTCCAAAGGTTACACTTGCCATAACTTTTGACAACTTAAATCTTTTTTTGTTAAAGGGCATCCATTTATTTCTATTAACTGTAGGGAAATAAATTTATAACCATACTTTACTTCACAAACATTTATTGGACTGTATTAACAGACTTTGGATTTTGCTTTCTATTTTTCCATAAGAAGCAAAATTTAGATAGAGCCTATCACAGCTTAGTATGCTCTCTTTCAGAATTTTTTGACTGGACACTTAGAGTAAAAAAATGTATTTTGCTATTTAACCTGACACACACACACTACAAGCACCGCATTCTGATATTTTTAATTCTAGTTTATTCCATTTGATTTTTAGATACTAGATTTGGCCCACATCATCAATTTTATGATCCACATGATGGTTTGCAGCGTGCATTCTGAAGAACTCTAATATTGTGGGCAGAGTAGCTGACTGACATTCAAGAGATTAACATTCCAATCCCCGTTCTGTCAATCAGCAATGAGTCATCATCATCTCTTTTTGTATTTTAAGCTCTTAGCTTCTCACTGAGAAATCAAAATGCAAACTCAGTACTTTGGACTCTAATTCTTTATCTACAGTTTCAAAATTTATAAAGCTCTAATAAACAGGTTCTTTATAGCACATTTGGCAGTGAAACATGTACCAATATGATGTGAGGTTATTTACAGTCCTTTACTCATCCAACTAAGTAAAAATATTCTGTTTTTCAAAAGAACTATTCATGTTGGGTGCTGTCCTGACATAGAGAATGTTACAGAATATATATTTGCTCTGAACTAACTTTCTAAAACTTAAAAAAATTAATCTGAATTCTGAAATATATATTCCAATAATCTGAAATATATCTGGCCAAAATATATAAAACACATGGCAAAAAAAAAAAAAAAGGAAACTAATTATCACTAAATTTTAAGCAAATGAGCACACTTTGTCAATCAACTTTGCTCACCTCTATCATTTTGGTTTCATTTTAATACTCTTCTTAGTATAAAAGATACTTTATTATTGTTATAGCTTGCCATCTAGAAGAATCTTCTTAATGAATTGCATTTTTAAGTGAACCTGTTCTATTTGGCATTTTAATTTTATTTTCCTCTTTGATATCAATGGTCAAAACCACCGTTTTTACTCATTAAAGTAATTTTATTTCTTATGATTAACACTGCTATGGTCTTTGTGTGTTTCAGCTGCAAGAGGACACCTTGTCAGGAAACAAAGAAAAGAAATTGTTAATATGAAAAACACAGCAGTAACAGCCATTCAGACTTCCAATGAGGAGTTTGACTACAAGAAAAACTTTGAAAATACAAGGTATAATGATGTTCATTCTTATACCATTGTAACATACAGATTTTTCAGATCTGTAAGGCCATAGAATAATGTTCACAGTTGTACTAGTCAGGTTCCTGATACTGACACATCAAATGTCAGTGAACACCCAATTGCTACTTTTGTGTTCTCTAACCTATTTGGGAGTTATTTCTCAAAATTTTTCTTCCTTGGCTTCTACCAGATTGCTTTCTATAATTCTGCTCCTAATTCTGAGTGTCCTTCTCTAATACGTCCTCCTCTCCCCACACTTAAATCCTTATCCACATCTAAATATGTCACTGGGCCCTCTCATTCATTCCAATGGTTTTAATAGCCAATATGCCATTGACCCCTATGTCATAATCACCAGCTGCCCTTCCTTCTTCTGAGGCTTCATCTCTATACTTCCAAGTGCATATTAGAAAACCACTTATTCATTTATTCAGCAGACTATATGCTGGGCAGTGGGGACACATAGATACATGAGGCAAAATCCTTATCAAATTTCTTACAGTATTATGGAAAAAAACATGATCGACAAACACATTACTCTTGTAAAATGTTTTAACTCTGCTATAAAAATATACAAAGAGTACAACTGGGGGCAAGGAAAAGGGAACCCTGCCTTGGTTGGTAGTGGTTAGGGAAAGGGAAAAGTATTTACATTTTGCCCAGTTGGTGAAACTTGAATTGATCAAGCTGAGCACATGGTCATCCAGATAAAGATCATTCCAACCCCAACCCCAATCCCCTTGTCTTTAACATCAAAACTGGCCAGACAGGGTGAAGGAATGAAACAGAAGAGGTGGCTTCCTGGCTTCCTTCTCTCCCCACACATCCACATCTAATGTTCTCTTCACCCACCGCTATTATTCTCTCCTGCCAATAGTGGTCTCATAGATCTCATAGATGGCTTCTCTGCTACCTTTTCCCCTCACCTTCACCTCACCTCCCTGAATCCCTCAGGCCAACCTCATTTCCTTATTTGAAAAACGGGAATGTTTATCTGAAGTATAAAGACATTTGGTGTTTTAAGTTTTTGTGTATTCTAAGACCTATATAATATATGCGCGCTTGGTCTTTGCCTGAGGGGATTCAAATGATTTGTTTCTCTTTGTTACTGGCTAAAAAGCAGTCAAGCAAACTTCCAAAGATCGCAGGCCTGCCTCAGGAGCAGGAGGCTTGATGATACCTGTGACTCCTATACTTCAGTCTGGAGGCTGAGAGAAATATAAACTGGATGCAAACAGAAGAAAGGTGGACTAATTTTACTACTTTTAGAAATTGCTACTTGTAGATATCACATCTAATAAGAAAGTCTGATGTTCAATTTGCTACCACCTTTCTTCTGAGGGTACCAGGGATTAGCTTTCAATGTAGCAGATATTTACTAAGCATCTACTGCACACAAGATCCACTTCAGGGCACATGATTGTAAGAAGTTATCTCTGTGGTCTGGGGATGGAGAATTTGACATTTATTGGGCTAACTCTCATAGGAGGTGGATCATAAAATCAGACATAAAAGAAGTACAGGCAGAAAGTCAAGGGAAGCTTGGAGAAAGGAAGGTTAGGGAAGAGAGAGGCAAGTGGGCCTGACACACAGAGATCTGCCGGCCAGCACTCTCTACCTAGCCCACTTCTGTCTTTCCTTTTCCCTCAGGTACCTGAATCCCTTGTTTTCATTTAACTCTTCCCTGACAGAGCCCCTGACCTGTGACCTAGAATTCCACAGCAGGGAGCTGGAAAAAGGCCCAGGCCTGCAGGGCTCTCCAGCAGATGTCAGAAAAGGTCCCCAGTCCTCCCCATGCTGAAGCTCTGAAGGGCTGACCCTCAGAAGCACCCATCATCGCACATGATCCTTAGGTCCTCCAAGTGTTGTGCCAGCCACAGCATGGGGTGGAGTCACCTGAGCCCAGATGTATAACCAATGTGGGAATTTTAGCAATGTGTATAAGTTTTCACCAGTAAATACACTTAAAAGATCAAAATTAACTTATAAATTGATTTTTTGGAATGTAGTCAGTTAGGGACTCTACACGCATCTTCTCTCATTAGTTGTATTTTGAACAAATGCAAGCATTCTTGGAGAGGGTGGTATTATGGAGGAATTCAAAATACTAGTATAGAGATTCATCAAAATCATGGGCATTTCTGGTGCCCTACCTAGCTTCTTGACTGATCCTGGCAGGATTCTGCTATGCCTCCGGTATAAGCCTGGGGATACCATAGTAATTCTAGTCCCAGGAAGTGGCCAATAGAATTAGAAAAATGGCATCCGAATAGCTTTTTCCAGATTTGACTCAATGAAGAGTCCGACTTCACAAACAGATCACAAAAGACCTAAACTCTCACATGGATTTCTGGGCTAAGATGAAAAGTTTGGTGCAAAAGGCCTTCAAGTAGCAATGAGAGGTGTTAGCATATCAAGGTATCATGGTAAAACATTTTTATTCCACCTTAACTTTTTCTTGGCAATATTGCTCTTGTGAGGGTTTTGCCCTTAGCTGGAAAAAAAAATCAAAAAAGATACAGAGAAGCCTTATCTTCAAGTGAAGGGGAAATCATTTTGGAAGGATATTAGCAAAGTAGCAACTGTGAAATTTTGGCCACCATATTATGTGATCATAAACTGCAGCGAGGACATTCTTCTCCTTTAATTTTGTAAGATATTTCCTGTCAGCAGTAAACTTAGTGCTTATTAAAGTACAGTATGTCAGCCAGTGAACATACCCTGCTTACTGGTCTCAAACCTAGGTATATTTTTCACAACGTCTCACCACTAAAGGTACTTTATTTTGAAAGAATGTATTTTGAAGGGATTAAATTCCTAGAATTTTGATATCTCATTAAATGAAAAGGTGGTTCTTCATATGCTAGGATATATCTCACTCTGTTGAATCTGATTTTCTCATTATTTGAGTAGTTATCACAATTGTCATCAGAAAGAACATTCTGGAAGGAACTTGATTAATGTGACTTGAGACATTTGAATTTTGAGCTTTCTTTGTTCCTAGCATATAGCTATTGCCAAAAGAAGTAATAAGCTCAAATTTAGTATTGTATATTCAAAGATAATATATTTTACACAGGGAATCTTATGTGAAGAAACAAACAGAAAATGCAATCTCTGCTAATGAAAGATTCATTTCAGCTCCAAATAATAAAGGAAGTGTATCGGTAGTAAAGGCTTCCACTTTCAGACCTGAAGAGGAAACCACCAGTGCTGTGGAGAGTAACGACAGAGGGTATCAGACTCCAAAAAAAGTGAATAATGCATATAAGGAAGAGGTTAAGCAAGAATTGTACCTTGTAGGGCCAGAAGTAAGCCCCAAACAGAAGTCTGTCAAAGACCTGGACGAGAACAGCAAGCTAAGGAAAGTGGAGAAAGAGGAGGCTATGATCCAGAGTAACTGTCAGAACTACACAGAGGAGAGGAATTGTGAAGAGTCAAAAGCAGCGTATCTAGAAAGGAAGGCCATATCAGAAAGGCCAAGCTACTCAGGGCCTTGGTTAGCAGAGAATGAGACTTCCTTTAAAAGAACTTTGGAACCTACACTTAGCCAAAAGTCAATTTATCAAAATGCAAATGTGAAGGAAAAAGAAAAGACGACATCTGTAGTTACCCAGAGTGCACCGACATGCGGCCAGGAGGGAGGCCATCTGAGGCATGAGACAGTCAAAGAGAGGCAATTTCAGCCAGTGACACAGGCCCAGGAGGAAGAAGACAAAGCAGCGGTGTTCATTCAGAGCAAATACCGGGGTTACAAGAGAAGGCAGCAGTTGAGGAAGGATAAGATGTATTCTTTTAAGCATCAGAGGATTGTCACAGCACAAACAGAAGTAGCAAGAAACACTCATAATTTGTATTCCTATCCCACAAAACATGAGGAAACCTATGATATCAAGATAAAGGATGATAAAGACTTGAAAGCGACTTCAGAGAAAGAAGCATGTGATTTGGCAATTTTTTCAAAACAGGTATGTGAATAAATGAATTTATTTACTAATGAAAGTCCCTGTGAATGATACAATAACTGAAATAAATGCATAATTAATAACTGATAGATTGTTTCACCTGTGTTGATGTGGGCCTGCAAATGTTTTTAATAAAATGTCTCAAAGACTGTGCTATTCAAATAGCCAGGAACCTTTAACCCAATTTACTGTGGTAACAATAGTATAAAATATGATAGAAACCTCATGTAGTCATGATGCTAGAGATTGGTCTATAAAGCTTATTAGAATGCCAAGTCTCGACAGTGAAAAGTTTGATGTATCTATGAGATCTTTAATTAGAGCTAAAAAAAAAAAAGTCATTTTAAGTTTTCTAAATCCTCTAAAGTTTATGCTTTCTCCCTCTCACAAATTTGAGAAAACATAATTAGGTATCAGATTTTGATAGGTAGCCACACTGAGGCATATACAGTGAAGATGAAAGTCTGCATGTCACATCATGACAGTAAACGAATAGTCATGGAAATTAAGGAATCATAAAGGAAAAACACAGAGAAAAGTTCCCTTCTAGAGAATATCTCATGCCAGTCATAGGTATGTTTCAGCTGTTTCTAGAGAGGAGCATAGGAAACAATAGGTTTTAGGGCTTTTCATGTGTTTACATGCAATTTATCTCTGAAACATACAGTTTGTCTCTGATAAATTAGTGCTATGGAAAGATCGCAGGAACCAGCTTCTGTAAATACCAATTCTAGTTCCTCCTTTCTCTTTCTAGGCATTTGACCTTCAAAAACTCACTTTATGTCTTAGCACTGTTATTTTCTTCTGTGCAGAACGAAGAGTTTTAACTAGATGACCTCTAAAATACATGAATTTCCAGGGTAATCAAGGGTGTATGAAGTAATAAAAGAAATACCATAATGGGTTAGTTCCAAGAAGGACCATCTAATATTCCTGCGTCCCTAAACTCCACTTTTTGTATCTGATGGAGGCTGAGCCTATGAGAAACATGGTAACTGTGCTTGGACCCTTCCTTAGTGCTAGAGGTATGGCCCAGACATCTCCAACTTCTAGCTGTCAGTAGATATCTGCCTTTGTTTATTTTATTGAGACAGAGTTTCGCTCTTGTTGCCCAGGCTGGAGGGCAATGGTGTGATCTTTGTTCACCACAACCTCCGCCTCTCGGGTTCCAGGTCCTGCCTCAGCCTCCCTAGTAGCTGCGATTACAGGTGCCCACTAACACACCCAGCTGTTTTTTGTGTTTTTAGTAGAGATGAGGTTTCTCCATGTTGGTCAGGCTGGTCTCGAACTGCTGACCTCAGGTGATCCACCCGCCTTGGCCTCCCAAAGTGCTGGGATTACAGGCGTGAGCCACCGTGCCCAGCCAAGATCTGCTGTTTTTTAATTTACCCATCCCCTTCCTACTATTTTTTTAAGTATATGGAAATAGTTTACTTAATAAACATATGATTCTTCTCACTGCAAAGACCAAATCAGGGATTAGAACTCAGATCTACTATGCCATGGAGACGCTGAGATGTAGAATTACCAAGGCATCCACTTGGAGCTGGCCAGTATCACCATGGGAATAAATTCACTGCTCGATGGAGCAAAGCTAGAGGCTGTCCCAGCAGGAGCCTCATACTCAACCCAGCAGGACAACCGTGTTATCAGAGCCAGGATGCAGACAGGACAGAGGCCTGGGGCAGGATGGAAAAAGAACCCAGAATAGAGCAGCCCTGAAGTCAGGCTAAAAAGACTGGAAATAAAAGGAAGGAGGTTTACACAAGCAAAGGCAGCAGAGGAGTCCCTGGGACAGAAGCAGAAAGGCAAATACAACAGAGTGGCAAGGCTGGAAGCCAGATCTCAGAAACCTGGGAAGGAGTTGATCAGAATGGAATTCTGCTTGTAGCCTGACATGCTTGGCAGTTTTTAATGAAAAATGTGAGATGGCAAGTATTCATAGCACAAGGGAGAAGGTTGTCAGGTGAGGACTTTATCAGACCCTGGTACAAAGGACAAGGTGGGCCCTGGAGAGTAACATGAGAGTCCCCAAGAATGCTGGTAAGGCGTTTCTCAGCCCTTGGTGCCTGCAGAAATCTCTGTATTATTTTCTTTGATTTAATCTGACACATGACCTTCTTTTTAGATATCAAAGTTATCTGAAGAATATTTCATTCTACAGAAAAAATTGAATGAAATGATTTTGTCACAGCAACTGAAGCCACTTTATCTGGGTGTCTCGCACCGTGAGCCAATTAACAGACGAGTTTCTCCTCAGCAGTGCCTCTCAGGTAAAAATCAGTAGAGTTGGAGCTTCCTGAAGGGGAAGGAAATGCCAGATACTTTGTTTATTAGTTTCCCACCTTTATTCTATGGCAGATTTGAGGAGCCTGTATTCTGTCTGGGGAAAACCTTTATTTCATTTCTTATATGGAGATTCACTTTTTTAAGCATGTTCTGTCCACTTTCTACCTTCTCTGACTTCATTTCCCTCCATTTTTTATGTTTTCCTTTTTTTCATTTTAACTAGAACTTGGCTAATGACACCAGAAAGGAATAAAAAGGGGTGGTACAGAGAGGGGGCTGACAGGGGAAATTTGATGAGAGAGAGCAAAAATAGAAATAGGAGTATTTCTATTTCCTTTGTCAACTTCTGCAGCCTTGAATATAGAGTGTGGAAGGTGCAAGATCCCATTATACAAGAAATATTGAACTTTTTTCTAATCAACCTATTATAATAAACCAGTGGGGAATTCAGTCTCCATAATTTTCTGACCTCCCTCTCCCCACAGCTGTGCAAAGGTTTTCGGGCCTTGCATACCACCAAAAGATCAGGTCCAGCTTGTAGTCTCTGATCATTTGCCCTTGAAGTTACTGTTGGGACACTCATGGCTCCAGCTGGCCTCCACGAGCCCTTTAAGTTGGGACATCTGGCTGCTCCCACACCCTGCAGGTGGCACCTAAACCATGGGAGTCTGGAGCCTCATGTTATCCATGCCCACACCAGGTATCCATTCTTTCTGCAGTCTTACCACCTCCCGCAGGAGCTGTCACTATAAGATTCAGGAGTCCCACAACTTTGATCCCTGCTGACCTCTGCCTAAAAGAATCTGCATTTATTTTCCCTTGCTTTCTTGGAAGCCCTCCACAATCTCACCGCCTGCTCAGGGCTTCCTGGCGTCATCTCTGCCATGAGTTTGGCTCTTACCAAAGACAGGAGGAGCCACTGACCTCATGCAACTGCGAATTTCTTCCCTGCAAAAATCTCTGAGGCAGGAAAATACAAAGATGCACTTGGCTATTTGCCTGATATGAGAGGAAGGGGTAATATCTTAATGTTTTCATAAATTATTCTGCCGCATTGTTTTCAAGTCAAGAATTGTGGTGAAGCTGACCGCAATTGGCTCTTTGGTGCTCTTCATTCCTGCTGCTCTCCTGCTCTCCGTCCCTGGCTGAGAGCCTCTGCTGTGAGGAAGATAGACAAGCAAGTTGGAGCCCAGAGGCCCATTCCTTTGGCTCCTGCAGTGGCCTGTGCCCAGGGGGGATGCTGGCAGGGTGGGAGCTGAGGAAAGGCAGGAGCTTCATGTTCCTTCATGGTCACAGAAGTGGCAACACTGGTGAGTGTGGGGCGGAGAGGAGCAGGTGGTGTGGGGAAGCGAGGAAGCGAGGCAGCTCACCCCAGGCCGCTGCCAGCCAGAAGAGAGAGGTGCAAATGGGAGGCAGAGACCTGGGAGGGAGTAGAAGTCGCCACCAAGATTTTCACTTATGAACATCTCAGGGACTTTAACAAGCCTGAAAAGCAGCAGAATTTTATGAGAAAGTCAAATTCGTTCACCTTATTCTTTTTTTTTTTTTTTTTCCACTGAGACGGAGTCTCACTCTGTCACCCAGTCTGGTGATCTTAGCTCACTGCAACCTCCACCTCCCGGATCCAAGCAATTCTCCTTTCTCAGCATCCAGAGTAGCTGGGACTACAGGCATGTGCCACCACGCCCAGCTAATTGTTCTGTATTTTTAGTAGAGACGGGGTTTCACCATGTTGGGCAGGCTGGTTTCAAACTCTGACCTCAGGTAATCCACCCACCTCAGCCTCCCTAAGTGCTGAGATTACAGGCATAGGTCACTGTGCCTGGCCGAGTTCACCTTATTCTTGAATCTTCCATTTTTTTGTGGTCTTAAGAAGAATATAGAAATCAATTCTTAGCTTACATGGATAGGAATTGTAACTCAGAAATATTTCTTTAATGCTTCAGGTTTAGAGGGAGAATCTTTTTTTGTTCTCTGAACTTGTGGAGAAGTTGCATATTCTACTATACTTGTTTAAGGTTAAATTGGCAAACATCTGAATTGTCCCATGTCTTACAGAGTAGCAGAGAAAGTGCCTGAGAGAGGGCATGATGTAGCCTAATGACACAGGCGTATTGGTGTGGAGCTAACAACCCAGAACCCAAGAATAAGGAGGACAGTGGGAGAAGCAGTCCAGTGACCAGAGATCAGACAGGGCAAGTTATGCAGCAGATGCCAGTGACCAGCCAAGAGTGGCTGCAAAACAGATGGTCCCTCCCCACTAATGCCATAAAGCTGCCAAAGTCCCCTACCCCAATCCCCAACTTACATTTGGGGATAGAGAAGAATAGGGAAGGCTGAATGTAAGCCTTCAATATTTTTAGTGTCTTCTGAGTAAGTTTAGTCAGTTTAGGTTTCTGACCCTAACCTAAAATGACTAAATCTACTCAGAAGACATTAAGAATTTAGAATTTAGCTAGAATTTGTTAAAAATAATTTAATGCTAGAAAGTAGAAATGAGCACTGAGAGAAATTAAATCTAGTTTAAGTATATTATTTTGTATATCTGAATTGTTGTACATTGTAAAAAATGTAACCCTGCTACATGTAGACAACTACATTTTTTTAAAAAAATCTGATTACACTGTAGGAATAGAACTTGAGAGCCATAAAGAGAAAAGGTTATGGTAGAGAAAAACATAAAGAGAAAGGTGATGAGAGCCATCAGCAAAAGATGACGGTAGCCAAGAAGGCAGTTTAAAGCAATGGTTAGCTTGTAGATTACGAAGGATTCAGTAATTGATTGCACAGGAAAAGGGGCATGCCAAGTATCCAACATGATCAGCTAGTATCATGGTGGATGGTGGTATGTCATTACCTGAGATAGGAAAGATTAGATAACAAGCAGGAGTATGCATTCAATTCGGGCAGAGAAGCCTTTGATGAATTGGAATAACCTCTCAGGAGGCAGTTGGACACATACAGAGTACTGAAGCCATGGAGGAGAAGAGAAGGTCCAGGAAATTTGTCTACACTGAGAAGAGAAGGCAGCCTAGTGTAAGAATCTGGACATATGCAGGTCAGGTAGAGAAGAACCAGGAAAGAGGAGCAACCAAAGATGGGGAGGGCAACCAGGGAGCCTAGACCCTCCAAAGCCAAGGGAAGAGGGCCTTAAGAGGATTGTGTGCAGAAGGATGGGCACACACCACCATGCCTGGCTACTTTTTTGTATTTTTAGTACAGATGGGGTTTCACCATGTTGGCCAGGCTGGTCTCGAACTCCTGACCTCAGGTGATCCACCCACCTTGGCCTCCCCAAGTGCTGGGATTACAGGCATGAGCCACTGCACCCACCCTCAATTATTAATTTAGAGGTAAAACTCCTGAATATAGTATTTAATACTAGCTAATGGAATGCAACAGTACATTAAAAGACTGTCCAAATAATACATATTAATATAACATATCAAAAGATCAAAAAAACTATCTTGATAAATGCTGAAACAGTTTTCAGTAAAATCCAACACTCAGTACTCATGAAGTATAAAACTATTACTAAACAAAAGCAGAAGGATATTCTTTAACAATATGAAGAATACATTTCTTTTTTTTTTTTTTTTTGAGACTGAGTCTCACTCTGTTGCCCAGGCTGGAGTGCAATGGCGCAATCTCAGCTCACTGCAATCTCTGCCTCCCGGGTTCAAGCAAATCTCCTTCCTCAGCCTCCTGAGTAGCTGGGACAACAGGTACCTGCTACCCCACCTGCCAACTTTTGTATTTTTAGTAGAGACAAGGTTTCACCATATTGGCCAGGCTGGTCTGAAACTCCTGACCTTGTGATCTGCCTGCCTCGGCCTCCCAGAGTGCTGAGATCACAGGCATCAGCCACCATGCCCGGCCAGAAGAATACATTTCTTAAATCAGTTGTCTGCCTCATAATTAACTATAAAACACTGGAAACAGTTTCATTAAAAAGCAGGATGAAGATAAAGTTACTAGTTAACACCACATTTTTATGTTATTAGGAAATTTCCAGTTAATGCATAAGATAGCAAAAGGAAGCTTTTTTAAAAAGTATAACTATCAAAAGGGAAAAGATGGGATTGTGGGAATGTTACTAGACAACATTGAAAATGCAAAGAATAAATCAAAATAATGATTGATGCTAGCAATAAAATTCAGTAAGGATATATAGTTATGGAGATAGATATTCTTTCCTATAAAAATTTCTAATAGAAAAAGAGCTCATTGAAAATAATAGCAAAAAAAAGAAAAATCAATACCTTGAAATGAAGCTAGCAACAAAACCACAAAGAGACAAAAAAGAAGAGATGCATAATGGAATGATACATTGTATTTCTGAATTGAAAGATAAGAGACTGTAAACATGACCACTATAAAATTACTTTCTAGGTTAAAAAAAAAATTGCATTCAAAATCTCTTTGAGATTTTCTTTGGAACTTAAGAAAATATCCCTAACGATCATTTGTAAATTTCAGAGAAATAAAGAATAATTATAAATAAGGACTTACTTATTAGATAGTAAAATGAATAATGCTATAATAATTAAAATCATATGCCTCCTTTACAAAAAATTTGTCACAGATTAATGGAACGGAATAGCCCTAAAATTGGCCTGAGTATTTATTTTAAAAATGTCATTTACAAAAAGTTACATATGAACAAAAAATAAATGGATGGATAATGCTTAAAATTTATCTGATTTGGGATGAGGAAATAAAATATTCTTATCTTCCGCTCAGTGCCCAGATATTTTCCAGATGCATTGATCATTTAAATATAGGAAATATACCAGAAGAAGCCAGATGCTATGAACTGAGCATTTCACAATCTCTCCTTAGAAAAGCACAAAGTATAAGAAGTAATAAAATGAATTACAAAGAAAAACTGTGATGGATTTGGATTACATGAACGTTAAAACCTTCTAGAGATTCCAAAGCATTGAAAGTTAAAGAGCTGACAAAATATTTGGAACAAATGTAAAAAAAGTTAAACTGTTTAATGTAGAAAAGCTCTTTATAAATTAGTCAGAAAATAGCACTCTCAATGGAAAAATGGCACAAGCCATTAATTTGTTTACAAAAGAAGAAATGCAGATGGAAAATAAGCATATATATGATCACTCTAGGAATGAAAAAATAAGAAGTAAACCAAGTTACTATTCTTTACTCATCACAATGGCAAGTATGAAAAAGTATTTTCACAGTAATGACAAAGTGCTGATGTGATTATTCCTAAATATGTGGTAAGATGGCAGCATCAGCATTTTCAACAGTGACCTGTCAATATGTGCCCCAAAAAAGAAAAACCCGCTGAATTAGTTTATATAATTGACCCAGTAAACCCACTTATGAGAACATAGCCTAAGGAAATAATCAGAGCAAAAAAAAATTGTATATATGGCAAGAAATAAAATTGGACAATAAGAGAATGATTAATAAGTAATGACATTCACATATGGAATATTAATAGCCCTTTACATTCATTTTTCAAAGAATATCCTTAGAAAACTTCTAGCTAATCTAACCACTGAATAAAATATTGCAGAATTATAATACTGTTAATAGGTCAGCTTAATCTTTACATACGTGAGGTGGTTCATTAATAGAGCTCCTAAATCTAGGGTTCTAGAAGAGTTGAGTGACTAGTTAGTGAGAATAAGATGCTCATCTCCAGCAGAGCAGACACTCTCCATCCCTCACTACAATTCTATATAAAATTAAGAATCTGAATAATATTATTGCAAACTGGTATAGGACTTCCATAGCCATATGTGGTAAGACTAGAGTGTCACCTCCAGATATGTCACCTTTGCTGCCATGCTGCCTTAAGCCGCTAAAAGCTTGTTTGATATTACTCCAGCCAGCTTGTGATCAGACATGCTCTAATAATGAATAATGGCTTTTTAAAAATACTGATATATTTAAGCTCATCTTGACAGGAACCAAAAACTGTTTTATCTATGTGTTATAAAGTATGCGCAGAGCAAAAGAAAAAACAAATGTTGTGTGTTTAAAGTCAGAGAATGTTCTTCAATTCTGTGTTTTTAACAGGCCAATCTAAGAAAATGACTGAACAGTCACTAAGTCATTTTTTAAAGTTTGGCCCTCTGGGAAAAAATTATTGTAAGTTTTCACCTCAGGCTATATATCTAATTTTTTTTAAATAAATGAATACCCACATTATTTTGAAAAACAGCCAAGAGATAATTAGATGCCACCTCTGAGTTTTCCTTATTCTCCTAGCAAATAAACATGCATTTTTGTTGTTTGGCTGTATCCATAGTTGGTGAGCAGTCATACACAGAAGACATGCTTACAGTGTTCCGCATAACAGCTCACTCTCTCCAACAAAGACCCTACTCTCAAGACATCATTGGTATCACCACGTGTATTCTCATGTGCTTCTGTTCTGGCGTCCTGTTTTGATCACTGCTCACATATAAGCGAGATGACTGGGCATGTGGGTATAATCTAACTCCCTGGACTAGAACAAAATGAACTGGCTTTTGAGGACTCTAACACATGCAAAATAACAGCCCAAGGAAAATGACAGAAGTAGACCACCGATATGTAGTGATAATGCCCAAGAAACAAGTGATAGTCCAGAGGGTATATCTGTGGGTCTCACCCCCCACACAGGCTGCTTTATCCTCCCGCTTCTCCTGCCACAACTAGGAGAGAGATGGGCAGGCTGGAACAGCACGTTACCTAAACTTACCAGTATTGTTAAAAAACTAAAAGTTTTGTTTTCAAGGATCTGGGTATTAGTTCAAAGTACCTAAATCAGAGAGTGGCAAAAAGCTACAAGCCTATGACCTACAGGATAGGTAGAGGTGTAAGCTGGCCCTGAGGCATTGGCATTCAGTTGGCAGGAAAAGAAGGGCCACAGGAGTAGTTGTACAGTTCAGAATGGGGGTGGGAGCTGGCAGTTGTCACTTGAGAAGGTCAGAGAAGACTGTGAGTCACATCCCCTAAACAGTAAGGCACCCCCACGAGGTCAGGAGTTCAAGACCAGCCTGACCAACATGGTGAAACCCCGTCTACAAAAATTAACCAGGGATTGTGGCACACACCTGTAATCCCAGCTACTCAGGAGGCTGAGGCAGGAGAATTGCATGAACCCAGGAGGTGGATGTTGCATTGAGCCAAGATTGTGCAACTGCACTCCAGCCTGTGTGACAGAGCGAGACTGTCTCAAAAAAACAAAAACAAAAACAAAAAACAGGCATCCCCTAAGTCCTAAGGACACTCAGAGGGTAGGACAAGCACCTACCCTTAGCTTTTCACTCAAATAAACACAAGAGAACAGAGATATCCCAGAGTAGACACAAGAGGTCAAATCCAGGGCAAGCATGAGAATTAAGGGTACGATGGCTCAGGCTTGTAATCCCAGCTACTCGGGAGGCTGAGGTGAGAGGGTTAAAGCCCAGGAATTCAAGACCAGCCTAGGTAACATGACGAGACCCCATCTCTTAATTAAAAAGAGAGAGAGAATTGAACATGTCCATAGGAGCAAAAGGAGGGAGGCAGTGCAAGGCAGAGAGGACTCCTTTGGAATTGTCCTGTCCACAAGCTCAGAACTCTGTGCAGCGCTCTCTAAGTCAAGGGCCAGTGCAAAACAGCCAGCCTGGCTGAGGCCAAACGAGGTGACTGGTGGAAACGGCAACTTCCAGAAGGCAGGTTGCAACCATGACTAGAGTGAGTCTGCCTTTAGCATGCAGCAGTGAAAATTCCACTACTAAGATTTCCCATAGGTCACTCAATTGCTTGAAGGTCATAAACTCTTAGGAGGAAATGGAAATATACAGAAACCAAAAAACTGATTTATTAAAGAAGAAATTATAGTAACACATGCATTTCTGTTTTTGCTAATATTTGATTTAGACATGTGATACTGCTGCAAATTATACTCTGCTTATATACTTAAGCAAAATAGTGTAATTAAAATGAGAATAATACTGAAATCTAATTTTCTAAAGCAGTTTTCCCTGGCAATGAGTTTTAAATCTATCTTTTGAATGCAAAATAGTTGAGATGTTAGGTGATTCATTATTCAAAAAAAAAAAGTGCATTTCTGATAAACCAAAACACATAATGATGTTATTACCACAACTGCAATATAAATAAATATCTTACCTTCTGGCTATTTAATACAGCAATAACCTTTACAAGCTAATATTTACCATACACATCACACAAAATAGCCACAAACCTAATTATGCTAGTGCCCACATTGATATGCTGCTGATAATTTGTGATTATAAATGTTTATGTCACTTTTGTAATTAAGGGGTTAGGATGATATTAGTAGACAGTGTTTATAGCCTCCCAAAGGAAAAAAAATCACAGATCCATTAGAGGGCAAATAAATATATGCCTCTCTGAAATATTTGCATGCTGATAAGCTCATGGGAAGTTTGCTCTTAAAAAAAATAGTCTAAAGGAATTTAAGCAGAGCATTCATAATCTGTTGAACACAATACATTCATCATCATTTTCATTTACTGGCTGGCCACCTTGCATTGCAATATCTTAAGTGAGGCACCCCTTAAGACTAGTCAACACTATGGCTTCACTATGGTGAAGAAAAAATGTCAAGAAGCTAACACTATAGCAGATTCGATTTTCAGAAATTCTGAAAATTCAATGCATTTTGATTTTTTAAATCTCCGTAATATGCACACACCGACATGCATATTTATAATTTTACATCAATGCTACCATACCATACATTCCAGGATTCTTTTTTTTTTTTTTTTTGGGACAGAGTCCTTTGCTCTGTCACCTAGGCTGGCATGCAGTGGCACAATCTCAGCTCACTGCAACCTCTGCCTTCCAGGTTCAAGTGATTCTCCTGCCTCAGCCTCACTATTAGCTGGGATTACAGGCATGTGCCACTACACCCAGCTAATTTTTGCATTTTTAGTAGAGATGGGGTTTCACCATGTTGGCCAGGCTGATCTCAAACTCCTGGCCTCAAGTAATCCACCTGCCTCGGCCTCCCAAAGTGTTGAGATCACAAGTGTGAGCCACCACGCCTGTCCCATTCCAGAACTCATTTAATGTAATGTTTTGTTTTCTTTTCCTCTTTTTTTTTCCTGTTTCCTCCCCTCTGTTCCCCTTCCCAACCCACATTGCTTACCCCCAACCAAGGGAACTCTTGTTATAGAACATGTATTTTTTGCAGATTTACATACATGCAGGTATATACATAACAGAGATTTTCATCATTGTTTTATATAAATAGTATAATAATATGATCATAATACAAACACTTAAGCAACTTGCTTTTCTCAGTACCTTTGCTGGAATCTCTGCGCATCAACTAGTATAGCTGTAATTTATTATTTTTAATGGCTGCATAATCCTTTATTTGTGAATCACAATAATTATATAACCTTTTCCCTGTTGTTAGATATTCTCTTTCTTTCCATTTTTTGCCACCATGAAAAATGTCGCAGTAAATATCTTTGAAAATGTACTTGTATACTGGAATTTTAATATTATGGGATAAATCCCCAGGGATAAAGTTATTGAGTTACAAGATATTTTTAGTCTTAATAGATTGCTTTACTAAAAGGCTCTAGCAATGGACATTTTCTTCAACAATTTGGGAGCATACACTTGTCCTGACATCCTGTCCATCAGTGATATCCTTCTTTTTAATATTTGCTAATGTGTCTGGAGTAAAATGGCATCTTATTTTCATTTATATTCCTTTATCTCCTAGTTAATTCAGGTGCCTTCCCTCAATTTGGTTTTTGGATTTGCTCATCTTGAATTTTCTACTTAAGTCTTTTGCTCGCTTTTCTGTTGGTCTATGTTTTTGGTAGTCATTTGTTAGCACTCTTTGCATATTAAAAATATGAACCTTTTGTTTATATCTGTGTTGTAAATATAACGTTCCAAGTCTACCATATGTCTTTTGACCTTGTTGCCAAAGAAAGGCTTTTGCCTAAATAGGCAAATATGTGTATCTTTTTTATGACTTCTGAGTTTTGATTAAAACATTCATACCCCTAGATTGTTCATGAATTATCCCAGATTTTCTTCCAACAGCTTTGTTATTTCTTTTATTTACATTTATCTTTAAAGCATCAGGGATTTATTTTTATATGTGGTGACAAGAGTGATCCAGTTCACAGAAGCAGATGAATATCTGCTATTCACTTAGCACTACATCTCTAAGCTGAAATGAAATCACAATTTTTGCATCTCCAAACACTACCACATTTAGACCACCAGTGAAATGACACAATGACATCAAAACCTAAGTCATGATCCCCACCATCCAGAGACTTCTAGTTCCACTATTTAAAATAAACACAATCACAGCAAAAAATAATAAGTGGCAAGATGGTGGGGTTACATTCTATATTAGTTTTCCAGAACTGCCATAGCAAAGTACCATAGACTGAGTGAGTTAAACAGCAGAAACTTACTTTCTCACAATTCGGGAGGCCAGAAGGTCAAGATCAAGATGTTAGCAAGGTTGTTTTCCTCTGAGGCCTTTTTCCTTGGCTTTATATGCTCATATTCTCATGGTCTTCTATTTGTGTCTGTCTTAATCTCCGGTTCTTATAAGGACAGCAGTCACATTAGATTAGGGCCCATTTTAATGACATCATTTTAACTTAATTACCTCGCTAAAGACCCTATCTCCAAATACAGTCACATTCTGAGGTACTGAAGGTTAAGATTTAACATGTGAATTTTGAGGTGACACAGCTCAGCCTGTAAGAGGTTTCAAATGGTTTGTGCAGCTAGCAAGCACCATTTATGCTCAATGAGAGAGAGAGAACTGGGGAGTCAGTGAAAGCTTCATGAAAAAGATAGGATTGAAGGTGGACATTGAACAAGCTTAAGATTTCAATGAGGCTATGAAAAGCTTTTCTATGAGAAGGTGAGAAAAACCAAAGTTACAGCTATAAATGTGGTATATCAGTGAGATAACGGGACTAACAAGAGGAGATAGTTCCTTTGGGGAAAAATGGGAGATAAAATTGAAATTGCTAAGATTATAAATAGCCTAGTCAGAAGTTTAAACTTGATGAAGAAGAAAAAAAGACATCATCATAAATTTTTGAAACTTGAAATTTCACAATTAAAGTGGTATTTAAGAAAGGAAAACCTGGTTTTCATTTGTGAGATAAAGCATAGAAACCAGATTAAGACTCCACCACAGTTATTAAATGAGTCATTTCAACCAGAGTGATTGCAATGGCAAATGAGACTAAGTGGTGGGTGAATATTAGCTATTTCAAAGAATGTGTCAAAAAAAATGGACAGAAGTTAATGATTGTCTGTAGGAAATGAAGAAGAGGCACACGGCAAAGGTGATACCAGTGTTTTCAACTTGGGAGGCAGAAATAATGCTGCCTTTGAGGTTGTAGTGTACAGAATCTTAGATGACGAAGAAAGATGACTGTGGCTTCATTTGAGTCTGAGAGAGAAGTATTCAGTAAGAAGTAAGAAATTAGGGCAGGAGCTCCTGTGGGATGGGAGGGTCGAACCTGAGGTGTGCACTAGAAAGTCATGTGTATGGAGCACACCAGAAATTTCCAGGAGCTGAGGAGTGGATGATTCAATCTAGGAAGCAAGGGAAGATCACTTAGTCATCTAGCAAACTTTTATTAAGCACTTACTATGTGTCAAGCATTTCTATAAGTACTGGTAATACAAAGAAAAATAAGATAAGGCATTTAACTTCAGAAACTTTATCCTGAGTCATGAAGTCAAGGGGTGTTTAACAATGCCTAATGATGAAGGGTAAGAGACAATAGGGACCGATAAAGGACCTTAGGATTTGTTAATGAACTGCGCCCTTGACCTTCTATTAGGCTGGCGCAAAGGGAATTGCGGTTTTTGCCATTTGATGAAAAATGAATACAAGGTCAAGAATGCCTTTATTCCCAGAATGCTTTTTTGTTTTTCACTCTCTTGGCAATTATTTAGCTTCTTGGCCATCTTCATTTTCATTATTTGTATTATAATAGTAATGTTCTGATATTTTAATTCAGATTTTAAATAATGTTAAAGCCAAGTTAAAATTTAGTCACACACCACATTCATGTTTCTAAAAATATTAATAACATCTAATAACTTATACCATATTTTTATGTTTCTTGCCATTCAGATTCAAATGAGTAATATAAATGGATAGGAGAAATGCATTTTGAAATGAGAAAATTTTGCAAGAGCCAATAGAAGCTATTTAATAATCAGCACTGGGAGAGATGATAATGAGAAGGAAAAAAAAAAACACTATTTATGGTGGTGGCAAGAATTCAGGCCTTACCCTCTTTCCTCGTGCCTGTGACAGTCTAAGATGGATCAGAAATGGCTCAGATATTTGGACTCCCTCCACCACCTCCATCTATTCCTTGAAGAAGGGAGAGAGAGAATGGGAGATGAACCTCCAGGGATGGGTCAGACAAGTGCTTTCACTTTGTCTATTACTAATCTGTACTAACATGGTCTCATTGACAAAGATCTCTTTTTTATGTTTTATTCCAAAAAGGACAGTAATGTGTGATTGTTGAGGTTTCTCTGATAAGCATTGATCCATGCACTATACCTCTATGAAGTACTCCCAATAAGCTGATCTCCTTTGTCACCCAGTGATTTCCCATACCTTTGGAATGAATAAGCTGGATAATGTCAGAATATGAATGCTGCTATGATCAATACCTTCACCTAGTGGGCTGGTCAGGGAACTAGAAAGTTAGATGTCTGTGAGTCTTTCATCCTTGGCTGAAGCTGATTTGCACTGCCAATCACAGTTGTTTACATATAATGAATATAAATGTTCATTGGTTTGATTTAGTATAGTTTGGGACAACTCCGTTTCTCTGTGTATTTCTACATCTGGGGATTAGGAATCATCACTTCCCCTTTATTATATGCAAGAATGAGCTATTACTGCTTTTAAAGTCCTACTTATAAATATATGTTCAGATGTATTGAATGAAGCTTTCCAACTAGCACCATACTCAGCCCACCACTTTTATCCTGATCTATCTATCGAGCAGACATGTTTGCACAAATGCAGTCAGTGGATGGGGTGGTCAAGTGTCATGAAAAAAATAGAAATATTTAGTTAGGTCTATTAACTCTGTAAATACAAAGCCACTTGTAATGAACATGAACACCCAAGTGCACAGATCACTAGAAGCTCTGACAGCATTGCTCCAGGTTTCGGATCTTGGCTATTATTAACAGAAGGAGTAGGAAAAGATGACAAAATTTATTCTTTATTGCTCACTGTTTTAAGTCAGATCTGAAAATGCTTCTGGTTTGAAGTTCTAAATTTTGGAGAAAGAATAGATTAGGCCTTTCAGAAAGAGTCAACTCTGCAAATGAGCAGTCTCTTCATCTGAGGCCAAACATATGAGGTGGTACTTAAAAAGGAAGATCATACAGTGCTTGGACAGAGGGGTCACATGTGAGGCTGGTACAAGGGGGAGGGAAGGGACAGCAGAGGTTCTGTGAGTCTAACGCTCCTTTTTAATTTTTTTCTGGCAGCTTTGACCCCTGACCTTATCCATCCTCTGAACTGCTGTACTCGATTTCTACATAACCAAACTATGCATCTTTTTCTTTTCTTTCTGTTTTCTTTTTCTTTTTTTTTTTTGAGATGGAGTTTCATTCTTGTCTCCCAGGCTGGAGTGCAAAGACACAGTCTCAGCTCACTGCACCTCTGCCTTCCCAGTTCAAGCGATTCTCCTTCTTCAGCCTCCCAAGTAGTTAGAATTACAGGTGCCTGCCACCACACCTGGCTAATTTTTTTGTATTTTTAGTAGAGATGGAGTTTCACCATGTTGGCCAAGCTGGTCTTGAACTCCTGACCTCAAGTGATCTGCCTGCCTCTGCCTCCCAAAGTGCTGGGATTATAGGCGTGAGCCACTGCACCCAGCTGCATTTCTTTTCTTCCTTTTGTTTTCTTCCCCTTAGCTCTCAAAGCCCTAGACCACCAGGAAAGCATGTGGTGAGGACTAGGACAAGGGTTGGTTGTGCAACAAAAGTATTTCCTTTTTCTCCAGCTTTAGCCTCAGTTGTATGTATATAATTTCTTATTTATCCCAAAAGGAAAACATCACTTGATAATAGTCTTTGCAATTGAATACTTGTTTATGGTCTCCTTTTTTATAGGTATCTCTAAAGGAGAAGAGCCAAAAATATTGAGACCCCCAAGACGACCCCGGAAACCCAAAACATTAAATAACCCTGAAGACTCCACATACTATTATCTACTACATGTAAGTGGCTCACTCTTACTATTGGATGGGAGCCATCACATCCACTGATGGCCAGTGTGAAAACTGTGGCTAGATTAGGCGCCTGGCACAAAGGAAGGCTTGGCAAGACAGAGATGTCCTTGGTCTCCTCTTCAATGCCCTCCTCTGGCCTGGGCACTTGGATCTCCTCCAGCCCTTCTTCCTCACATTCAAGCCTCTCCCATAGTAGTACCTACAATGTCCTCCTTGTAGCTTTCTCTGCTGGTCCATTAATCTAAGCTAATATGGAAATATCAACTCAGCAAGGGAAACCCATCATAGCAGGAACTCTCCAGAGAGACACTTTGGTGTAAATGAGTGGGTTATGATAAAACTAGAAGAAAAGGAAAAAGGGGGAGAAATAGATATTTATTGAGCATCTTTTAAATTCCAGGCCTAGAATGAGGCTCATTCATATCCACTGTGATAGCTAATCCTGGAAAAAGCCCTGAATGTACTATCCATATCTCTCAGATCAGGATTCTGAGACATAGATAAGCATGTCTCAGCTGCCAGGCCATTTGTTTTATTGAGGTCTTCTGACCCCACAGCTCCTGCTCACTCACAACATGAGGACTCATTTTCCTCACCCTTGCTATCCTGGCCTTCCAACCATGTTTCTGTTCTCCATGAATGCTACTGTCAACCACATGGTTTCCTAAACCAAGAACCTGGGAGTCATTCTGGATATTGTCCTCCCTCTCATACTGTAATCCATCAGTGTCTCTAAACTGTGGCTTCTACCTCCAAGAGCTCACTCCAACTCATTTCCCTCCTCTAACCTCACAGCAATTACCGTATTTCAGACGATCATCATTTCCCATTCTGGAATATTTCAGGTCCCACCTAACTGTCTAATTGCACCCTGTCCAGCCTGCACATGAAAATGTCTCTAAACCATACCTTTGAGCATACTCCTCCCTTAATTGTTCCTTTAATGGCTCAACAGCTCCTTCAGGATGAAGTCCTAATTCCTTCCAAGGCCTTCTTCACTGGACCTGCGACCGCCCTTCCGCCTCTTTTCTCACCCTCTTCTTGTCCTTGAGCCACAGTGAACTGCTTGAAACTCTGCAGGTGAGCTGCATTCCCTCATGCTCCGAAGGCATTTGCTGCCACTGGCTGGTCCTCCATTTGCAATATTTATTCACTCTTCCAGTCCTCACTGCCACAGTGAGAGACCAGCACTACCCTATGCTCTGGAGAACCCAGAAGATGTGTCGAAACCCAGAGAATCAGTTGGAAATAAGTTTTCCACGTCGCAGGCAAAAAATGAAGCTCATACGTGACCTTCAAGTTAGCCAGTCTTCTCTAGTTCTTTCCCTTCTCTCTAGTGATTTCTTTTCAGTTTCCACAGAGGATTGTCTCCCTCTGGGTGTTGCCCGGGATTCGATCTTCTATTCTCTTCCCCTCTCATTTCCTTTAGACAATCCCATTAGCTACCATGACCTCAGTGACTGCTGATTTCTGAATCTTTATCACTGGCTTAAATCTCTCTGTAGCTCCCGACTCAAATATCGAACTACCTAATGTTTGTTTTACATATTCTACATGAATACACACAGGCATTCATGTATACATATATAGAAATTATATACACACACATACACATCCATACATGGCTGTACACACAGCTTTGTTGAGATATAAGTTGCATGCCATAAAATTCACCCATCTAAATAAACATTAAATGGTTTTTAATACAATCATTTAATCACAGTCAATTTTACAACATTTTTATCACCTTAAGAAACCCATTAGAAGTCACTTCCCACCTCCCACCCCCTGCCCCAAGCCCTAGGCAATCACCAATCTAGTTTGCTCTTTCTATCAATTTGCCTATTCTGGACATTTTCTGTAAATAGAATCACACAATATGTGGTCTTTTTTGAATAGTCAACTAATTGTACAAGCCAATAATCTGACTATTACCTTGACTTCTCCCTCATTCTCATCTTCCATATTCAAAAATCTAAATCCAAATATCTCTTGAGTTTCTGTTTCTCTCCATGCTATGTGCTAATACCGTCTTCCAGGCCAGCATGTCTCGTCAGTATTTCTGAGTCACTTCTCTTACTGGTCACTTGGGCTCTTGTTTTTCCCCTTCTAATTAATATATTTTCCACACTGTGGCCAGAGTTTTATTTCTAAAATTAATATCCAATTATACTATCCTCCCATGGATGGAACTTTTCCATTACTTCCCACTGTCCTAAGATATGGAGGGCTGTCAAAATCTGGGCCCTGCTCACCTTTCCAGCTTCTGTGCTTAATATTCACCCCTCCAAACTCTCCACTCCACCCTTCCTTTCCAGTTACCTGCTTTCTCCTCTTCAAATTGTCCATGAACATTTGTCCTTGGACATGCCCTTTTGTCATCCTGGAACACACATCCGCTTTCTCTTCTCATCTTTTCATGATCCAAACACCTTCAGTCTAGATGTCTTTTTCTTCAAGGAAACTTCTTGTCATTCTGAAATCCCAAGACAGCTCTTCCTATATCCTCCCTAAGCAGCCCATACTTCCCTTTTATGACACTTTATCATGCTAGAGAAGGATTGGTATGGCTTCCACAAAGTCAAGGAGTTTGCCTATTGCATTCAACCTGACACATAGCAGGCATGCAATAAATATGTATTGTACAAATGAGAGCAATGAAATAAAAGAATGAAAAACAAATCAGAGTAAATTGAGAAAAGTCTAAAATTCCAGATACCTGCCTTTGACAGTCACTTTATAATGGAAGCTGATTAAGAAATGACATTGATTTTTTCCTCTGCTGCTCAAATAATCTAAAAAGCAGCAAATAAACTGACATTTGTTTATGCAGTTAAACACAACAGCAGAAACAAGCTTAGAAATTACCAAACATTCCCTACTAACCCCGAATTTAAGTAGTAAATGATACTCAATGGTCTTTATTAAGTGCAACTGAAATGACAAGTGATTGTGATGGCTTCAACAACAGATAGTATTCCCAGTATGAGAAATTGTAAAAGACTTGAACTGAATTGAAATGTTTATTACTAACAGCCAATGAGAACTATGGAGCAAATTCCGAGCCTCATAAATAAGTTCCATCCCCAAGAAGCTTACTTCGTCATCAGACTATTATTTTTTTAGTGACTGTATTTCCATATATCCTAAGTTATTAGGAATAAGACCCTTTTTTGTAACTCTGAGTCTTGAAAAATAAAACACAGAACAGGAGTATATTATTACAAGTGAAAACATACCATGTGTTCATAGTTATCTGGCCCTTCCCAGGATTTGAGGCATTACACATGGTGAAAAGTGTGGCTGTAATGGGGCCCCACTCCCTTCAACCACCAAACACTTTCTGTAATTTTAAATGGTTTTTATGAAAGTCTTTCTAAAGTATATTATACTACATACTTAAAACCCTTTCTTGATGACCCAGGGTCACTTTAGCAAATGAAAATGTTTCTTACTTTTTTAATGTTTTATTTTCCATGTTTATGGATATATACTAGTTGTATATGTTTATGGATTGCATTTGGTATTTTGATACAAGTATACAATGTGTAATGATCAAATCAGGGTAACTGGAGTATCTGTCATTTATTATTTCTTTGTGTTAGGAACATCCCAATTCCACTGTTTTAGTTATTTTGAAATAGACAATACATTATTGTGAACTTATATTGTAGCACTATTCAAAATGTTTGTGCTTGATTCATGTTACTGAAACACCAGAGGTTTGGTTGAGGTCCTGCTGCACACTGCACAGAAAGCCAATCACTGAGCCCACGAGTATTGCCAAGAAAGAAGGCTTTAATCAGGTGCTGCAGCTGAGGAGATGGGAGCTCAGTCTAAAATCCATCTCCCTGACTAACACCAGGGTTTACATAGCAGGGAGGAAATGCAACAATGTTTAAGAAAACAAGATCTGGGGGGGGGCAAGGAAGTAATCATGGTGAAAGAGTACAGTGATCTGGTGAGTTTCAGTTCTTTAATACTTTTTTGAGAGGCCTAAAAGTTATTTCCTGAGGAAAGAACTCAGATAAAACAAATATAAATTTCAAGCTTTAGGAGCAGAAGGTCAGTTTCTATGTTTATCAAAAAGAACAATCTACAGGGCAATTGAGTTGGTTTCATTTGGATCTATACTTACCAGAGAGGATCCCTGACCACCATGTCTAAGGCAACACCCTATCTCTCTGTATGCCTCTGGCCTGCTTCATTTTTCTTTAGTGCATTTTATATTTTTTCTGTGTTTGTTGTTTGAGACAGAGTTTCACTTTGATGCCCAGGCTGGAGTGCAGTGGCACGATCTTGGCTCACCGCAACCTCTGCCTCCTGGTTTCAAGCAATTCTCCTGCCTCAGCCTCCCAGGTAGCTGTGATTACAGGCACCTGCCACAATGCCTAGCTAATTTTTTTGTATTTTTAGTACAGACAGGATTTTACCATGTTGGCGAGGCTAGTTCCGAACTCCTGACCTCAGGTGATCTGCCCGCCTTGGCCTCCCAAAGTGCTGGGATTACAGGCATAAGCCATCATACCTGGCCCTCTTCAGTGCATTTATAAATATTTATTTGTCTACTTGTCTCCTGCCCGACTTGCCCATCTAAACTAGAAGCATTTTGGAGGCAGGGCCTTTGCTTACTGTTAACGGCCATAGTCCTTGGAACACTGTGCTGCTAACATCGCAGCTAGAAGACTGTTAAATAATAGATTCCTGTAGTATAGTACCCGCAGGGACTGTTGAGTTGTGGAAAATTATTTCCTTCACATTTGTCCAACACAAACATCTCTGCTTTCAGTTGTTTTGCTATTTTTATAGCATTTTTTTTTTCCTCCTCAGATGTCACTTCTTACAATGGTCATTCTGGCTGCCTTAACGTCAATATTGGCTCTTTCCTGTGACTTGATGCTCTTTAACTCTTACGTCCAGGAAATGTTGCCGCTGCTGTGTCCAAAATAAGAGTGAGCCAAGCCACAGAAGCGTGCCTGTGGAGGAGAGCATTAGTGGAGTGCGAGTGCCCTGTTGTGCTGCCCAGTCTAACACTCAAAGCTGTGCGACATTAGCAAAAATGACTCAGGGCCAAGCTTCCTCAAAACAAAAACGAGTAATCGAACACAATCCTATCAGAGATCCCTTCCAATTTTATAATTCTCTCCAGTACTTTTCCTGAACTATAGCAGTAGCTAGTTTGGCTGCTCCAAAGTCTTTTTTCTTCTTGATTTCTACATTTTAGCTCCTTCTTCATCCATAAATAAATTGGTAGTATATTACCAAAAGGAAAGTAAGATTGTGCTCACCATGATGTAATGGATAGGAATTTTAATGTTTTCTCATAAAACAAGTTTCTTTATGTTGGGTGGGGATGAAGGGGGAGTGTGATGTGCCTGATTAAGGAACAGGTTCTTCAAAGTCTTCAGAATTAAGACATTATTCTTTAAAGGCTTCCTCAAGAAACACCCTCACCAGAAAATCTACTTGAGTCATGTTTGTCTCCTCTTTCTTTTCTCTACTCTGGTTCTACAAGAAATTGCCATGGAACATCTGCTTCTTTATTTTCATTTCAAATTTCAAGTTTTTAAATTGTAATTTCAAAACTATAATTGAAAACATTGCACACCTTAGCAAAAAACATCCCCAGTATAAACTGTATGTGATAAGTTTCTTATAAAATCCTCACCTTTGAGGAGTGATATGCTTCCCTTTTCATGACAAAGAGCAGGGATTAATGCATCGTGCTCCCCTTTCAGCCCCAGCTGTTCAGAAACTAAGAGACAAACGTAAGCCTGTCTCAACACACCTACTTCCTTTGCCTCCTCTGTTTCTCATTTACAATGTCTACTTTATTACTTTGACTGTATAACTACTTCTATCATGAGCCATCTTAAATAATTTTTGGAAAAAATATATTATTGAATTACATTTCATTAGAATATTCTAACACAAGGCCAGGCATAGTGGCTCAGGCCTGTAATCCCAACACTTGGAGAGGCCGAGGTGGGTGGATCACTTGAGCTCAGGAGTTCGAGAGCAGCCTGAGGAACACAGTGAAACCTTGTCTCCACAAAAATACAAAAATTAGCGAGGTCTGATGGGTCACGACTGTAGTCCCAGCTACAAAGGTGGCTGAGGTGGGAGGATCACTTGAGCCAGGAGGCGGAAGTTGCAGGAGATTGCACTGCTGCACTCCGGCCTGGGTCACAGAGTGAGACCCTGTCCCAAAAAAAGAAAAAAGAATATTGTAACACAGAAAAGAGGAAAGAAGTGTGGGACAATATGTCCTCTTCCAGGAATTCCTATAACTGAGAACCAACTTATATATACCACGTCCCAGAAGGAAGTGCTGATCTGGTGTATATAAATAGGATCCTTACCAGCCTGAGAATTCAAGGGCAGAACATTATTTGATTCTTGATTGTATAAAGGGCATCTCTGTCACTCAACATAGTGCCATCACTTAAGCATAACTTTGAACTATAGACAGTTGTTACCTAGAACAAAAGGGACTTTTTTTCAGGTAAAGGATGAGGGAGGCAGGACCTCTGTAGGAAATTACTACTGGAATCATGTTAAAATAGCAACAATCACCACAACAAATACTACCCCAGTCCCAGAGATCATTAACCGAACTGCTAGTAGCCACTGTTCCTATGCTGGCAATGTAATTATTAGTAAGGACATCTTAGCCTAGGGCATTGCATCAAGAATGTGAAGTAATGGGAAGTGGGAGGAAGGAATGTAACTGATATCTTTCCCTTACATTGTTCTTTCCTGAATGGTCTCCTCGAAAACTTGATGCAAGGAAGCACTCACTTCTACCTCATTCACCTGTTAAAATGCCAACCAATAAGAATAAAAGAAGCCATGCACTGTTTCGCTCATCCACCATTTTAGAGTATGACAAATGATAAATTCTGAAAAAAGCATGACTTCCTATGTCTCTAAAATACTGTGGAAAAGCCTCAGTATTTATAAACCATTGTTAATTGCCATTTTTATTATATTACACTTTTATGGTACCAGCCAACTTGATAACTGCTATAAATTTTCCGCAATTATATATTCTTTTTTTTTTTTTTTTTTTTTTGAGACAGAGTTTCACTCTTGTTACCCAGGCTGGAGTGCAATGGCGCAATCTCGGCTCACCGCAACCTCCGCCTCCTGGGTTCAGGCAATTCTCCTGCCTCAACCTCCTCAGTAGCTGGGATTACAGGCATGCGCCACCATGCCCAGCTAATGTTTTTGTATTTTTAGTAGAGACGGGGTTTCACCATGTTGACCAGGATGGTCTCGATCTCTTGACCTTATGATCCACCCGCCTCAGCATCCCAAAGTGCTGGGATTACAGGCTTGAGCCACCGCGCCCGGCCTCCGCAATTATATTTTCAGCTTGTTCAAGGTGAGCATGGTGTCTTTTTTCTCAGCCTAAAAGACATATATGCTGTGGCAACATGTAAATATATGAGCTCAAATATATTGAAGTAGCACACACACAGAAACAGACTACTAATGCTACAGTGCACAGATCATCTTGGTTTGTATATAAGGTGAAACTTATATGCAAAGGACCATTTTGTTACTGTTCAAATTGAAGTATCGATTAAAATATATCTAATTATTTCCATACTTGAATATCTTAATTTGTTCTGACCTTGATACATAAAGTCCTCAACTAGAAAACATAGTTCAAATGAAAACATATATCATCTTGCTGCCACGTTTATGTCATAAATGGGCTCCTATAGGTTTATGAAGTCACAATTCCATTATTTTTGTGGACTGTTGCATCTGCCCTCCATATTCACCCACCTGTTTTACCTGCAAACTAAGAAGCAAGACATCAAAGCAGCCTAACTAACCTGCTTACATCACAACTGCATTTGTAGTAGAGAAATGGGCTTCCCAGAACTTTTATAATTTGCTCCCATTTGTAGTAAATAGATCTTATGTGACCTTGTCTATATTGGTTACCATGTGGTAAATATATTTTTCATATGGAATGCAAAGATTCATTTCAGTTTAGGCATGGTAAAAATAATCCAAAATTTACAATTAATAAAATTTCAGTAAATTATATTTCTTTCAATTTTTAAAATATTGTATCCATTTGCTTATTTCTAACAGTATTTTAAGAATAAATGTATTTACATATTAAGATTAGAGTGCTATATCAATTATGTTATATTAAGATCATAATATTATATAGATCTTTTGAATTCTTCTTTCCCTTCAGAAGTCAATCCAAGAAGAAAAACGAAGGCCAAGGAAAGACAGGTAATTATTACTTCTCGATTTCAATAAGTTATTCAAACAAAAATAAAAATCTATGTGTTCAAATTATTATTTTAAGTCATCTATTTTATATGGAGAGACCTGGAAAGTAATGTTCACTCAGTACATTTATATTACAAATATGTGATTTATATATAATTTATAAGATCCTGCCTATTGTGGCCAGGCGCAATAGCTAACACTTGTAATCTCAGCACTCTGGGAGGCTGAGGCAGGCAGATCATGAGGTCAAGAGATTAAGACCACTCTGGTCAACATGGTGAAACTCCATCTCTACTAAAAATACAAAAAATTAGAAAAAATTAGCCAGGCCTGGTTGTGGATGCCTGTAATCCCAGCTACTCAGGAGGCTGAAGGAGGAAGATCGCTTGAACATAAGAGATGAAGGTTGCAGTGAGCCAAGATTGCACCATTGCACTCTAGCCTGGCGATAGAACAAGACTCTGACCCAAAGAAAAAAAAAAAAAGAAAGATCCTGCCTATCGGAAATCTGTTGAGCCAGCATAGCACTAAGAACTTAAATATGTTTTCAATGAGTTGTACCCTCCCAGTAGATAATTTGCTTTTTTTGTTCCATGGAATGGTTTTCCTTGGACAATTCGAACATACCTATATTCATCAATTTTCTTTCCCCAAACGCCTTTTTGCTTTTTCTCCTTCTACACATGCTAAATCTTGCTTCTTATAATTTAATGGAATTTTTTTTAAAGAAGATTAGGTTTATGTTACCTAAAATTATGGCACACTTAAGTTCACATTTTTCTCCTTTTCTTGTATTTCTCACTGATATTTTACTCTCTTAATATACCACTATTTTAATCAATGTTCATGTCAACCAATTTCCAGACAGTGAATGCCAAGAAGAAACAAGAGTGTTTCTTTTTAAGCATGAGTGAACACAGCTTTTCATTTCTGAATCAGTGACAGCCTGAAAGTCCTTTCTAAATTAGTATCTGTAACTTGAAAATCGTGTTTTCCTGGAAGCACTGTAACACCTGGAGGTTTTCCAGACCTACCTGGTTTATCTCTTAGTAAGTCCTATCAGATTGTAGACACTGAGCACCATAGGAACCAGACTGTGCCCTGAGTAGAACCAAAAATTAAAATGGTTGAGGACACACCCTTATGTGTATGTCATGTGTGGGTGTTAAAATCTAGCACAGAAATTAATTCGCTAAAGAACAAAGGGTAGAGGGAGGACAGAATATTACTGGTGAAAGAGCTTAGTTAAGATTATATGTGTATCAGTGTACTGAGGGCTGATAAAATTTGAAAAGGCTATGTATTAGTACACAAAGGTGAGCTTTTCTGGTAATGGCTAAAGATCAGTAGTGACTGCTGCTCTGGACTGGCCAGACTGAAACAATGCGATCACTGGCTATTCTAGTAACCACTAGTTTGGTGCCAAGTTCAGTACAATAGAACCAGGAAAATGTGTTCCCACAGCTACTGCTCTATTCAAGGTAAGATACGAAGGTTTTTCTTTTTTATTTATGGGATATACTATTTTTCCCACATTTCAAGACTTTCTATTTCTAATGACACGTACATGTTACTCCTAAATTATAGTAAATACTTTTAAAGAAAAAAACAAGTATCCTGTAAGTTTAAGTGAGTAGAAAATTAGATTGATGCAATGGTGTGTTTATGTGTTCATTTACAGTCAGGGAAAATTATTAGATTTGGAAGATTTCTATTATAAGGAATTTTTGCCCAGTCGTTCTGGACCAAAGGAACATAGACCTAGTTTAAGAGAACGAAGACCACGGCGAGAACTCAAGAATCAATGTATTAAGGCTAATGAAAGGTAAAAAGCTAAACTTTAAAGTACAGCATTTGCAGTTTTATACTCACAATTCCATTTCTTAAGCAATTTCACTTTATATATAGATGAATGACAAAGCACTCTTACTGAATATTGTATCTTTTGTTGTTTAAAAGTAGCCTGATGTACAGTGCTATGTTAGGGTAATCAGACACCTCAGTTTTCCTAGCAAAAACTGAGTTTATACCTGTTTTCTTGGTGTAATTATTAACAAAAACTCATTTTATTTAATACGAGTACTTCAGTTTGGATGATAAATTAGTATATGATCATCTAATTGTAAGCAATGTATCACATTCAAAATCTATATTCAAGCTCGACCAATGTAATTTTAATTACTTATTGGTTTCTTAATTATGCTTGTTAATTTCTCAGAATCAATGATGTCAGACCCAAAAACATTTGAGAGAAAGATTCATAGAAAAATGCATATTTTGGACTTGAATTCTCACTTGCCACCAACTTTGTAACATTAACTTATTTTGTAGCTTATCTAATACTTTGGGAATTTTTTTCTTTTCTCCCAAAATGTTTGTGGAGTTTTGAGATCAGGGCACATAATAAAACAGAAGCATAGCATGTGGAAAATGGGATCAATGGCTGAAAGCCAAAGGCTCTTCATCCCGAATTCTAAACAAATATCCTGTCAGCCTAGGGTCCTCAGAACCCTCACCCATTTTACAGCATGACATGATGGTGAAGAGAAGTTTTAGAGTCACATGGTCTTAGGTTTGGATCCTGATTCTGCCCCTTAGTTGTCGAGTGACCTTGCTCATGTTAGCTGACCTCTTTAAGCTACATTTCCATATCTGCAAAAGAATTTACTAATAACTGCTTCACCATGTTGTTGTAGAGATTAAATGTAGCAATAGGGTACTTAGGAGAGGCATAGGAAAGGTGTTCTGTCGTTGGTGTCTATTACCATCTTATTTGCTTTTTCAGAATCCCTCTGAACTATGATTTTTTTTCCCTTTGTTTACAAATGAAGATGTGCTCTTCCATCTTGGGATCCAGAACTGTAACATGCTGGAGCTTAGAGATGTTCTAGTCTAACTTCAGAACTCTGTACAGGAGAACACTAAATGCCAGAAAGATTAAGTGATTTGCCCAAGATCGCACATTGAGTTAGTGAACTAAAATCCCAGATGTCCACTCCCTGCCCATTTGCTTTTCACTGACTTACCTGCTTCCCATTTTAATAGCTCACTCTGCCCCTCTCAAATGTTTTCTCCCCTTCCCCCCACTGGCAGAGACACGTCTGCTATGAAAGCATTCTATCCCTGAAATACTCCTGGTGTAGACTAAGTGATATCTATGGGTGTGTATTTCGTAGCCACTGGAATAAATGTTATCAGCTAGCATTGTTGACTGCACTATGCCATTATCTCATTTAACCATCACAGCAACCACATGAGGCAGTTACTATTATTGCCCCATTTTATAGATGAGGAGGCTAAGTCTACAAAGTTTAGTGACTGCAAAAAGTCACCTAGATGATAAGTTCATGGATCCAGAATTTGAACACAGGGTTTTCTAAGTTTAGAGTTGATGGCCTTAACCATTACTCAGCATTTCCGTACTGTGCAAAAGACCACGCTGGGCATTTGAAGAAGGGGTGTATAGAATGGTGCATAAGATGTGATCCTTATGTCCAAGACCTTCATGCTAGAGGAAAAGTATACTGATATGTGAAAGCTGAACAAGGTAACTCAGAGAAGGCTTTTTCCTGAGGGAGATTACAGGGACAAAATAGCCTTCACAGGATCCTGAATTTAAAATAGAAAATAAAAACAAAACAGCAAAACAGTGCTATTGAAACAATTGGAGAAACTTGAGACTAAACTATATGTCAGAAGATGTTCATGCACAAAGAATATCTTTTTGTGTGTGTATGCACATTGCCCGAGAGGGTGTAAGCCTGGGAGAAGGAGACAACGGCAATAGTGAATAGAGTGCCTTTTGATTTTTTTAATTGACAAATAAAACATATATAAACTTATGGTATAGAACACAATGTTTTAAGATATGTGTACATTGTGGAGTGGCTTGATCATGCATATTAACATATGAATTACCTCACATATTGATCTTTTTATGATGAAAATACTTAAAATCTACCCTCAGCAGTTTTCAAGTACACACTACATTGTTATTAACTGTAGTCACCATGTTGTACAATAGATCTCTTGAGTTTATTCCTCCTAACTGACATTTCGTATCCTTTGACTGACATCTACCCAGTCCCCCCACTAGTCCCCTGGTAACCACTATTCTACTCACTGCTCCTTGTGCTTGTCCTTTTTTTGGCTTCCACGTATAAGTGAGATCACACTATATTTGTCTTTCTGCACCTGACTTCTTTCACTTAGCATTCTTTCCTCCAGGTTCATTCGTGATGTTGTCAATGGAAGGATTTCTTTCCTTTTTTAAGATGGAAAAGTATTCCATTGTGTACATATATCACATGCTCTTTATCCATTCATCCATTGATGGACTCTTAAGTTGACTCCATATCTTGGCTCTTGTGAATAATGTTGCAATGAACATCTGAGTGCAGATATCTTTTTTTTTTGTAAGGAGTCTCGCTCTGTCATACAGGCTGGAGTGCAGTGGTAGAGCCAAGTGATCTTGGCTCACTGCAACCTCTGCCTCCCAGTTTCAAGCGATTCTCCTGCCTCAGCCTCCCGAGTAGCTGGGACTACAGGGACACACCACCATGCCCCACTGATTTTGTATTTTTAGTAGAGGCAGGGTCTTGGCCAGGCTGGTCTCAAACTACTGACATCAAGTGATTGGCCACCTCAACCTACCAAAGTGTTGGGATTACAGGCATGAGCCACTGCACCCAGCCCAGATATCTTTTTTACATACTGATTTCATTTCCTTTGGATATATGTCCAAAGTAGGATCATATAGTAGTTCTGTTTTTCATTTTTATTTTTATTTTTATTTTTTGAGACACAGTCTCGCTCTGTCACCCAGGCTGGGGTTCAGTGGCAATATCTTGGCTCATTGCAACATCTGCCTCTCAGGTCCAAGTGATTCTCCTGCCTTAGCCTCCTGAGTAGTTGGGATTATAGGCACCTGCCACCACACCCATCTAATTTTTGTATTTTTAGTAGAGACGGGGTTTCACCATGCTGACCAGGCTGGTCTCCAATTCCTGACTTCAGATGATCCACCCACCTCAGTCTCCCAAAGTGTTGGGATTACAGGAGTAAGCCACTATCCCAGGCCTGTTTTTAAGTTTTTGAAGAATTGCCATACTGTTTTTCATAATGGCCATACTCATTGACATTCCCACAAATGATGTGCAAGAGTTTTCCTTTTCTCCCACTTTTGCCACACTTGTAACCTTTCATCTTTTTTATAGTAGCCATCCTAACAGAAGTGAGATGACATCTCATTGTGTTTTTAATTTCCATTTCCCCAGTGATATGAAGACATTGAGCATTTCTTCATATACATGTTGACCATTTCTCAGTCTTCTTTTAAGAAATGTTTATTTGGGTCTTTTGCCCATTATTTAATCGGGTTATGTGTGGGTTGTTTTCTGTTTGTTTGTTTGTTTTTCTAAGTTGTATAAGTTCCTTATATATTTTGGATATTAACCACTTGTTAGATGTATGGTTTGCAAATATTTTCTCCATTTAAATGATTGTTTATTCATTCTATTGATTGTTTCCTTTGCTGTGCAGAAGCTCAGCAAATGTAATCCAATTTGTCTATTTTTTATTTTTGTTTTTGTTGCCAGTCCTTTTGAGATCACGGTCATTACCCAGGTCAATGTTATGGAGCTCTTCCCCTATAATTTCTTTCTTTTCTTTTCCCTTTTTAGGCAGCATCACATGAGCTAGCTCCTATATTTTCTTTTAGTAGTTTTGTAGTTTCATGTCTTATGTTTAAGTCTTTAATCCATTTGGAATTGATTTTTGTGTGTGAGATTGCTTTTTGTAAATGAGATAATGATCTAATTTCATTCTTCTACATGTGGACATGCAGTTTTTCTAACACCATTTATTGAAGAGACTGCCTTTTTCCTATTGTGTGTTCTTGGTATCTTTGTTGAAAATCACATTACTGTAAATGTTGGATTTGTTTCTGGGCTCTCTATTCTGTTCCATTGGTCTATGTATCTGTTCTATGCCAGTACCATGCTGTTTTACTTACTATAGCTTTGTAACATAGTTTGAAATCAGGTAGTGTGATGTCTCCCAGTTTTCTTCTTTTTCTCAAGATAGCTTTGACTATTGGGAGTCTTCTGTGGTTCTATATAAATTTTAAGATTGTTTTTCCTATATTTGTTAAGACTGTCATTGGAATCTTGATAGTGATTGCATTGAATCTGTAGATTGTTTTGGGTAGTATGAGCATTTTACAAATATTCATTATTCCAATCCATGAATACAGAATATCTTTCTACTTATTTGTGTCACTTGTAATTTTGTTCATCAATGTTTTATACTTTGCAGTGTTTAGATCTTTTACCTTCTTGGTTAAATTTATTCCTAAGTATTTTTTGTAGCTACTATAAATGAGATTTTTTTTCTTGATTTTTTTTTTTTGGATAGTTCGTTGTTCTCATGGACTTTAAATGAATAAAAGCTGGTGGCAGGCAATTGGTGATTAGAGAATTGCACTAGAAGACAACAGGAGGCTGACATTTGCTTGTCTCCTCTGAAGATGGAACATAGTGGGGTCTCTCTTGGGCAGTAGTAAGAGATGTGCGGTGTTCAGGGCATAAGTGGGGTTTAATTATGGCAAGAAGATAAATGGAGGATGAGAGGGGGAAAATAAGATAGAATACAAGTGCCTCAGTTAAGAGACAGGAGAATTGTGAAAGAAGCACCAGCAGAAAAGAGGCAAAAAGATACAAGGAGGAAAGCATAAGATTTGAGTCCTGTAGACCTGGGTTTGAATCTGCACTCCGCTTCTTACTAGCCATGGCAACTAGAATCAGTCTGTTTTCTCATCTGCAAATTGAGAATAACAAGAATCTAAGGCCTTGCAGTGTTGTCCTTAGAATTAGAAATGCTGTGTGTGATATATGTGGAAGATAGTTGATATTTAATATTCTTAAAAAAGAAATCAGCTGAATAGGTATGAAAATTGAAGCGGTAACTCAAAGGAGGATGATCTGCTCCTTCAGTACCCATCACGACAAGCTCAGGATGCCTGAAAGACCTTTCCAAAGCTTTTTCTTTTTTTTTCCGTTTTCCTTTTCCTTTTAATTCCCTATTCAGAACAGACCAGAATAAAGGCATATTTCATCTACAGGCCAAGTTCTAGACCTCTCCTTTCATCATTATTTTCATTCATTTGCATATACTACCAATGGCCTTGCCCTGTCTCCTTCAATCATATTCAACTGGCAAACTCCAATGCTGGGTAAAATCAGAACAATCTAATCACACTTAAAATTATGGCCACACCTTTGATGGGCCCTTAGTTATTTTGGAATATTACATTTCCCTAAAAATCCCTTTCCCAGTCCACTCTTTCAGACTTCATCCTCTTCAAACCCTCCAAACTCCCTCGCTCTCAGCTGACAACCTCCTTTTGGCATAGTAGCAGATAACAGATGCATGGTGAATCTATCAGCCTTCCTACCACTTACCCATCCACTTCCTTCAGGACACTATGGATGACTTTTCTGTCCTCCTAGCTAACGTAAAAACCTTCCCTTTGTGCACCAAATCCAAGTCCTATCATTTATTCAAGGGCATTGTCCTGCAATTGTTTTCTCTCTCTTCTGCACCTTCAATGTTTGTTCTTTTTACCAAATCATTCCTGGCAATTAGTGAACGTGATCCATTGAGATCCATCATAAAAAAAAATACCCTTGACCCAGTCCCCCTCTACAATCCCCTGTTTTTTCTGCTCTTCAGTGTAGTAAATGAATAATAAATGAAAGAGTAATGATACCACCTACTGCACATTCTTTCTTCCTATTCTCTTGACCCACTTGAGTCAGGTTTCCTCTCCCAGCATTACTCTGAAACTGCCTCTGCCAAGGTCAACAGTGACCTCTGGTTTGCCATACTCTGATTTAACACCTATGTTACTTGTTTTTTCCTTAAGTACTTCATCCATTGGTCTTCAGGACAGCACTTCTCTTGGTTTGCTCTTGCCTTACTGGCTGCTCTTTCTTCCTCTCCCTGCTGACTTTTCTCATTTCACCGATCTCTCAGTAATGGAGTATCCTAGTGCTTCATTTTTATCAACAGGCACTGTCATGAACTTAAATATTGTCTGTACTTAAAATTCCTGGCCTGGCACTATGGGTCATGCCTGTAACCCCAGCACTTTAGAAGGCTGAGGCAGAGGGATCACTTGAGCCCAGGAGTTCAAGATCAGCCTGGGCAACATTGGTGGGACCCTGTCTCTACAAAAACATAAAAATAAAAAAAGTAGCCAGGCGTAGTGGCGCACGCCTGTAGTCCCAGCTACTCAGGAAGCTAAGACAGGAGGATCACTTGAACTTTGGCGATTGAGGCTGCAGTGAGGCTGTTATACCACTGCACTTCAGCCTGGGTGACAGAGTGAGACCCTGTCAAAAAAAAAAAAATGAAAGAAAAAGAGAAGAAAGGAAGAGAGAGAGAGAGAGAGAAAGAAAGAGAAAAGATGCTGTCTTTGTACTTAAAATTCCTGAACTAAACTCTCTAGCCTAGATCATGACTCATGAATTTGATATCCTCTTGAATATCTAATAAATATCTCAAACTTAGCATAACCAAAACTAAAATTTTAGCCCACTGCAAAAAGTATTCTTCTCTGCAGCCTTCCCTGTCTCATTAAATGACAATTCTATCCATCCAGTTGTTTAAGTCAGAAACCTCAGGGACATTCTTGGTTCTTCTCTTTCACGCCCCACATTCAATAATAAAAAATAAAATAAGTAGTCATCAGTGAGCCAACTCTTTCAGTTCTCCTTCCAAGTATGACCAGGATCTGGCCAGTTCTCCCCTCCTCCTCCACAAACCAAGCATAAGGCACTATCAATATTGGTTGGACTATTACAGAATCTCTTAACAGACCTTCCTACTTTCATTCTGGCAGACAGATCCTGTTACGAGTTATTCCTCTGCACAGAACCTTTCAATGTTTCTCTCTAAGTAGAAGTCAAGTCCTTGACGTGGTCTCAACACACTAAATTATCTGCACACTCTATCCTCATTCCTCCTGCTCTCATCTCTTGCTATTTCACCCTCTTGCTTACTCTTTTCAAGCCACAATGGCCACCTTGCTTTTTCTTGAACACAATGTGTACATTCTTGTGTTGCGGTCTTTACATCAGTTGATCTGTCATCCTGGAATTACTGCCCTTCCCCACGAGATCTGCATGGCTTACTCACTCTCTTCCTTCAGGTCCCTCCTCAAATATCACCTTATCAGAGAGACCTTTCCTGACCACCCTCTATGAAATAGCTTGTACACACACACACACACACACACACACACACACACACACTACTTTTTCCCCATTACCCAGCTTTACTTTTCTGAATAGCACCTTTCACCACCTGGTGTTTTTAAGTTGTCTGTGGGTCTCTCCTACACTAGACTATGAACTCCATGAGGACTCCTGCTCACCCATCACCTATACTGGTGCCTGGTACTTAGCAGGTGCTCAGTGAATGAATGAATGAGGAGTGAATGAATCTATGTAGTTGCATTTTTAGAGAATACTCCACTTCCCAAACAAGCTGCAGAATCTAAAGGTAAACATTGGCAGGGATTCCCAGCAATAGACTCAGAAACTTAGCCCAGCAGGCTCATTGAAAACATGGAAAAACTGAAAGAGCCAACAAGGACCATAGCTCTGGTGTCACCAACAGCAGTTGGTCAGATTTTAAGGGAGCATTTTTTTTTAAGAAACACCTGAGCAGTTTTAAAATGGAAAATATTGGGTGTCTATTTCGGCACTTTGAGTTTTTTTTTTTTGTTTGACCAAAGTAGGTTAAAATTAAAGTATTAAAATAAATGTTTATTGGTAGTGAATTACTGCAATTCAAATGAAACTCACCTTTCCAAACTGCACCTTCTGATGCTTTGCTTAGCGCATATCTAAACCGCTCCACCAGCCAGCCCCTCTGCTCCTCAGCTCAAAGGAGTTTTGAAAACCTGCTGAGAATTATCGCAGACAGGTTTGGCCGTTACCCAGTCATTTCCATTGTGCCTTTCTTAAGTGCCCACAGTTGGCAGAATGTGAGGAGATGAGGACCCGCCTAATTCGGGGTAGGGGGGGATGCCTTGCCCACTGTGGCGCCGTTGACACTGGGACCACGGGTTTCGCTTGCAGGTGCTGGGCGGTGGAGAGCCCCGAGGAGGAGGAGGAGGAGGAGGAGAAGGAGGAGAAGGAGGAGGAGGTAGAGGAGAGAGGGCCAGCAGCCAACCCATACGACTTCAGGAGGCTCCTGCGCAAAACGTCCCAGCGCAGGCGCCTCGTCCAGCAGTCCTAGCCGCGCGAGGTAGACCCCGCGGTCGGAAGCCGCTCGAGCCTGCAGGGCAGCAGGGGCCAAGCGGGCAAGATGGTGCTGGCACCAGTAGGCACTGAAGCTGCGGCCCTGATCTCCACAGGGTCTGCCTGCTGCGCTTGGCCCTCGAGTGCCCGGACCAGCCTTCCTGTGCTCCGGAAGAAGAGACCTGGGAGCCCTCGGAAAACCTCCTCTGACGCCCTCTCTCCGAACTCCCGCACCCTCCTTTCTCACCAGCCCGCCAGTTGGGACATCCGTGTCCTTGTTCCCCTAATCTATCTCTTTGCTCCTTTTTTTGTGTGTGACGACTCCTGCGGACTCCAGGGCGCTTGGAATTTCGCCAACCCCTCTCTCATTTGGGGTGAATTCACAGATTTCTTTTTTCTTGGAAACGGCTTTCACCAGCCCACAGAACACTCGCTAGCGCTTGAATCGTAGAGATAAAAGCCCGGGAGGGGTAGGGAGAATTACGAAGATGAACTTCATCTCAAACTTGGCTCTTTCTCTTGCTTTGGTTATTAAGGTTACTAAATAAAGGAAGTGCCTTGGAAAGTCCGTGGTTTGCATAACCGATCTCTCTTTTTCCCCTCTTGGGCTTCTGCCATAAGGCTGCGCTGGTGAC
The DNA here is from genome assembly GCF_009761245.1 of Sapajus apella. Classification (NCBI taxonomy): domain Eukaryota; kingdom Metazoa; phylum Chordata; class Mammalia; order Primates; family Cebidae; genus Sapajus; species Sapajus apella. The sequence continues at coordinate 2,520,478 of NW_022436993.1, read as the reverse complement.
CGTGCCCAAGGAGGGGCTTTGAGATGCCTTCATCAGTGCATTCTCAGCACCACCCAGCCACTTCAGAAAAACACAATCTAAGCGAGAACTCCTTGCTGCACAAATGGGGCGGCCTCCAATCTCTAAATCCCAACACACCACACGTGCCCATGTGCACGCTGCCTTCCCAATCTGTGTAACTGTCTTTGGCCTCCTCTGTAAAGATGCTGGTGCCCCCACTGGGTGGAACTGTCAGATTTCAGGTTCTCCTAGTCTGCAGATTTGGGGTCATCTTCGCTACTCCGACTTTGTGTGTATTTAAAATGATGGAGACTGGTGGGTGGACGGAAGTTTGCATTCCTGGATTGACTGCCCCTTATTCTAAAACCGGTTTAAGCTGCTTTATGAAACCGACACTCCCATCTAAGCGACCTGGAGAGGGTGAGGACAGGTGATGAGGTTGCATGGAATCAGAAGGGTTCTGCCCAGCACTGGGCTTACCCCTTGTGTGGATGCCCTTGGCTTCTGCATCCACAGGCCAGAGTCAAAACACTCTGAGGAAATATTAGAGGAATGAGTGAGGGCACGTGCAGGGGGCTCAGAATGTTGCACCGCTGGTCCACAGCGCATAGTAATCTCTCCAACTTAAAAAGTTGGCACCAAAAGGTCCCCAGAGACAACTCGTGCAATCTCTTCATTTTACAGTTGCAATCCGGCCAAGGAAAAACCTGCAGCTATGGCAGGGAAGAGTCCAAGTGCTCTCCAGGCCTTCTTTTTCCCTAGCTTAGCACCACAGCCTCTCTGGGGTTGGGACTGAAAGTAAGGAGTGACCCTCAGCTGTGTGAATGCACTGAGTAGCTGCCTATGGCACAGCACCCAAGAAATCAGCACAGCAGGTCACAAGAGAGAGGCTGGGAGGGACAGGAGTGTCTATATAACCCAAAGAGGTCCGGCCCCCTTCCGCCTCTAGCCACCTATCCACCTGCCTCCAGAAGGCCTGGGTTTGTGGGGAGGGCAGAGCAGGGGCAGGAGGTAGGGAGTAGTAAGCTGAGCTCAGCTTTTCTGCCTGTCCCCCTTCAATCCAGGCTTCCCTCTGGAGTGGCCCCTGAAGACCAGAGCCCTGGCATTCAGGCCCTTCTATGACTTCTGCTGGTGTAGGAAGAATTTAGGGAAGGAAGCAATAGACTTCCTCCCTAAATTTTCCCAGCACAAATGTTTTCAGTAAGAACGGAAAAGAGAATGGCAAAGGCTTGGTGAATGCTTGGTTGCAATGTTTTTGTTTTATTTTTCTTCTGTGGTTTTTTGTTTCCTCTCCTTTTTCGTTCCATTTTCCCTTCTTTCTCTGTCCTTTGACATTTAAGCACTGGAAGGACACAGGAAACTATGTACAAGACAGTCTTCTTTGGGTCAGCCTGAGACCCCTATCTTAGGAAACCACAGACATCTAAGGAAACAGTCTCTAGGAGCTGGAGGATTGGGTTTCTCTCCCCTCATTCAAGGAAGGGTCTTCGAAAGCTTGCCCCCCTCCACCACCCCGCCCCTGGCCCGCCTTCCCTTCCCGTTCACTGGATGCCTCCTTTGTGAACTAATGACTGTAATTATTACCTCCCAGAGCTCTTTTGTTATCTCCAACCCCAAGCCCTGAAGACGGGGAATGGGCTCTTTTGTGAAATGAAGGTCATTACAAAGCAAATTGCCGTCAAGGGAGGGACAGCCTTCAGGAAAGACAAATCAGATCCCCGTCTGCATCCGAAGCTGGGTGCGTTTAAATAAAAAGTATAAATACCACCATTAGATCCAAAGTACTCCAGATCTGTGGGATTTAATAGAATTAAAACAGTAACACTTAAAGCCATTGCTTTACCAAAAAGAAAAAAATAATCAGCTAAATTCAGATGTTTTAATCCATTTCTTCTTGGGGGTTTTGTGTTTTAAATGCTTGTCTTTAAGAACCTGTATGTTTTCAACCACTCATTTACAGTAGAAAAGTTCTGCAACCCTAGCCTGCTGGCTTGGAGCAAAACCTTTGCAGGATTTGATGTGCATTTAAACAAAGAACCATCCTCTGCGAGGCTGGAGAGAGCTGCGGAGCTGCCATGTCTGTGGTTCAGATGGCTGAACCACAAGTCTTTGTTTCCGGAATTGTTACCTTGGTCACCTGGAGTGTCAGCGCCAGGAGGGCCAGAAAGAAGAGCCAAACTGAGTTTTTGACCACCCGGGTTCCCACAGCCTGGTCCAGACTTCTCCACTTAGCCAGCTCAGCACCAGCCTTCCGCAGGACGCTGTCAACGCCTGACTGGTTCCCTGCTCTGACCCCGGTGCCTGGGCCCAGCTGCCATAGTGTGGATCCCATGACTCCTCAGGGAAGCCCTGGACTCAGGCAGCGAGAAGAAGACAGCGCTTCGTGGAGAAAATTGACCAGGGACATTTGTGCTCCAGGACACAGGACTTGGGCACGTATGCATCCAGCATGGGCGCCAGGATGTCCCTTCTAAGTGAGGGTCGAGGGATGGTCTCCCAGACGGGATCCCCGGGTCTCTGCTTTGGTAGCAGCTTTGGTGGCTGGTTCAGGAGGTCAGAGAAAGAAAACGGCTTGTGAACACAATGGAAATGACAGGCGCTCTGGCAGGCAAGGGGAAGGCAGCCGCCTCGGGAAGCCGACCGCAGCCCTTTCCCCTCTCTCCCTCCCTCTCTCCCAGAGCCCCAGAGTTGCGAGGTGCACTTGAAGTTGATCTCGACTACCAGGAGAATGCGGCGCAAACTGTCAAAGGGCTCCCAATCCTCAGGGCGTCCTCCTTGTCTGTAACAGCTTTTTGTAGAAAGGAAATCATCAGAAAGATTCTTTCTTCTCCTTTCTTTATTAGAAAAAGAGAAAACCCTTCCTACTAGGAAGAGAGAGCCAATCTCGCGCTCCCGGGTCGCCCGCTACCGGGAAGATTCTCTGGGGGCGGGTGCGGGAGGGTGCCATTGGTTTGAGTCCCCTTAAAACGAGGGCCCTGTGGGCGATGCCTTCTTTCCTACTCGGATTTGGAAAGCTGAGATTGCTTAGTTGGAAACCCTGTTCTCCCCTCCCAGGCGCACACAGATTCCCCTTACTGGCAAGGAGCGGGCCCTTCCACGCCTCTACGGGCCAAGGTCACCAAATGACCTGATCCCATCCCCCACCCACCGTCAATGCTGCCGACTCTGGCCACTCTGCCTCCTTCCCTTCCAAGAAGTTTCCATTCGTTTTATTTGTTTTCCCCAGCCCAAGGTCCTCGGAAGACTCCAGCGTGGATTTTAATTGCCTCAATCAGCAGTCATCCTCCCCACCCGTCACTCAGAGCCTGGACGGTGGGCCCTGAGATCTAGCCCTTGGCTGCGCAGAACGGTGCGTCCAGGGGGACGGCGCGGTTCAGCAGGCAGGCGTCAAGCTCTACTAAGGCGCTGAAATGAGCCCATCAGCGGGTAGGAGACCTTCACCCGCCGTCTCCTCCTCAGGCTCGTGAAAGGCGCTTGATGCCGGCCAGGCGGAGCGATCTCTCGAGGTCGCAGCGACCTCAGCACTAGCTAGGAGGAAGGCGGCGACGGAACCCCGCTTCCTTCCACTCAGCGGGAGTCAGACCTCAAACAACACCCCAGTCCGTGCACACAGAAAACTACTCTGGGCCACGTCCCGCCTCGCCGAGGTGTCCCCAGTCTGCCTCTTGCTGAGGCCGACGCGCAGCGGCGGTGGCAGCACCCGGGACAGCGACCGCCGGCACTTCCCGCCTCTGGCTCGCCCCAGGACGCGTTGGCACGCCTCCCACCCTCGCACTCTGACTCCAGCTGTCGTGCACGGTCTGCCTCGCAACCTCACGACTCAGCTCCCTCCCTCTCTCCTGGTTTTTCCTACGCCGCCCCCACATTCATCCCCACTGGGCTGCCTCTCCCTCAAATGCTCTCGGGCTCTCGGCGCTTTCCTGAGTCCGGGCTCCGAAGACCCTTAGGTTGTCCCCGTCCCTTTTAAGGCTCCGCGGCTTCCAAAGCGTTGCCACGTCCCTAAACCCTGTCTCCAGACACGCGCGTTTTCTATCCCGGCGTGACACCCGCCCTCGCCGCGCGGCCCCGCCGGTCCCCGCGCGGTGCCCTCCTCCCGCCACACGGGCACGCACGCGCGCGGAGTGCCAAGCCCAAGGCAGCTCGCCGGCAGCTTGCACTCGCAGGTGACCTGCTCCAGTCTCCAACGCCGATGGCATCTCCGGGCTCCGGCTTTTGGTCCTTCGGGTCTGAAGATGGCTCCGGGGATCCCGAGAATCCCGGCACAGGTAGGAAAGAGAACGGGGAACTGCGGCGGGAGAATTTTGCGGTGGTCTGGGGTTTGCGGGGCTACGGGGAAGCCGAAGGAGGTTTTTCCACCTGCAACAGGAAACTTATTCGGGCGCTTCTCCCTGCTTTCGGGCTAAGTCCTTGACTGCCCAAGAGCTCAAGACCTCTACAGACTCTTGTCCCCTGGGAAGACCCCCAAATAGTCTCAGGCCCCTTCAACGGAAGGCTGGAAGAGCCCCCAAAGACCGCGGTGTCTCCAGGATGTGGAATTCCGTGGGCTTGGGGCGCCGCTAAGATCTGGGTGTCTGGACCCTGGGGAGGGACGGAGTGACCGCGAAGATAGAACAAAAATGGGAAAGGTGAGAGAATTCTTGGTCTAGAAAGACAGCCTGCGAAAAAATGGATTGCTTCAGTGTTTAGGAAAACTCGCCCAAGCGAGGCAGGGAGAGTTTGCCTGAGCCGACTGGCACCTGGAGGGGCAGCAGTGTGGGCTTCTCCTTGGGAAACAGATTCAAGGAAATGAGGGGCGGCCCGGGTGGCCAGGCTCCCGCTTGCCTCCGGCACGTGCCGGCAGCACTAGGTCCTGAGCGGCCCGCAGGAGGAAGGCGGCCTCTTCCCGGACCCCCGGCTGTTTGATGTTCACACAGAACGAAATTTCACACGTCCGTCCGATGTTCTCTTTCTGCCTCGCTGCCCGCCTGCCTGTCTTTCCTTGCAGCGCGAGCCTGGTGTCAAGTGGCTCAGAAGTTCACGGGCGGCATCGGAAACAAACTGTGCGGTGAGTGCCCAGGGACGGGGGCGGGCAAGGTCGCGCGCTCGCGGCCCGCGAGGTCCAAGCCGTCCTCTCACCTCCGCATCGCGGTCAGCGGAGCCGCGGATTCCTGGCCGCGGGTGGGCGGGAGCGAGGGAGCCGGGCCCGGCGGAGGATTGACTAGGCCCGCGCTCGGTGTCCTTGCCCAGCCCTGCTCTACGGAGACGCGGAGAAGCCGGCAGAGAGCGGCGGGAGCCAAACCCCGCGGGCCGCCGCCCGGAAGGCCGCCTGCGCCTGCGACCAGAAGCCCTGCAGCTGCTCCAAAGCGGATGTCAACTACGCGTTTCTCCATGCAACAGGTAAAGGCTCCGCGCCGAGCCCCGGGGCGCCCCGGCCCAGCTCTCTGCCCCGCCCACCGCGGCCTGGCTGCGGACCTCTCACTGAGACCCGGACTGGGGCGTTGGGGTGGCTGCGGAGGGGAGACCTGCCAGAATCTTTAGATGAAAGCCAGAAATCCGGGACCTGCCCGCTGGGTCCAAGTCCGCGAACCGGCGTCTGAACGCCAAGAGGGCTCTGAGGCCGTGGCGCTCTTCCCCCAGCGCTGCCCTTGGGGTTGCGGGCGGCCAATGACCCAGGCGCTCGCGCGCGCACTGAATCGAGGACGGCTGGCTTCCCTAGGCCGCTGGGGCCTCGGTGGGACCCGATTTCCAAATATCGTGCCCGAGAATTCAGAATTGCATAATTTTTTTATGTCTTTAGATCACGAGAGTGATTTGTAGCTGCAATCTCACAGGAGAACGATTCTATTCACATGAAACTCGCGCACAAGTTTTACCCCCGTGCGCTTACACACAGTCTCCCAAATGCACGCGCGCGCACACATGCAGACACACACACACACAGGTTCCTCTCTCTCTCTCTCTCTCTCTCTCTCTCTCTCTCTCACACACACACACACACACACACACACACACACACACACACTGACGGCCGGCTGTTCCCTTCCTAACAGACCAGAAATCCTAATGCTCCTTTTCCACTTTGATTTGCCCGAAGGCATTCCAGACAAACTCTTCTGATGTGAAACCTTTCCATAAACATTTAAGATGATACACCGAGAAACAACATTTAGGACGAACTCCTGTGAAATAGATAAACGGAGTCACACGTTCTTCAAAAAAAGAAAGCCAACAATATGAGTTATGAATTGAAATGCAAGAGTTAATTTGGGGAAGAGGAGAAATCGTAATTTCTCTCATTCATTCTCTTCATCTTTGAAAAATGCCTCCTTTCTAAAGAAAAATGTTTATTTAACATGAAATTTCTCAATTCAAAGAGATGTTATTGCCTTATCAAGATCTTGCCTTGAATATTTTCACGGTAAAATTAAAACGTGGCATTTTAATTCCATTCTTTAGACCTGCTGCCGGCGTGTGACGGGGAAAGGCCCACATTGGCGTTTCTGCAGGATGTTATGAACATTTTACTTCAGTATGTGGTGAAAAGTTTCGATAGATCAACCAAAGTGATTGATTTCCATTACCCTAATGAGCTTCTCCAAGAATATAATTGGGAATTGGCAGACCAACCACAAAATTTGGAGGAAATTTTGATGCATTGCCAAACAACTCTAAAATATGCAATTAAAACAGGTATTGTCTCATTGAAAATAATAAAGCTCTTTTGTCTTTTACAATTTTTATTTTTTCTATAAAATGTTTGATGGAGTTACTGATATTTTCAAAATTGCAAAGTTATTTTCATCATGTAAAAAATAGTCATTATAGTCATGATTCTAATCCAAAGCACCTTCCACTGTTGTTTTTCATGCTTCTGAAGTTGATAATGTCAGAAACATGATTTAAGTGTAAATCATCAGGTTTTACGTTGCATGTATTTAGACCCAGAGATTAACCACTGGTGTAGAAGCAAAAATTTATCAGCAGAGGCCAGCAGACTCAAAATGGAGAAAGAGAATATGGAAATAAAAGCTCAAGAAATGCATGATCCAAACAAAACCCCGAATACCAGTGCTGTGCTGGTATTTTCTTTGGCATTGAACTGGTTAGAAACAGGGCTCACCACACTATTAATCATTGAGCAGGAGGGATGTTTTCACATTTTCTCAAATGGCCAACCTTTCCGATTTGAATTCAGATTTTCACTTATGTTTAAGGAAATGTACACAACACACAAGCAGACATGCTAGAAGCTAGCTTAACAATTCAGCCATGTTATTCAAGGATGTGTATCCCTCCCAGCCACTGTGTATGTGAGATAAAGAAAAAAGGGGGAAGGGCAAATCAGATATCCTTAGGGGGAAATTTTTTAAAATATATTTTTGTGGTCTCTTGGCTTTTCACAGGATTCTTTATATTCTATCCATGTGACAGCTTCGTTTATAACATTTATTTGGGTCCATTCCGAGCTTTCATGTTATCTACACAAAGTCGGCTATTCATCTGCCCAGGTCTTAATTACCCTTGCTTTTTACATTGTCTCTAATCATTCTGATACACGAAGGCACGGCACTTCGTTAAGGCAATAAAAATAAGTATGAATGAATTTCCAGGTGCGGGGAGGACTTTGTAGATCTAAATTGAAGTGTAGTCTTTAAAAGATTTGCTAGCAAATAAAAAATGTGAACTATGACATGAACGTTCATCACCGTAGAAATGTCATCCTTTTAGACTGCAAATTTTTTGCCAATGAATTATCAGTATTATGCTAATCAATAACAAACATTCTTAAAATGTTTGCTGTGAGAACTTTAGTTCTTTTTCTCTTTTTGTTCACATTATTTATACCAACAGAGAAGAAAGGTATGCATATGAAAAACCTTGGGACATTGATATCTATCAAAGTCAGGAGTTTTGAAGGTGTATTAGACAAAATCCTCAATTAATATTCATGGAGAACCCACATGATGCTTACAGCAGGCAGTAAAAAATGTCCTACCCCTCCTCAGCTTCTCCTGCAGCAATAGTGCATTTCTGAGTAATGCTTTTAATTCATTTTTGTTTGACCCATTCCCCATACCTAATATTTAGATATGTTAATAATAAATTGTTACCTATTGTTTTTATTGCTACCAAACCAAAAAGAACCTATGAAAATGTTTCATGTCTTCATCCTTGAAAGCTAGCGGTGCCTGAAATGCAGTCTAAAGAGTTAAGATAATGGGAATTGCAAGCCAATGAAAATAATAGTTCTGTCTATCAATGTTCCATTTAGTGCCAGGAAAAGATAGGCTAATTCAATACTTGGATTTTGCCATAATGCTTGTGAAACTCTTAGTCAGGTGTCACTGCAATGCATTTTGTTTAAAGTTCAGATAAAAACGTGATGGATTAAGTTAGATTTCTAGGCAAGGCATATCAATATCAATTCAATCTCTCAATAGTTTTTATAACATATTTAGTCTGCTGGCCTTTTCCTTCCAAATAGTATTTCAAAAAATTAACAGCAGTCCTATTCCCTATTCAGCTGGCAAGCCTATAGATTTCTGTGCTATAACTATCATATTTGTCATCTGGCACTATTTAGGGTATGTCAAATTAGTTGCCATCCCTGCTACCACCAGACATTTTAATGCTCCTCGGGAGATTATTTTATAAAATGCATATTGTCATCTTGTTTCAACTGAGAGACCTTAACCTGATTTCCACTTGGGCTCCAAGCTGAGAGAGGAGTGAAGGGCAGTGGGAAAATGAAGTCTTCATGGATTGTTAAAATTACTTCTGTGAAAAGAAATGTTGGAACACAGAAAACTGTCCAGAGAAGGATATAATTCACATTTGCAGAGATCATTAGATTTGGTGCTGGTGGTAGTGGTGCTGGCTGCGGAAGAGGAGGACTTAATGTGATCCTGAATCTTTAACCAAACCATTAGACAAAGGGAATTAAGCCTCAGTAGATGAGGCCATTCTGGTGTGAGTATTGCCAGGACATTAGGAGCTCTTTGGACCACTTTTGGCCTCTTCCCAACTGATTGTGAGCACCAGGATCAGAGTTGCCTGAGGCTGGTTGTTCCCAGTCTGCTCATCCTTCCATGCTCATTTGCTAGCATGCAGGGAGCATCCCTGAGTCTGAGCTGCCGATTCTCACATCTCAAGCTCGCCATCTTCCTGGCCTCACGGGCTCTGTGTGGCCACCGGATGCCTGACGCACTGTGCTCTGCTCCCATCACAGGGACTGGCAGGGCGGCGATGGCAGCAGGAGGCCAAGGGCTGCCAGGACAGCTGACTGGTGGGGGCAGGTCTCACAATTCCTCAGAGAGAGCCCTGCCTGTATTTGCTGGGCAGCCCTAGGAAGCAGCCTGTAGTGACCACAGGACAAGAGTAAATGCCATTAGGGGAGTATTTCTGCCAGAAATCAGGAGGGCCTGTTGATCTGACCTGTCAAACCATCTCCCTCCCTGTTTTCACATCATGATCAGGGAATGAAATTTTTGAGGCAGGAGAGAGATTCAGGTAAAATGGCAGACCAAGGTCAAAAAATATAGAGGGAGGAAGGGAAACCTAGCAATGAAAGCATCAAACTTGTTTTCACGGTTTGCAGAAAGCTATCATCAGGGTAGATTGGTCTTCTGATATCCAGGGGCACAACACACCCCTTTCTGTCTTATGCAGAGGTTTTCATTCCCAAGTTTCCCTGGAGTTAAATACTGTCTAGTCATAGACATCACATTCATCCAGAAAATGCATATGAATTGAAAGAATAAGATTAATGGATAGATCTGATAATCCTTATTAATTTCCTCACTTGAAAAAATGGCTTAGAGAAAGAGAAATGAAGGCGCATCGGGAGGGAGGAAACGGCTGTGATTTCAGCTGCGAGTATAATGAGATGGGGAGTCAATGAGGCAGAGAGGAGAGCAGGGTTGCTCCAGACATCAGCGGCCACAGCAGCAAAAAGGCCTTTTCACCCTTCTTGGTTGGGTAAACTGAGGGGGGTCAGCATCAGAGGTAGAAGGGTTCTGCACGAGGCCACAAGGACATAAAACAATGCTGGAGAATGCACACTAGATACACAAATCCTGATCCCGCTAAAATGTGCATCTTCCCAGCTTCTATCTTTTCCCAGTGTCTAACTCTCCGGCCACATGCCTGAGGCTGATAAGAGAGCACTCCAGTGCAGGAGATAAGCTAGACATTGACTTTTGCCTCTGCTTTTCCCCATTGCCTTCCTTTATCATGTTTTGCCTGTGCTGGAGATGAGAGAGATCACATCCCAGGCTTCAGACAGATGTCCAGTACGAGGAAGATACCTTTTTATCAGATGCTGTTTCCATAATTGCCCATCATCCAAAATTTTTGCTGCTGTGCAAATCACGAACCTATCGATGATAGGCTTTTGTGAAGCAAGAGGAGAAAACTGAGTGCTAATGACATATTTATAATCACATTTTAAATAATAGCCTCAGGAGAATGTGGATGTCAATCCATTTAGAGAGTTTTAGAGAAATCCAGAAGTTAATTAGATAAGCCTTGCTAATGGACTAATCAGTCCATTGACTATATCTTTATGCATCTTGTTGATAAAACAGTTGTGTTGACTGTATATGGCTTTATTTTAAATCACAACTATGAAGGAGTTCTGTTGTTTATAATCAACAAAGAAGAACTGACAAGAATTAGCTTTGTCCACACCATCTTTAGACAATCATCACCTTTTGAATCCAGGGCAAATCACTCAGCCGAGTGTCCTATTTTCTCATTTTTGCCCTGTCTTTTGTAATCATCAGCCATTTGTCACTGATATTATTATGAATGTTGGCATGCCTGGCGGATGTCATGGTATGACTGATTCTCAGGATGACTGCAACAAAAATGACTTCTAGCAGCATGAATGTAAACGAGAAGTAACCTGAATGAATTGCTTTGGGTTGCAGTAGCATTTTAGCTTGCAAAAATATTGAAAGTAGAGAAGAAATTATGTCCAGATTGCAAACCACATTTGTTATTTTTTATATAGTATGTGTAAAGGAAGATTTGTAGGGCATGCTTTAAGAAATATCAAAACGTAAAGTAGTCTTCATGGTTACAGGAAATGTTTTAATGGTGTGTGTGTGTGTGTGTGTGTGTGTGCGCGCGCGCGTGTGCGTGTATGTGTGTGTTCTTGCATATACACATGTGTGTACATGTTGGATTTCTACTTACAGATTTTCTGTCACTGACAGATCTTTCACGCTCCTTTAGCTAGAGAAATCATGTGTTTAAGAGGCATTCATTTTCACTGGAGGTGATACTGATTCTGGCATTCCATTTTATTCAGGGCATCCCAGATACTTCAATCAACTTTCCACTGGATTGGATATGGTTGGATTAGCAGCAGACTGGCTGACATCAACAGCAAATACTAACATGTAAGTAGCCAAATGTATTTGTATGTAATTTAGGATAATTATTAGTGACATTCCATAGTCTTTACCTCTTATGTGAAAATCTGTTTTTATTAAGTAGCCACTAAAATAGTGATACAAATTTCTGAAGTGTACAAAAAGTAGTCCTGATATATCGTCCATGTAATCTAACTCTACAAAATTTTTAAAACACAAAAGAGACTTTTTTCTGACATTTTTGATTTATTATTATGCATAATGTCAAAGACAAATGGGACCAGATATTATCTTTTAAATCATGTTACTCTGCAATATTTTTTATTTATTCAATATGATAAATTCCCCTTGTGCGTTAGGTCAATAATTGGAGCTCTTGATTTTAGGGAAATAGAGAAAATAAACCTTTGGAAGGCCTTTTTGAAATAATTTTGTCTCTGCTTAATGTTATAACCTTAACACTTATAAATATATGTTTTGAAAAAGGAAATAGTTCTGTAGCTTTGCAATGACTGTAAATTATTTCTTTGAGTTACAAAAGTAAAATGTGGCCATAACTACATTTCAGGTTCACCTATGAAATTGCCCCAGTATTTGTGCTTTTGGAATATGTCACCCTAAAGAAAATGAGAGAAATCATTGGCTGGCCAGGGGGCTCTGGCGATGGGATATTTTCTCCAGGTACATGATGTTTCAACTTTCTTTGTGGTTTTTCTTCTAATATGCAATGCCTTGTTGTAAGCCTAGGGAAGATTAAATATTTAGCCCGTGTCTCTGCTCAGATTAAATAGGCTGTGTGTTGATCAAAAGAATGAATGTGATTAAGTGCACATGACCATTGGACATGCCTCCAAGCTAAGTAACCAATGCTTGAACATCAGTTATTTGTGTCCAAAAAGAGCATAATCAGAGATGGTACTTACCCAGTGCTTCTACTGTGATCCTGCAAGCAGGATGTATGGATAATGTGGAACAAAGGAATCAAGATTCCTAATCAGGAAATTAACTCTCTGTTGTTCTTCCTAGAATTAGTGAAAGGAAACAGGTAGCCTCATTTATTAAAGCATTTGCTGTTCAAGGTTGCCTAGCAAGGTAGATCTACTCAATAGAGCATATGGACCACCGTATCTTTGAAATAACAAGCAGCAAAGTGGACTTACATTAATGTCAAGGAGGACAGAGAATGCCTTGGGAGAGAATTTCTTAGAGCAAAAAAAGAGGGTTATGATTTCTTCAACAGCTTTCTCATCCCTTCTCTTTTTTTATCATGACATTCAGTCTTTTCCATCTGCCTTTTGTCACCAGCCATTGCATTCTAAGCTCCATTATTTACACCTCTTCCAGCCAAGAGAATCAACCTGAAACAAAAAGCTATGCCCTCGGTTTATGATTCTGTGGGTGACCTTGGTTTGATGCAGAAAAGGAATAGAAGTTAGTAAGGCAGTGGAAAGAGAGAGTCACTGACCCATGGAAAAGAAACCCAACGTGCAGACCATCAGCTAATCAGTGGCAGGGGCGGGAGTCATTAGTCCACTGAGACAGGACCCACCTGGGAGAGAGGCCAGAGCCACACCTGTCGTTGTGTCAGACAGAGCATAAGGGCAAGTGGTTGTGATCTCTCTTCAGCAAATCTACAAAGACAAGCAGATGATGAGAGAGAGGGAGGACGAAAAGAATGAGTGGAAAGAAGAAATGACAAATAAACAAGAGTGATCCCAAGACCAGGGCTTAAGTTAAGCATGTTTGCCTGCAAGCTCTGTTCGGCTATTTTACTTTGTGTGTTTAAATATATAGCACAATTTTTCAGGTGCTGAAGGAAAAGGTGTTAGTTAAATGGAAGGGAAAATTCGCTTTTTTAAAAGTCATTGAACAACAGCTGTGATGAATTTTAACCTAGCCTTTATTTTGTAGGGCACTTAGTACTTAGTTTTCCTTTGGAAAACCATCCCTGTTGGGGAAGCTTTGTCATCATTGCCTGATGCTTTGGAAACATTTTTCGTGAGGAATGAAGTGGGATACAGAGATCCTCATCATTTCTACCTTTCTTCTTCCTACTCTTGTGTGATTGGTTTTAGGATTGATCTGTCCCTGAGACGAACCAAGAACATACTGGGCTCTGTTTTTTTCTTTTATTTGAATTTATTTCATGCTGAATTTATTCCCATGCCATAAGTTTTAATGGTCCCCAGGAGTATGGAGAGAACAGCTGTACATGTTGATCCTGAACATTGACTAATTTGAATAAGAGCCAGGCCCAGTTTACCTGGCTGGTCTGAAAAACCTACATGCCCCAGAAAACATATACCCCGAGAAATAATTCTCTTTGGCAGTTCTGCAAGGCCGGGTATGGACTTAGAGCTTACCCTCCACACTTATTGACGATGGGGGATTTTCACGTGGAGAAGACTTCAGCTTGAGTATGGAAATTATAGGCTTCCTTGGAACCTAAAGACCCATTTGCTGTTACCCCAAGGCGTAAGCCATAGATATCACACTACAGTGCAATGCAGACATTGCAAAATGGGGAGAAGACAGCAAAGAAGGTCATTGCAACCTGTTTTTGCTCCACTTTCTACAAGACATCACAGAGGAGAAGTGGCTCATCACATCCTTACTCGCTATGGATGCTATTCTTGGGAGCATCCAGCCTTGCTCCTGCAGTAAAGGGTCTTACAGTTTAAGAGTGGGGATAGAGAAAGCCACACATCTTGTGGGTCTGGGATCTAAAAGTCACATTCCCTGGGATTCAATGTGAAGGGTTAGATCTGTTACTTAAAACATACAGCTTTACACCTACATCAATAATATTCAAAGGCATCATGCTTTGTGGAAAGTCTTTTAGGACTCCTAGAAGAAATCTGCTTTTGTGATGTCGCCTACCCTGGGAACCAGAGAAGTACAGAGCACTCCTTACTGCTCATTAGGTCACAAAGCACAAAGACTGAGGAGGGGCTAGGAAAGAAAGCTTGGCTTGGTCATAGACCTTTTCCTAGCTAAAAGGGTTTTCATAATATTTCAGCACTTGCTTTTATTTATTTTATTTTTTATTTTTTTGAGACAGAGTCTCACTCTGTCACCCAGGCTGGAGTACAGTGGTATGATCTCGGCTCACTGCAACCTCCATCTCCTGGGTTTAAGCAATTCCTGTGCCTCAGCTTCCCCAGTAGCTGGGATTACAGGTGCGTGCCATCATGCCCGGCCAATTTTTGTATTTTCAGTAGAGATCGGGTTTGGCCATGTTGGCCACGTGTTGAATTCCTGACCTCAGATGACTCACCCACACCTCAGTCTCCCAAAGTAGCACTTGCTTTTACATCCTTTTTTAAAAGATTCATAGGAAATAAGAGCTCACGCATCTGTTCTCCTGCCTCTGTTACACAAAGCGGTCTTCTCTGCCCAGAGGCCCAGAAGCTTCTTCCTCCCACTCAGGGCTGCTGAGCCTTTAGCCAGAGGACAGCTGAGCTGCAGAGTACGCCGTGGGAGGGCAGAGCTGGAAGCCTCAGGAGAACCGCATGTGAAGAGCACTTTCTTTGGGTACATCTTCCCCTTTTTCTTCTCCCCTCCTTCCTTCTCCAGCGTCTTTAAGAACAACTAAAGCTGGCTGGTCCAAAGGTAGTGAGTTACGCCAATCGATTGTTCACAGTCAGTTACAGATCGAACTCCTTGTTCTACTCTTTCCCCCCTTCTCACCACTGCGCTTGGCTAGTCTTAAAAAGAAAGAAAGAAAGATAAATAAATAAATAAATAAATAAGAACAACTAAAGCTACAATTCTCAAACGAGGTCATTTTGCCCTCCCCAAGGGACGTATGGCAAAATCTATAGATACTTTTGATTGTCTGGGGGAGGGGGTCCTATGGGCACCTGGTGGGTAGAAACCAGGGATGCTGCTCGACACCTTGCAATGTGCCGGTCAGCCCTTACCACAGTTATGTTGCCCAAAATGTCAGTAAGTGCCAAGACCATGAGCTGGAATGGAATTTCCTTTCGAAGCGGACCCTGGTTCCAGCCACCTACAGTCAGCCTTTTAGACAGGGTGTCTGCTCAGAGCAGGCGTGACCTGGATTCTACTTATCCTGTGTCTCTGGGGTCCAGGAAGGAAGGAATCGCCCTCATTCTGACTGAGGACAGAGCCGGGATCTGGGTGATGAGTGCTCTGTGCCAGGCGGCCTGCTTGGGTCAGAGCCCAGGGCCGGAGAGGCAAAGGTCATGGCCAGGCATGGACCATTCAGCTTGACACGGAGCCTTCCTGCTCCTCAGCCACCAGGAAGGAGAGCAAGTCAGAGCACTCATGTGACGGCAGGGCCTGGGGCGTCCCCTTCGCCGTAGGAGGGAGAGGCAGTACCTTCACTCTGCCTCATGGCCTCATGCCTTCCACACCAGTGTATTAATTTGAATTCATAACAATCTGTCTTTTATGAATTGCAAAAACCCTAAACTTCCCAACGGCTCTGGGTTTTCTTTGCTTGTCAAGTGAGACTCTACTTATAAGACATAAATCTTATGGCGTGGAATCCCTGACAACCTTAGGATGACATAGAAAAGTAACGCAATATGGACTGAAAATTCTTAGTTGTTTTTCTATAATTATGAAATAAGTTTTGTCAGCTAACACAATTCTATTTCAATGATGTCTTTGCAAGGGGAGAACTGTTTAGACGGAATGAACAGATGAGTATGATGAGATGGACTTGGAGGTTGATCCTTTATAACAGGGTTCCCCAGCCCCCTGTGGTGTATCCCTAATGGGAATGTGGTCTATTAGGAACGGAGCGCATAGCAGGAGGTGAGCAGGGGGCGAGCCAGAGATACCATCTGAGCTCCGCCTCCTGTCAGGCCAGCAGCCACATTAGATTCTCACTGGAGCCTGAACCCATGAACTGCGCACGCGACGGATCTAGGTTACATGCTCCTCCTGAGAATCTAACTAATGCCTAATGATCTGAGGTAGAACAGTTTCATCCCAAAATCATTCTCCACCCCACCCCACCAGGCTCTGACCCGCCTTTAAGTGGAAAAATTATCTTCCACAAAATGCGTCACTGCTGCCAAAAAGGCTGAGGACTGCTAGGTAAGAATTGTTGATTAGGCCCGGCGCGGTGGCTCACGCTTTGGGAGGCCGAGGCGGGCAGATCACGAGGTCAAGAGATCGAGACCATCTTGGCCAATATGGTCAAACCCCGTCTCTACTAAAAATACAAAAATTAGCTGGGCGTGGTGGCAGGTGCCTGTAGTCCTAGCTACTCGGGAGGCTGAGGCAGGATAATTGCTTGAACCTGGGAGGCGGAGGTTGCAGTGAGTCCAGGTCGGGCCACTGCACTCCAGCCTGGCGCCTGGCAACAGAGCCAGACCCTGTTCTCAAAAAAAAAAAAAAAAAAAAAAAAGAATTGTCGATTAGACAGAGCACAGTGGCTCACGCCTGAAATCCCAGCATTTTGGGAGACTGAGGCAGATGGATCATTTGAGGTCAGGAGTTTGAGACCAGCCTGACCAATGCAGTGAAACCCACGTGGCCAACGTGGTGAAACCCGTCTCTACTAAAAATACAAAAATAAATAAATAAATAAAATTAGCCGGGTGTGGTGGTGCATGCCTGTGGTCCCAGCTTCTTGGGAGGCTGGACAGGAGGATTACTTGAACCCAGGAGATGCAGGTCTCAGTGAGCTGAGATCATGCCACTGCACTCCAGCCTGGGTCACAGAGTGAGACCGTCTCAAGAGAAAAAAAAAAAAAAAAAAGAATTGTTGATTAACAGCTCATACCAGTAACCGAGTAACAGCTGATTTATCTTAATGCAAGTGCAAGGCACTGAATGAGTTGAAATGAAAAAAATAATAAGTTATCTTCATTCGGATATACGTAGGATTTTACAGACCTAATGCTGAATGACCACACTCACAAGCTGGGATGGAAGGCAAACTGTTTTCTTTTGAATTAAAAAAAAAAAAAAAAAAAAAAAAAAAAAAAAAAAAATCCTCTTCAAAGGGCTCCCGGCAAGAGCAGAATCCTTTGCAGTTCCCCTGAGTGACTGAGATGGGGCATGGCGTGTGGCACCTGTCCTGTCCCAGTGTGCCCTCTTGGGTAGCGCCTGTGAGTCTGAGGATTCAGTTTAGAGAAAGCCAACAGGGTTTTCTCCTGAGTCCAAGGAGGACTCACGTTAGCGGAAGCAGGGAATGTTGCTTGCATGTGAAATGAGGTCCCTAATACATAAAGTAACTGTGTGTTGCTGTGCACTGTAGGTGGCGCCATATCTAACATGTATGCCATGATGATCGCACGCTTTAAGATGTTCCCGGAAGTCAAGGAGAAAGGAATGGCTGCTGTTCCCAGGCTCATTGCCTTCACGTCTGAGCATGTATGTGTTTCTGTTCCTTCCAAATTTAAGGTTATGTTCGGTAAAGCCCAAGTTGAAGGAATGGTGGCTGGAAATGCATTATCCCCAGAGGTCCTCTTTCTAGGAAACACCTTGGGAGAGAATGGGGGAGAAAGCTGAGTGGTACTATGGGGTACCCTCCTTGACTCTTTGAAATTCAAGAAAACCCTCAAAGATAAGGAAGCAGCCTGGGCAACATAGTGAGACCCCATCTTCACAGAAAATTTAAAAAATTAGCTGGGCATGGCAGCACAAACCTATGATCCCAGGACACTGAGGTGGGAGAATTACTTGAGCTCGGGAGGTGGAGACTACAGTGAGCTGTGATTGTACCCTTCGCTTCTGTGCAATCAAGTTGCATGCTCGGGGAAGGGGAGGAGGAGGAGAGAAGGCAGAGGGACTACAAGCTCATTTGGACCATTGTAGGCCCATATAATGAAAACTCCAGAGTAGCCTTTGAAACATTTTTTCTGTTTAAAAACTCAGCCCACTGATCTGGTAGATATTCTGCCCTCATGGTGCCTTGAGCCTTTTTTTTTTTTTTTTTTTGAGACAGTCTCGCTTTGTCACCCAGACTGTAGTGCAGCGGTGCAGTCACATCTCACTGCAGCCTCAGCCTCTTAGGTTCAAGTGATCCTCCCACCTCAACCTCCTGGATAGCTGGGACTTCAGATGTGTATCATCATAGCTGACTAATTTTTCTAATTTTTGTAGAGCCAGAGTCTTGCAATATTGGCTAGGCTGGTCTCAAACTCCTGGCCTCAAGTGATCCTACCACTTCAGCCTCCCAAAATGCTGAGATTACAGGTGTGAGCCACCATCATACTGAGCCTAAACCATTTAACATTCATCTTTGGCTGGCTTGACCAGAGGGTTTTTTTTTTGTTTTTTTTGTTTTTTTTTACCATAAAGTAATAGCACCCGGCTGGGCTCGGTGGCTCACACCTGTAATCCCAGCACTTTGGGAGGCCTAGGCAGGCAGAGCACTTGAAATCAGGAGTTTGAGACCAGCCTGGTCAACATGGTGAAACCCTGTCTCTACTAAAAATACAAAAATTAGCCAAGTGTAGTGGCACATGCTTGTAATTCCAGCTTCTCAGGAGGTTGAGGCAGGAGAATCACCGCTTGAACCTGGGAGGCAGAGGTTGCAGTGAGATGAGATCACATCACTGCATTCCAGCCTGGGCAACAGAGCAACACTCCATTCTCAAAAAAAAAAAAACAAAAAACAAAAATAAAAGCATAAGACTGTTCTTTAATGATCTCTGCCTCACAGTAGCCTGGGGTCTGTAATACAGCTGCCTCAGAGACAATCAGGAAACCCACTGATGGCCAGGGAACTAGAGACAGGGAGGGAGGAAGGGTCTAGAGGGAGACTCAGGGCTCCTTTGAGGAAATGTCACTCAGGAGATGCAGGGAACCATGACAGGTCTCAGACCCAGATCCACCATGGAATTTTTCTATTATCTATTTGAAGTGAGGTGAGTGTGTGTCTGTGTGTGTCTATGTGTGTGTATCTGCAAGGTGTGTATCTGTATGTGTCTATGACAAGGAAACAGAGTGGAAACCAGCGGATACAGTTCATTAACGCAGTAGTAGCCATAGAATTAAAGGAAACTAGCAATTCTATGTTAACATATATCAAAGCATCTTGTTTTCAGTCATGTTTTGGGGTTTTATGATTTTGTTAAATACCCTTCCTCAGCGTATAGAGGTTACACTGAGCAAAGACCACAGCCTAAAATTACTTAGTATTTTACCTTTCTGTTGCTGCTGGAACAAATGATCCCAAACTTTGTGTCTTACCATAACATGAATTGATTATCTTATAGTTCTGGGGGTCAGAATCTAAAATGGGGAAAGCAGGGCTGCGTTCTCCCTGGAGGTTCTCTGGGAGAATCCATTTTCAGTGTCTAGAGGCCACCTACATTTTTTGGTTCATCTTCAGAACCAGCAGCGTAGCATCTTCGGATCTCCCTCAATAGATTGATAGACAGATGATAGATAGATAGATAGATAGAGAATAGATAGATAGATAGATAGATAGATAGATAGATAGACAGATAATAGAAAGATAGATACATCTGACCTCTGCTTCCACTGCCATATCTCTTTCCATCTGTGGCTCTCCTGCCTCCCCCTGTTGGACCCATTCAGATAATCCAGGATAATCCCCATCTCAAGACCCTTAACCAAATCACATCCGCAAAGTGCCTTTTGCCATGGAAAGTAACATATTCACAGTGTTGAAGATGAGGATGTGATTTCTGTGGCAGGGAGCATCTGTTATTCAGCCCATCCTACCTAGTACCCCGCCAGGAGATTACTTCCATTTCTCAGCTTCTCGAAAGATAGAAAAATGTGATCTATTTTTCTCCTCAATTACTATTTTCCTGAGATGGGTTCAGACCCCTAAATAGTTACATGTTACTGCATTCTCAGCCTCAAAAATTCCAGATGATCTTTTATTGGGCATCTTTTGCTTTTGGTTTCCAGGCTGTGTCCACAAGTTAAAATGAGTTTGGTCCAGCAGCAAGCCACTCTGTGCTGTCTGCCAGGCGTCTCTGGTTTGGGCATGAGCTTCTCAACCTCATGCTTTATGTAAATTGACTGAGAGTTGCCCAGAAAGGTCAAGCCATGCGGTCTGAGGATCTGAAAATAATAATTTTTCTATACCTTCTTTTCCTGATACTGTAAATTCAGAGTCTACTTCCTTCTTTCTTTCTCTTGTTCTTTTTCTCTTTCTCCTTCCTTCCTCCCTTTTCTTTCTTTCTTTCTTTCTCTCTTTCTTTCCCCCTCCTTCCTTCCTTCCTTCCTTTCTTTCTTTTTCTCTCTCTCTTTCTTTCTTTCTTTCTTTCTTTCTTTCTTTCTT
>NW_022436993.1:2426662-2499777 GCF_009761245.1 Sapajus apella | reverse complement strand
CCTTTCTTTCTTTCTCTCTCTCTCTTTCTTTCTTTCTTTCCTTCCTTCTTTCTTTCTCTTTCCTCTCTCTCTCTTTCTTTCTTTCCTTGACAGACTCCAGATCTCTGGAGTACAGTGGTGCCATCTCACCTCACTGCAACCTCCATCTCTGGGGTTCAAGCACTTCTGCTGCCTCAGCCTCTGGTGCAGAGTAGCTGTATACTTCAGGAACATGTCACCATGCCTGGCCAATTTTTATGTTTTTGGTAGGACAGGGTTTCACTGTGTTGGCCACGCTGGTCTTAAACTTCTGACCTCATGTGATCCATCCACCTTGACCTCCCAAAGTGCTGGGACCACAGGCGTGAGCCACCACACCTGGACGGCTTCTTCATTTCTAAGAAAGAAACACAATTAGGCCATATAGCAAGGATTTGACTCTCCCTTCTCCTTCCTGCATCTCATCCATGCATAAATTATGAAAGATCATTTGAATTACGAAGCTTTCCTAAAATACCAATAGGTTCTAACCTTGGCCTATCATTTGGGTTATCATTGCCTTCTCATTTTTGACAAATGGATTGTTTTTTAATATATAATACCTAATATCTGACTACTATATGACAGTTTCCAAAAAACTTTCAACATATGGAACTTTGATTCTCACAGCAACCTTATGGGACAAGTAGAACAGAGATTGTTATCAGCATTTGACAAATGAAGAAGCTGAAATTAGCAAGGTAGGTAGAGCCAGGATCAAACTGGGTTTGCTGGTCTAAGACTGGTGAGCTCCATGCCTGGACTGCCACTGTAGAAACCAGATTAGAAGATTCAGCAACAGAGCATTATATACAGCAGCTCATCAACTGACTTAACATCTTATATCTTCTCTGATCAAATTTCCACCAGGAGCTATTTTCTTAATGTGAAACCGATGCTAATTTGTGACTCTCTCTTTCTACCAAAAACATTCTCATCATCTCATAGAGCTGGGCTGGAGGGGGTTTTCAGAGCTCATTTAAAGCCACTGTGTCTCCTTGAACACTTGACCTTAACCATCCTGGACAGGTGAGCTCTTAAAAGTGAGCCCTGCCTTTGAAGCTGCAGGTTAAGAGGTAACATGATCCCCAATTAATTCCTTCTGGGCTCTAGACCTCAGACATTATTTTCAACTCATCATGTAGTGTAGCTTCCTTCTGGCTTCAGGCCAGGCCACATACTCCCTTGGTCTTTTCAGATTTTACAATCACACTGTCTCCACCAGCTCCAGAAATAGAACTCCAGAGGCAGAAGAAAGAAAATTACCAAGTCATTTCTCAAATGCCTTTTCTCCAGCATCAATCCTGGCCTGGAGGCTTCTTTCCTCAGTGGCTTGGCTGGCAGGGAGAAAGGGTGATGGAGGGGCTGCTCTGCGGACTCAGTGAGGAGAGGGAGGGGTTAAGACAGACGCTGCTTCGGGTGTTCTCTCTTCACGCACTTTGAGGGGCTTCCAAGGCTCAAGATTCCTGGAAAATCAAATGAGAACCTTGTAAAACTCATGCCTCAGTGCCTGGGACACATGGAGCTCTGCATAAATATCAGCCAACTTTAAAAAGCAACAACCTCAGCCAGACTGGGTGGCTCACTCCTGTAATCCCAGCACTTTGGGAGGCCGAGGCAGGTGGATCACTTGAGGTCAGGCATTTGAGACCAGCCTGGCCAACATGGTGAAACTCTGTCTGTACTAAAAATACAAAAATTAGCCAGGCATGGTGGTGAGCGCCTGTAATCCCAGCTACTCGGGAGGCTGAGGTAGGAGAATCACTGGAACCTGGGAGGCGGAGGTTGCCATGAGCCAAGATCGCGCCATTGCACTCCAGCCTTGGTGACAGAGTGAATGAGACTCCGGAAACAAATCAAAACAAAACGAAACAGAAAACCCTTGTTTCACCGATGAAGACACCAAATTCCAGAGGTGGGAGATGCCTTGTCTAGGGCGTTTACAGCCAGTCAATGGCAGAGCCAGATTTGAAGCCTCAGCTTCTCAGTGATACTAACACTGCTCTTTTTAAACTTTCTTTTTGTATTCAGTGTATTTTACTGAATTGAAAATTAATTCCTTTGATGTGTCATCTAAGGATAGGCTCTGGAATCAGACAAACAAGGCTGAACTATTTGGCTTTATCACGCACTAGCTGTGTGACACCGGACAAGCCACTTCATCTTGCTATGCCTCCGTTTTCTGACCTGGGAAAGTCATACTAAGGCTCCTCTGATAGGAGTGTTGGGAGGATTCAATTAGACACCACCACTGAAGAGGTTAGCATAGTGCCCAGCCCAACACTGCTCTTTCAGCTACTGGCTTAAATGCCCTGAACACCTCTCTCTGGCTAGCTGCTCTAAATTCATTTGTAGTACCCTTTTTCAAATCCCATTTATCTTATCTTATTTTATTTTTTTATTTTGACATGGATTTTTCTGTCTGTCACTCAGGCTGGAGTACAGTGGCCATCTCAGCTCATTGCAACCTCTACCTCCCAGGTTCAAGTGAGTCTCCTGCCTCAGTCTCCTGAGTAGCTGGGACTACAGGTGCACACCACCACACCAAGCTAACTTTTTGTATTTTTAGTAGAGACAGCTTCACTATGTTGTCCAGGCTAGTCTCGAACCCCTGACCTCAGGTGATCCACCTGCCTTGGCCTTCCAAAGTGCTGGGATTACAGGCATGAGCCACCACACCTGGCCCCATGTTGGTTATTCCTGTACTAATATAATTTCCTGATCTACTGAACCAGGTCACACTACTGGTCCCTTCTAATCTGAGCACTGAGTTTATAACTTGGCATATTTAGAGCCATAGAGACGGAAGCAACATGGAGAGACTCTGTGGTCTGCATCCAACCAGAAACTTTTACATATTCATGAAGGGAAAAGTCATTTTGTTTTCTAAGTGACCCTTCACTCTCTCTCCGTTGCACCCCACCAAAACTACCCACCTCTTTTCTAGACACCAGTGCAGACTAGAAATTCACTTAGCTGATGAGGAGGACGAGCTATTCAGTTTTTCTGGTTGTTTGAATCAACTGTTTTCTTGCAAAACTTGAATAAGACTAAATTAAACAGCTAGCATTTCTGTGGCAAGCATTTAAGGGTTCCAAGATTACTTTTCTCTAAAATACAGAATCACAAGATCTCAGAAGTGAAAGCAAGCTTAAACATCCTTTGGTTTAATACATCCTTTACTGGAATTTCATCCCCTGCCCCAAATCTTCAGCTATACAAAGGCTTAGCAAAAATTAACTCAATGAGTTTTAGGGTCTCTCTTGAAAGTAGGTTCAGAGGGGAGCTAAGATCCCAGCTCAATAATTCACATCTCCAGTTCTGAATTCTTTGAAAGCCTAAACCATGAGCTCAATCCCAAATTCCTCTTATTTCTTGTGTGGCACAAGCTCTTCCAGAAATAGCTCCCATGAAACAGCATAACCTCATCTAGGAAAAATGTTCTTCATAATCATAACAGACACCAGATCTTTAGGCAAATCACCATCACTAACTCACTCCCCATTTCACAATCCAAGCCTGGCTCATGCCCAC
This sequence comes from Sapajus apella, assembly GCF_009761245.1. Taxonomy (NCBI): domain Eukaryota; kingdom Metazoa; phylum Chordata; class Mammalia; order Primates; family Cebidae; genus Sapajus; species Sapajus apella. Next base: position 2,496,225 of record NW_022436993.1, on the reverse strand, counting down.
GTCTCCCAGAACCACTTGCCAATGTTCTGCCGAGGCCCCTTGTGACCTTGGCCCACTTCTGTGGGGAGGTATTTCTCAAAATTGCTTTATTTTAGTTTAGTTTATTATTTTATTTTAGAGACAGGATTTCACCCTGTTACCCAGGCTGGAGTGCAGTGGCATGATTATGGTTAACTACAGCTTCAAACTCCTGGGCTCAAATGATCCTTTTGTCTCAGCCTCCCAAGTGGCTGAACCTACAGGCTTGAGTCACCACATCTTCAGAAAGATGACTTTCTTTTTCTTTTTTTTTTTTTAATTTATTTTTGAGATGGAGTCTTGTTCTTGTCACCCAGGCTGGAGTGCAATGATGCAATCTCAACTCACTGCAACCTCCGCCTCCCGGGTTCAAGCAATGCTCCTGCCTCAGCCTCCCCAGTAGCTGGGATTACAGGCACCCACCACCACACCTGGCTAATTTTTGTGTTTTTGGTAGAGGTGGGGTTTCACCATGTTGACCAGGCTGGGCTCAAACTCCTAACCTAAGTGACCCACCTGCCTCGACTTCCCAAGGATTATAGGTATGAGCCACTGTGCCCACCGAGAGAGATGACTTCACATATCATTATTGGAGAGGTTTTTAATTTCAAAAACAGATCTTTTAAAAATTTTTTAAATGGTGACCTGTTTGGAAACAGGGCTGTTTGGGCAATTTAGAAACATGACTTCCACAAAATGTATTGCTCCCCCTTAGGCAGAACTGACAGTGAGTGAAATTGTGAGCTAGATCCATTTACCTTCAGTACCCGCTCGGCTGCTGCATTCCTACCTCCTTCTCACCTCAGGGCCCCTATCACTCGCATGTTATTTTCTCCTCTACCCAGTCCCATCCAAACCTCCTCTCAGGAAAGAGCCCGAAAGCCATGCTGAGATGTAAGCGGTAGGTAAGACCTCCCCATTGCCTCTCCTGGGCATATTCCCATTGCAATTGGAGACAAAGGCGTGAGGCGGTGAGGCACAAGCCAGCCACTGTGCAGAGAGATGCTTCCTTTATTCCTTCCTTTCTTCCTGTAGTGCTGCAGGCACCAGGCATTGCTTCTGGCACAGGGGAGAGAGCAGTGGGCAGAACATACCCAGTGCCTGCTTTCAGGGAGTGCCCTTGGCACTGGGAGAGAAAGCGAGGCTAACGGGCCCCTGAGATCCATCCACGCCAGGTGATGGATGTTCCCTAGTTCCTAGTACCAGGTCAAAAGTGGCTGGACAGACTTATTGTTCTCCAGGTTAGTGATAAAGCCCATGAGCTTTGGATGGATGAAATGGTAACAGGCCCTGCTCTGCCACCTACCATGGCATGTCCCTTTATCTCCTCTTCATCTGTAAAATGGGGATGATGTTACCCGGCTCCTGCAGTTGTGGGGTGGACGAAGCAAGATGATATGTGGGAAGGGTACTGCACTGCACGTGGCTCTCGGTGAGCCCCTCACAGATGACACTGTCATTACAGGAGCTCAGCCCAGCCAGGAGGCGAGTCAGAGGCAGCAGGGAGAGTGGAGTCAAGGCCAGTGATTTCCTTAAGAGGGATGTGCCCTTCCTCCCAAAGTGCCAGATCCACTCAAGGATCCACAGCCTTGGGAGAGTCTAGATGCTACTTGTATAATATTGGGATTTCCCTACATATTCCATCTGGTATATATTTATTTTAAGAAATAAAGTGAGTTATTTGAGCATGATGGTTCATGCCTGTAATGCCAGCACTTTGGGAGGCTGAAGTAGGCAGATCACCTGAGGTCAGGAGTTCAAGACGAGCCTGGCCAACATGGTGAGATTCTGTCTTTACTAAAAATACAAAAATTAGCCGGCCATGGTAGTGGCACCTCTAATCCCAGCTACTTGGGAGGCTGAAGCAGGAGAATTGCTTGAATCCAGGATGCGAAGGTAGCAGTGGGCTGAGATCATGCCACTGCACTCAAGGGTGACAAGGCAAGACTCCGTCTCAAACACACACACACACACACACACACACACACACACACATACACAGAGAGAGAGAGAGAGAGAGAGAGAGAGAGAGAGAGAGAGAAGAAAGAGTGAATTGACATGAATTTTGTTTGAAAATTTCAAAATGCCACTCAAGGTGAGGAGGGAGACCTGAGGACGATATCACATTAGGTAGGAGGACGGGAGGATAGGAAGTAGGAAGGGCTACCCTTTTGGGGGATAGCCCAAAAAAATGACATGTAAGATGCCTCACGTGCCACAGCTACACCACTCTCATCAATTCTGCCAAGAGAAGCTTCGTCATTGCACCTGAACAAACCATGGCTCAGCGTGAGAAAGTAATTTGCCTAACTAGAAGCAGGTGTCAAACCCTCATCATTGTGCCTCACATTACCTCTTTCCATTACACACTTTCATTCACTCTTCGTGAGCCACATATCATGGAAATCACTGTTGTCCACAGAGATCAAAATGACTGAAGACATACTCAATACTGATGTTCACATTTGTCACTGAAGATCATTCTTGGATCTCTTTTCATTTAAACTAATCTGGTACACATCATTCCTTTCATTCAACACCGATTTAGGGTACAAGCTTACAGTGGGGCCAGCTTGATCTACTAGTCAGAACCGAATGTGACTAATAAGACAGCAGCTTCACAGACGTGCCTGTGTACAGATCCACGTCACCTGTGAATCACACAGAGTTTCTAAAATGTGTCTGAAATGTGTCTGGGTGGTCACCTCCCCTCCAGATCATAATAATTAGAAACCAATGAGGTGATCTCCCAGAGCACAAGCTTCTTTGTAAATCCAGTGCTTTAGCAAGAGGCTGTTCTTTCAGGCCAGTTGGCAAGCAGAAGTAAGGAGAGACAATCAGTCTTTCTAAGGCAGATCTAGCTATCATTTCCCTCAAATCTTAGGGTGTATTGTGTAGGAGCAAGCGAATGGAGATGTCAGAGGGGTGTGAAGGAGGAGGGCAAGGGGATAAGGTTAGAACTGCAATTGCTGAAGGACTGAGGGGGCCATGAAGCTTGAGGAAGGGTCAAAGAGGTAGATTCCAGCTCATTGGTAGGCTGGGCTTCAAGATCTGCTTGTTGGGGACGATGTATAATGATCCCCATTCACTTCTGTTCATTGTTCCTCCCCACATATCCACTAATTCCACCCACAAAGGGTGTTGGTACAAAAGAATCAAGGCTGAGGACAATTGATCAGTGATGGATCTCAGAGCTGGAAGGTAGAATGCTTGGTAGGATGTCAGAAGAGTTAAGAGCTAAGATTTCCCAGCCAATGTGTCCTTTCTCTTTATTTGAAGTCTGCGTTTCTTCTTTCTACCCCTGAGCAGCTGGCCTGGTTAGAAGGACCCCACAGTTGCCTCCAGCTTGGGCAGGACCCCATCTTAGGCCTTCTGGTGCAGGTGCCAGGATGACCCCTGGACTTGCTTTTAGAATGGGCCTTATATTCGAGGCACTGGGGTCCACAGAGTCCACCATGGTCTGGCTCCGACCATCAGAGCCACATTTCAACATTGGGATTTATGGCCAGACAGTTACAGCAATAAATAGTGACATTTATCTGGACTTGTTCTCTGAGTATGTGGTCAACAAATTCAACAAGTATTTGTCAACTATACTCTGTGACAAAGTCTTTGCCCTCATGCAGCCTCCTGTGTTCTCGTAGTGGACACACAGTAAACAAGTATTTGCAATAATGTCATGTGGAGATGAGATTAGGGTATTAGGTCAGCCATTTTATAGGACAGTCATAAAAATATCTCTGTGTGGAGGTGATATGTGAGCGGAGACCTACATTGAATGAGGGAGGAAACCATGTAAGTATTTGCAGGAAGATTTTCCAGGAAAATGAGTTATAAGTACAAAGACCCCGAGGCATGAACAAGTTTAGCAAGCTCAGAGAAGACCAGGAAGGCCAACGTACCCGGTAGACAGAGCGAGGGGAACGAAGACAGAAAATGATGTAGGGGAGGTATCCAGGCACTGAGGAGTGTATTAATAATCTGTGTCCTCCAAGCCCGGCAGAGGCTTGTCCCTGAAACCCTGTGATCTGTTAGGCAGTCAAATCTCAGTCTCAGTTAAATATTTGGATGCAACTAGCAATGGCTTGAAAGAATTGATATAGCTTTCCAGATTTCTTATCTCAATTCTAATAGAGGAAGAGAAACCGACATGCCAAGATTCTAAATTAGTTTGTCTCAGAGTTTTCTACCGCTCACCTTATTCTCCCACCATCCCTGAAGGGATTAGATTTACCGTCTCCATTCAAGAGTGAAGGAGCTCATGCTGCACCCTCCGGTCTAGGGCTGGGTGGGATGGGGCACTGCCCTCTCCAGCCTGATGTGCTCCTTCTCACTCACTGTTACACTGGATAATCTCATCCCACTCAAACCCAGAAAGCCTGCTTATTTTTTTAATTACAAGTACTTATAATTATAAAATCCCTTATTTATTTGTGCATGTAACCTGTGTCTGGCTTACATTTACGCACACACACACACCCCTATATATATATGTATGTATATATATGTGTGTGTATATATATATTTTTTTCTTTTTTCTTTTTTGAGATGGAGTCTCGTTCTTGTCGCCCAGGCTGGAGTGCAGTGAGTGGTACAATCTTGGCTCACTGCAACCTCCACCTCTCGGGTTCAAGCGATTCTCCTGCCTCAGCCTCCTGAGTAGCTGGGACTATGGATACTTGCCACCATGCCCAGCTAATTTTTTGTATTTTTAGTAAAAATGTGGCTTTACCGTGTCAGCCAGGATGGTCTCAATCTCCTGACCTCATGATCCACCTGGCTCGGCCTCCCAAAGTGCTGGGATTACAGGCGTGAGCCACCACGCCCGGCCACATATGTATTTTTAATAGAGAAATTACTCTTCCTTAGGAGGCAGAGGTGGGCAGATCACTTGAGGTCAGGAGTTCAAGAACAGCCTGACCAACATGGTGAAACCCTGTCTCTACTAAAAATACGAAAATTAGCCAGGCATGGTGGTGTACACCTATAATCTCAGCTACTCAGGAGGCTGGGGCAGGAGAATCACTTAAGCCCAGGAGACAGCGGTTGCAGTGAGCTGAGATCAAGCAGCCGCACCCCAGCCTGGGCAACAGAGCAAGACTCCATCTCAGAGAGAGAGAGAAATATCTCTCCCATCAACCCTGAGTTTTTCATTTAGTAGAAAATAAAAATTATGTGGGTTTTAATATCTGTGGCTCTTAAATAGAATATGATTTAGTCCTAAATAAGCATTAGATTCTATTATTAAGGCTGTACTGTAATCCATCCCAAATCCAGGGGGAGGAGGGTGTTCTCATTGGGTTATTCCCCACTCATTCTATTGAAGAACGACTGATTATTACAAGTCTTGATTATTTGGGGACAAGTGTGAATTATTGTAGCTTTCTAGTTTTGTTCAGAATTTTGTCTTCTGAAGCCATTAAAGAGTAAAAGAGCTCATGCCTCCCCCTCCTATCTACGGCTAGGTGGAATAGGGTGCCGTCCTCTCCAGCCTGGTGTGCGCCAGAGCAGCCGATCCCCCAATCCCAGCCCAGGCACAGCCCTTCACCTGAAGGCCACCCATGTCACATATCCCTAATGCCTTCTGCTCATGGCCAGACACCCTCTAGGTTCTCTCTAGACACCTGCTTTCCAGCCTTCTCAGCATCCAGGCAGTTGCTCTTCAGTCACTGTTCTCCTCTGATTCATCAACAAGTAGTTGCATTCAACGTGGTGCTAAGGAATAAACATGACTGTCCGCATGTTGTCTTGCCAGCCCAGAGACACATGCCATTTAAGCTATCTTCACTGTTTCTCCCTCATTAGGTAGATTGCTTTTTCCTCTCAAGTTTCTTCCTCTCCATGGGTCCCTTGCTGTTTGTGAACAACGTTAAGCTATTTCTCTTCTCCCTTTCCTCAAAATACAAACAGACTCGATGTTTGCTACCTAATTTTCTTTTCATGCCTCATCTCACCTTTGTTCCCTGTCTTTAAGCTTTCTATTTGGGCACGTGTTTTTCTTTACATTTGCAGCATTTGGTGCCGTGATCAATTATCCTGGGTAATTGCTCCTCATTTAAGAACTCTTATTCTTTCTCATTAAAGACCAGACGAGAATACGTCCTCCCATTGACCAGGTGCACCAGATCTCTTACTTATCTCCAGTTCACCCTTTTGCAGTTTAGTGCTTAAGAGCTCATTCACAGAGGGGGGTAATTTGAGTGGCTTGCCCGGCTTGCTTAGTCGGGGCAGCTGGCTGTTCTGTTTTGTTCCCTCTGGCTGTAAGAGACTTAGCTTGCCTCTGAGCTCCTGCTTTTCAGGGTCGCCCAGGGCTCTGCTAAATGTACAAAAAAGAACACTTTTTTTTTTTTTGGTGGGGGAGGTCATGTATCTTTACAAACCTTGATCTAATTAAGCTTTCTCCTCTAGTTCCCAGGTATCTCCGTAATGACTGTCCACATTGTCATTCTGAGGTTGTAAAACGAGGCTAATGGGCCTTTCTCATTGCTTCTAGCTGCGCTGGGCTTGTCAAACTCCACAGCTCTTTGATTGGTCATCATTCTTTGCTGCTGTTAGAAATGTGATTTCTTGGTGATGAGACATACCCCCTAAAAATATGTGTTAAGAGTTCCCGTGCTGTGTGTTTGAGAATTCAGATGAGTACAAAAATGGGTATTCAAAGAGAGAGGACCCTCTTTGGATCCGTAACTTAAAATTCTAGTCAGCAGCGCTTTGGAGATGTAAATTGAGGAAGCAGCTCTCCTTTCGGACAGCTTAATGATCTGTAGTTAATAGTAAGAGGCTGATGGGCAGATGCAGTACAGCTGGGCTTAGGTTAGCCTTTCTCAGCAATCAAATGGCACAGTGATTACAACCATTGAGACACACAGTCCTACCCGGAATCATAACCAAAGGCACAAAGACTTCGGCGGGAGGTTGGCAGTGTGGCCTGCTCTGTATACACAGACAAGTCATTCTGCACCAAGCCAGTAATTGATGCCTCTTTTTTAAAGACTGACTCAGGCTTGGCAGTTGCCTATGCAACACATAACCCTCCAGCGACTCTGGGATAAAGAGTGCTAGGTCTGGGGTCACTTGTCCTCTCACCCGAATGCACCCAGTTTCACAGAACTTGGGAGAATCTGAGTGTAACTTCTCGGTAACGAATAAGCGATACAATACACAGCTGCTGGAGGTGGTTGATGTATTCTTATGCCTGGTATTTAAAATTTGGCTTGTAGTTACTGTGTGTTGAGTTATCGGATCCATTTACAATTTCCAGCATCTTTCCAACATCCTTCAAAAATCCCTACAGGAACAAAAAATAAATAAACAACCCCATTCAAAAATGGGCAGAGGACTTAAATAGACATTTCTCCAGAGAAGAAGTACAAATGGCCGCTAAGCACATGATGCTAAGCACAAGATGTTCAACATCACTGGTCGTTAGGGAAATGCAAATCCGAAGCTTAATGAGTTGCCATCTCTCATTCATTAGGATGACTATTATCAAAGAGCAGAAAATTACGATTGTTGGTGAGGATGTGGAGAAACCGGAAACCTTGTGCGCCAAGAGTGGGAATGTAAAACAGCACAGCCACGATGGAACACTGTATGGCTGTTCCTCAGAAAGTTAAAAATAGAAGTGCTGTATGATCTAGCAAGTCCGCTTCTAGGTAGCTACTTAAAGCAATTGAAAGCAGAGTCTGGAAGAGGCAGCCGTACCCCCATGTGTCACAGTAGCTTATTTACAATAGCCACAAGGTAGAAGCAACCTGTGTCTATAAATGTGGTATGTACATGCAATAAAATGTCATTCAGCCTTAAAAAGGAAGGAAATTCTCACACATGCTACAACATGGATGAGCCTTGAGGACATTATACTAAGTTAAATAAGCCAGTCACAAAAAGTCAAATACTGTGAGTTCCACTTATATGAGGTACCTAGAGTAGTCAAATTCAGAGACAGAAAATGAAATGGTTGTTTTCAGGTGCTGGTGTGGGAAGAATGTTTAATGGGTATGGAGTTTTCGTTTTGCCAGATGAAAATAGTTCTGAAGATGGATGCAGGTGATGGTTTGCATAACACTGAATATCCTTAAAGTCACTGAAATGTAGACTTAAAAAGGGTTAATAAGGCTGGACATGGTGGCTCATGCCTGTAATCCCAGCACTTTGGGAGGTTGAGGTAGGCGGATCACCTGAGGTCAGGCGTGCGAGACCAGCTCAGCCAACATGGTGAAACCCCATCTCTACCAAAAATACCAAAAACTAGCCAGGCATAGTGTCGGGTACCTGTAATCCCAGCTACTTGGGAGGCGGGGGAAGGAGAATTACTTGAATCTGGGAGTGAGGATTGCAATGAGCCAAGATTGTACCATTGCACTCCAGCCTGGGCAACAAGAGCAAAACTCCATCTCAAAAAAAAAAAGTTACTAACACAGAGTGGGACCGGCTGGGGGGCAGGGTGGGTGGGGAGAGCATTAGGAAAAATAGCTAATGTGTGCTGGGCTTAATACCAACGTGATGCGTGATGGGTTGATAGGTACAGCAAACCACCATGGCACATGTTTACCTACGTAACAAACCTGCACATGTACCCTGGAACTTAAAAATAAAAAATAATTAAATAAAAATGGTTTAGATGGTATTTAAGTTATGTTTGTTTCACTACAGTTTTTTAAAAAGCACAAGTGAAGGATGCCATCTTCTCTCAGCAGCCCAGGCTTTGGAGGAACACTAGAAATCAAAGGAGAAAAGGAAAACAGAAAACAAACAGCCAATGGAATGGATCTTGTCTTTATATGGAACTAATTGCAAATATATGTATTTTTCTTACAGAGTCATTTTTCTCTCAAGAAGGGAGCTGCAGCCTTAGGGATTGGAACAGACAGCGTGATTCTGATTAAATGTGATGAGAGGTGAGAAGGCATCTCTAACTCTTGTTGGTTAGCGATTTGCTAATTCCACACCAGTAGTGCCTTTCGGTCTGAAAATAGGAGAGGACCATGGGGCCGCAAGTCGGCCTCCCTCCCAGCCTTTGCCATTCTTTGTTTCTTTTTAACATGGGCTCCTGCTTCTAGTGCTCAGATGTGGTTCCTTGACGCTATGGAGTCTTCCACGTCAAGGAGTCAAGGGGGATTCAGCCCTTAACTCAATCTAAACCTTTGTTAAGTCAATCAGAATATTCAACACCAAGAAAGTGCAGAAGGACATTCATCACCTAGGCACGTTAGCAACAGCAGGCAATTTGAGCACTGATTTATGGAGGTGTCATCACTTTGGGCACCATAGATTGTGTAAGCTTGATGGGGTGATTACAGGAGGGGGTACAGTTTAGGGAGCAGGAGGTAAATAATGCACCAGCAACTCAACAACTGGAACCAAAGGACTCAGGAAAAATCTCCGTCTTAATTGACACCCGAACTTCATAGGCACTCTGGGAATCAGTGTGGTGTTTGTGGGGGAGATTTAAAAGCACTTTGAGGGTGTCCACATAAAGTATCACTGACCTATAGGCCTGAAACCTGCTAGAAATTAGATTCAGTCTCTAAAGTTTGAGTAAGAATTTTCACTAAATTTAAAGGAAGCCACTCAATTAGCCATTTATTTATTTATTTGTATTTATTAGTCAGATGTGTACTGATTGTCCACCATGTCAGTAGACTCTAGACAAGCATAATACGGTGGTCCTGGTTCCCTGCAGGATGTGAGCCAGGTGGGAAGAGGCACTTGTTGCCAGGAGATGGTTACGTGGTTGAACTGCATGGCACAAAGTGTACATTTGAACATTGAGAAGACATAGAAAGCATCATGCAACAGGCAGGAATTGAGCTGGATTTTTAAAATTAGAAGTGAGTTGGATAAGTGGAGGGAGAGGCAAGGGCAGGTGCAGAAGATTGAATACCAGCAGCAAAGCTGTTACAGGAAAGGGGTCCCAAGACAGACCCAAGAGAGGGTTCTTGCATCTTGCACAAGAAGGAATTCAGGGCGAGTCCACAGAGTAAAGTGAAAGTGAGTTTATTAGGAAAGTAAAGGAATAAAAGAATGGCTACCCCATAGACAGGGCAGCCTGAAGGCTGCTGGTTGCCCATTTTTATGGTTATTTCTTGACGATAAAGGAGGAGTGGATTATTCATCTATCCCCTTTTTAGACCATATAGGGTAACTTCCTGACATTGTCATGACATTCGTAAACCCTCATGGTGCTGGTGAGAGTGTAGCAGTGAGGAGGATGACCAGAAGTCACTCTCGTGGCCATCCTGGATTTGGTGGATTTGGGCAAGGTCTTTATGATCTGTCTCTTGTGCTGACCTCCTATCTCATCCTGTGACTTAGAACGCCTTCACCGTCTGGGAATGCAGCCCAGTAAGTCTCAGCCTTAGTTTCCCCAGCCCCTGTTCAAGATGGAGTTGCTCTGCTTCACATGCCTCTGACAAACCACAGAAGGAGGAATGAGTGCCTTGCGGGGCTCTAGAAGCCAAGCCTTAGCAGAGGCAGGGGGAAGGGGCAGCCATGGCAAATACCATTGTTTACGTGGAATTCAGAAAGCTCTAATAATCCAGCTGGGCACAGTGGCTCACGCCTGTAATCCTAACACTTTGAGAGGCCGAGGCAGGCAGATCACCTGAGGTCAGGAGGAGTTCAAGACCAGCCTGGCCAACATGGTGAAACCCTGTCTCTACTGAAAATACAAAAATTAGCTGGGTGTAGTGGTGTGCGCCTGTGGTCCCAGCTACTTAGGAGGCTGAGACAGGAGAATTGCTTGAACCCAGGAGGCGGAGGTTGCAGGGAGCCAAGATCATGAAACTGCACTCCAGCCTGGGCAACAAAGCAAAACTCCATTTCAAAAAAACAAGAAAAGAAAAGAAAAGAAAAGAAAGCTCTAAAAACAGCCATGTTTACCTCTGTTACTGAACCGAACTGAGGTTTGTTTGCCAGCAGCAGTGAGGCCAAACATCCACACGGAGGTTTACAGCAGGAGGAAGGAGGACATTTATTTGCAGGGCTCCAAGCAAGGAGAATTGAGCGCTCATGCTTAAGACTTGACCTCCCCAATGGCATGCAGGTAGGGGTTTTTAAAGGCAGGGATAATTTCAGGAAGGCCGAAGTTAACAGGCAAATTACAAATCAGTACATGGAGGATACACATTAGTTTGACCCGAAAGGGTGGGATATCTTGAAGTGGGGAATTACAGGACGTAGGTGAATTCAAAGGTTTTCGGATTTGGAGTGGGTTAAGGAAGAGAAGGCTTTGTTTAACAATTTGGGGTCAGCAGAAAAGAATGCTAGCTCTGGCTCAGAGGTGTGCCTCCCTCCTGGCCCTTCAGGAAGAAATTTAGAACAAAGAAAGGTGGTCAGAATTCAGACCTCAGTTTCCCCTCCTCTGAGGTCTATGATCCATTTGGTAGGAGTCCTGGAGTCCTGGCTTCTGAAAAACAACCCAAGGACATATGTTGAGATGTTACCTTTAGTTTCCACAGGGAATCAAATATCCTGTGCTTCTAAATTGCTCGGCTATTGCTTTAAGGATATATGTTAAGATGTTACCTTTAGTTTCTAGGTTTTGTTGTTGTTGTTTTAGACCGAGTCTTGCTCTGTTGCCCAGGCTGATATAATGGTGTGATCACTACTCACTGCAACCTCTGCCTCCCAGGTTCAAGCATTTCTCCTGCCTCAGTCTCCTGAGTAGCTGGAATTACAGGCATCTGCCACCACGCCCAGCAAACTTTTTTGTATTTTTAGTAGAGACGGGGTTTCACTATCTTGGCTAGGCTGGTTTCAAACTCCTGACCTCAAGTGATTCGCCCACCTCGGCCTCCCAAAGTGCTAGGATTACAGGTGTGAGCCACCATGCCCAGCCTTACCTTTAGTTTCTATAGGGAATCAAATATCCTGTGGTTCTAACTTCCTCAGCAACTTCCAGTTGCTGGTTTACTTCTCGGGGCTAGCTAGTGCCTGGAATTTCCCTTGAAGGAAGCCATTTCCCTTTATTTCCAGACTTAGGAATGTTGCCTGAAGGCCAGTAAAAGGGCTCCCTGCCCCACTCAGCTCTGGATGATGAGGTTAAAGAAGCTTACCACTTTCTTGTTTTTTATATTGCCTGGTTTTGTTTGCTGACAGAGAACATACCTTTGCAATGGGGGCCCGGGGGGTCGGGCGGGGAAGGGGTGGCGGGGGAAGGTGGGGGAGGTGTTTTTTTTTTTTTTTTTTTGGTGGGCAAGGGAAGCTAAAGTTAGGATTTAAGCTGGATAGGTCTGGAAATGAGGTAACTGGAAAGAATTTTCATCAAAGAAGAACATGAGTGAAGCCGCCCTTCAGGAGGCAAAAAAGCAAGAGGATATCCAGTCAGGAAGGCCAGTGGGAGGCCCTAGCAACAGACAGGCATTAATGATAAAAGGACAGAGTGAGGCAAACACAATTTGGAAAAGAAAATAAATTACCTCTTTTTTGTTTTTGGGTGGCCGGGAATGGAGTCTCGCTCTGTCGCCCAGGCTGGAGTGCAGTGGCACAATCTTGGCTCACTGCAACCTCTGCTTCCTGGTTCCTGGGTTCAAGCGATTATTTTCCTCGGTTTCCTAAGTAGCTGGGACTACAGGTGCAAGCAACCACACCTGGCTATAGTTTTTGTATTTTTAGTAAAGATGGGATTTCACCATGTTGGCCAGGCTGGTCTCGAACTCCTGGCCTCAAACAATCTGCCCACCTTGGCCTCCCAAAGTGCTGGGATTACAAGCGTGAGCCACCATGCCCGGCCTGCCTCATATTTTTAAGGCTACCAGTGTTCCTCACTAGCACGTACTTAAGAATTGAGATTTGAGGAAAAAAACTGGCTTTTTAAAATGTAAAGAATAAATGCCTAGATGACTTTAAAGCTTTCTTAATCTGTAGTTGATCTGTTATGAGTGAGGAGCCTGGAGTTCAGGGAAGAATCACCTAGAGAGGCCATGGCCCGCTGGTCTAGGCAGTCTTCCTTGCTAGCCTCAGCAGCTGGAATTCTCCAGTGAATCCCAGGGGGCTGAGAGGTGACTGGCAGAGCAGTAGGGGCTCTTGATTCCAGTCTTCAAAGCATCGGTATCACTGCTTCTACTACCGTGAAAATCCGGTGTGAGAGCAGAAGTGGTCTTGGATGGGCCCACCAAGCAAGCCAGCTGGGTTGTCATGGGAATAAGAGGCAGGCCTGAGGACATCTGCCTGTCTGAAGGCATCGCTCTGCTCGCAAGAGAAGTGCAGGCCTAGAAGAAGGAAGATCAAGAAGGGAAAACAGGAGTGGTGGGGAAAGGGACCATGGACAGGACTGCCGGGACAGAGGCAGGTGGGGTTTGCCATGCACCACCAGGAGACCAGGAGGGCAGGGAAGGAGGCAGGAGGGGATGCTGGAGAGCCGGTGGGGCCTACAATCAGTGACTGGCAAGGGGACCTCAAACGTGAAAGTCAAAGAATTTTATTTCAGCAATTATTTTTTTAAGACATGGGGTCTTGCTCTTCACCTAGGCTGGAGTGCAGTAGAGTGCAGTAGCTCACGGCAACCTTGAATTCCTAGACACAAGCAATTCTCCCTATCAGCTTCCCAAGTAGCTGGGACGACAGGCCCACACTGCTATACCCAGCTCATTTTTGTTTGTTTGTTTTAGAGTTGGAGTCTCACTCACTATGTTGCCTAGGATGGTCTTGAACTTCTAGCCTCAAATAACCTCTCATCTCACTCTCCCACGTGGCTGGGATGAGTCATCACACCCTGCTTAATTCAACAATTTTAGAAGTCATTAGAACAACTGAAGTAGAATGCTAAAAAGCATGCTTTTTTCAGAAAATGGCTTACTCTCTAGTGTCCCTGTATACTCACCTACACCCCTTGGAACAGACAGAGGGAAAGGAGCCCCTGAGCAGCTAGGGCTGGGGGCTTTTTCCCTTTCCGCTCCTAAGCTTTGTGGGAGGGGGAAGGAGGAAGAGCCAGGAGAGGAAGGAGGAAGAAATAAGGAAACCGGAAAGAGCAAGCAGGGTAAGAAATAAAAGGCAGGAAAAATAAGGACTAGGAGAGAAATAGGAGAGAAAATAAGGAGAAAAATAAGAGAAATAAGGAGAGAAAAGTTTGTGGCAGAAAATAAGAAGTGAAGCAAGGGGGAGAGATGTCAAGGGCAATGTGAGTGGCAGCCAGAAACACAGTGAGATCTTTAAAAGGAATGAATGGCCGTATTTACTATTTAAAAAGCAATACATGCTTACTTTTAAAAATATATAAAATAACAGAGAAAAATCATACTTCCATTATACAAAGATCATCACTAATACCACACTGGTGTCTACACCTTTGAAGCTCTTTTTCTAAGCATAGAAGTTTGTTCTTTTTTTTTTTTTTTCCTTTTTTCCTCTTACACATTTTTGATCATGTTTCTTTTTCTTTTTTTGAGAGAGTCTCGCTGTGCTGCCCAGGGTGGAGTGCAGTGCCATGATCTCGGCTCACTGCAGCTTCTGCCTCCAGGGTTCAAGTGATTCTCCTGCCTCAGCCTCCTGAGTAGCTGGGATTACAGGCACCTGCTATGATGCCTGGCTAATTTTTGTATTTTTAGGAGAGACAGGGTTTTACTGTGTTGGCCAGGCTGGTCTTGCACTCATGGCCTCAGCCTCCCAAAGTGCTGGGATTACAGGCATGAGCCACCATGCCCGGCCTCATGTTTCTTTTTCTAACTAGACATAACATGAGTATTTTTCCACATGATTACAAACACAAACACACTTAACTGTGTAATATTTTAGATGTGACTATGTCAGAAAGCACTGCAGTACATTTAGAGAGCTGGCTTTGGAGCTGAATTATTTAAATTCCAATCTCAGCTCCAGCACTAACCTGGGCAAATGCCTCTCTGTGCCTCAGCTTCTTTATCTGAAAAAACAAAAAAGTAATGGCTCCTGCTTCATAAGATCGTTATAAAGATTAAATGTGCTGACAAATGTAAAATGCTAAAAACAATCCAACAATGGGATAAGTCCAAAATATCAGTCCCCACTGTACATGTTTCTGTTTTTCGTGTTAATAACCTTTATATCCTTCAGTGAACGTCATGCTTCCATGGCTTCTCCGTTTTGACAATGTCTTTGTATTCTTACTAACTTAAATCATATGAATGTTTTTAAGGAAAGGGATGCATCAGATAAGCCTTGCAAAAGATTTCATCAGTTTGTTCTGCCAGCAGCATTATATAAGAATATGTTCGAAAAAATTTAACTGTGCTATTAGCTACGTGCCATCTTTGACTCTCTATTGATAATTCACATCGTCTTTATGACATGAGTTTAAGACTAAGGGCCTGGCCTTAATGGTTTAAGTGACATTGAAGTGTTTGGGCTCAGCAGCTAAGGGGAAAGTCTTGGACAGTCATCTGTAGTCACCATTGGGGTCAGAATCAATTAAAACACTCTCGGCAGCCATTTTACTTTTATTATCATGTCCTCGTAAAAGTCAGATGTACAGTTCAGTACATCATGTAAGGCTGACAAGGTGAGTGCCTTCATGCTTGTTTCCTGTAACTAACGTGCTTTGTAAAGCTCGTTCAGCCTCCCCAAGACAAAAGCCTGCACCTGCTCTCTATGGCTTTCATTTCTTGTAGTTACCCTTTCCTACCACACATCAGTCTATCAGTGGCTGGGGTGATGGGTTTTATTGTGTTCTGCAGACAGTTGACTTGACTGAAGGTTCACAACTGAAAAGAAATGTCCCAGTGAAAGAGAATGGTCTGCGTCTTTGTAACAATAAGCCCAAAGCTGCATGTGGAAGAAGATCCTGTGACGTGTACCCTTTTTTCTTTCTTTCTCTTTTTTTTCTTTTGTTGAGACAAAGTCTCACTCTGTCACCCCAGGCTGGAGTGCAGTGGTGCAATCTCAGCTCACTGCAACCTCTGCCTCCCAGATTCAAGAGAGCCTCCTGCCTCAGCCTCCCAAGTAGTTGAGACTACAGGCACGTGCCACCACACCCAGCTAATTTTTGTATTTTTAGTAGAGACGGGGTTTTACCATGTTGGCCAGACTGATCTTGAACTCCTGACCTCAGGTGATCCACCTGCTTCGGCCTCCCAAAGTTCTGGGATTACAGTTGCGAGGGCTAGATTTTGGTGACAGTTCAAAGTGGAACAGGGTTCTCAGTTAAAAAAGCAAAGTTATAGTAAATCTTTATTTGTTTGGACTACGTTCTCTTAGAATTGAAAATCAAAAACCATTTTAATTCTATTAAATATACTATAAAAAATGGAATAAGATAAGGTAATACAAAATTTCAGTTCACCGTGGCTTACATTTTAATGTGAAGTATTATAACTAAACAGGAATCTTCCATTTTGTAAAAATTACTTATTAAACTTGAAAGAGGAAAATGTGTCAGGTGAATACATGATTTCATAAGTTATAGCTTGAGTTTCCTTTCCTTGTTAACAAAAAGGTGAATATTCAGGGATGGGATTAATGAATTTTTATTCATGTCATTCATAGTTGCAAAATTTGAATTAGTAGCATCTAGATTAATGATGTGTAGCTATAGCTAAGAATAGAGAAGAAAAGTAAATTAGTGTAGAGAAGAAAATAAATCTTTGTGAAAGAAAACAGAGTAATATTTCCGAATTTGCTTGGGCCACTGAGTATAAAGATGTTTCCCAAATATCCCGTCAAGAAAATAGGAGAGAACATGTCTATTGCATGGGTGATAATTTGGAAGAATGGGGAATTCCTATGTGATGGAAGCGGGAGCCCTGCGAGCTACCTCTTTTGGCTGCAGACAGTGGCCTTGACGGGAACACAGTGGCAGGCGTGGTGGACGTCATTCAGTCTGGAGTGAGATGAGCACAGGAGGGGAAGCCCCATGACAGAGAAAGTGCTGGTTGTTACTGACACACATCTAGTTCCGCAACTAGAGGAAGGATTATGGGAGTCATCCAGATAAAGAGGAGAGGCAAAAATGTCCCAGGCAGACGCCACAGCACATTCTAAACCAGCGGTCCCCGCCCTTTTTGGCACCAGAGACCCATCTCATGGAAGACAATTTTTCCATGGAGAGGGCTGTGAGAGGCGGGGATGGCAGATGGTTTCAGGATGAAACTGTTCCACTTCAGATCTTCATCAGGCATTTGTTAGATTCTTTTCCTTTTTCTTTCTTTTTTTTTTTTTTTGAGAAGGAGTCTCACTCTGTCTCCTAGGCGGGAGTGCAGTGGCACGAGCTCAGCTCACTGTAACCTCCACCTCCTGGGTTCAAGCAATTCTCGTACCTCAGCCTCCCAAGTAGTTGGGACTGCAGGCACCCACCGCCATGCCCAGCTAATTTTTTTGTATTTTTAGTTGAGATGGAGTTTTGCCATGTTGGCCAGGCTGTTCTTCAATTCCTGACCTCAGGTAATCTGCCTGCCTCGATCTCCCAAAACATTAGATTCTCATAAGAAGCACACAAGCTAGGTCCCTCACATCTGCTGTTCACAGTAGGGTCCGGCTCCTATGAGATCTAATGCTGCTGTTGATCTGACAGGAGGTGGGGCTCAGGTGCCAGCTCAGGGCTCACCTGCTGCTGCGTGACCAGTTCCTAACAGGTTGCCATTAGTTCTCGTCCGTGGCCCAGGGGTTAGGGAGACCTATTCTAAACCTTGAATGTAAGAGAGAACCTGGCTTGTTCAAGGAACTGAAAAGAAGAGAGAACTTGGTCAGAATGTCCTTGTCATGAGAGCCTTATGAGCCATGCTAAGCTGTTTGGGCTTCTGATTAAAAGACATGGGACATCACTGAAGGTTTTGAGCAGGGGAGCAATAGCATACTTTTGTGAAGAAAGATTATTCTAAATGCAGAGCGAATGGGATTAGAGACTGGAAGTTGGTGGATGTTGTAGTAATATGAATGGGAGATGATGAATTTTGGGCTGACCAGATGCAGAGCAATTGGAGAGGAGTGCTGGAGTTAATAAGAAGTGTTGCCATGAGTAACCTGATTGGTGTGCAGGTTGAGACAAGAGGCAAGGACGAATGCCAGGCTTCTGGCTTGCCAGCTAAGTCCATGCTCTGCTCTTCTCTGATATAAGGCACCCTGTCCAAGGTGAACAGTCCAGATTTGGAGATACTAAGTTTGAAGACCTTATAAGACACCCAAATGAGGGTGTCTGATAGGCAGTTGGAAATATGGGCCTGGAGCTCAGGAGATGCACTAGGGAAGCCATGCAGAAGGTGGCCTGGGAAGGAACTCTCAGGAGCATCCACACTTCAGGGACAGGCAAAGTAAGAGCAGCCTGCCAAGGAGATTGAGGAAGAGCAGCCAGAATTGTCAGAGAATCAGAAATGGGGCCACGAGGGCCATGACAGTGTTTCTAGAGAAAGGAGAGGTCACCAGAATCAGATGCTACAGCAAGTGAGATGAGAGCCAACAACTGCCCATTGGCATTTCTTCTAAGGAGGTGGAGATTGGGTTTGGCAAGGGCAGTTTCAGTGGAGGGGTGAGGGCAGAAGGCAATTTGCAGTAGGTTGGGGTGGGTGGTAGATGAGAAAGGGAGAACGAATACAGGCAAGGTCCAGGAGGTGGAGCCATGAAGGGGAGAAGGCAGGGCAGAAGCTGGGGGGCTTTGAATCCAGGATGGCTTTTGGCTTTGTTCTTTAAAGGAGAGAGGCTTACTGCCCATCTACTGTGAGGTGGAGGACCCGCCAGAGAGGAAATATGAATTATGGAGGGAAAGAAAGAAAGAAAAAGGAAGGGAGGAGGGAGGGAGGGAGGAAAAGAAGGAAGGAAGGAAGGGAGGGAGGAAGGAGAAAGGGAAGGAGGGAAGGAGGGAGGGAAGAAGGGAGGAAAGGGGGATGGGGGAGGGGAAAGGGAAGGGAAGGAGAGAGAAAGGGTCAGAGAGAGGGAGGGAAGGAGGAAGGAGGAAGGAAGGAAGGAGGAAGGAGGAAGAAAGGAAGGAAGAAGGAAGGAAGGAGGGAGGAGGAAGGGAAGGAAGGAGGAAGGGAAAGAA
The DNA here is from genome assembly GCF_009761245.1 of Sapajus apella. Taxonomy (NCBI): domain Eukaryota; kingdom Metazoa; phylum Chordata; class Mammalia; order Primates; family Cebidae; genus Sapajus; species Sapajus apella. The sequence goes on along the minus strand of NW_022436993.1, from coordinate 2,477,261 downwards.
AGAAAAAATAACAAAGGTTTAATTTTTCTTATTCCTAGTCTTCTGGCTAAAATTGTGTAGACTCTTTCTCTGAGGAGCTCACACAAACTCTGAAATAATTTCACATCCTAAAGTTGGAAGGAAGCAGGGGAGAAAGCACCAGGAGCGTGTTGTGTGATGGAAGGTGCAAGGAGGGCTGGGGAGGGTGGGAGGAAAGACAGGAGGGGCCAGCCTGCGCTCAGCGTATGTTGACAAGCTGCTAATGACTCAAATCAGACACCCTTAGAGTTGGAAATTCACCAGTTATGAACAGTCTGACACATTTGCTTTCTCTATCTTTCAATATATACTGTATATAAAATCCAATATTACATACTAAGTGTAATGAATATTGCCTATATTAATTATACATATGAATATATATATATATATATATATATAGAGAGAGAGAGAGAGAGAGAGAGCCATTTGCAAGCTCCTTGCAGACATCATGCTGTTCTAACCCCTTAATACCTCAATGTATGTTTCCTAAAAACAAGGATATTCACTTATACAATCACAGGCCAATTATGAAAATCAGGAAATTTGACATAGAATACTATTATTCAATCTACATACCTTATTCAGGTTTCTTCAGTTGTCCCAGTAGTATCCATGACAGCTATTTTTTCCCCAGTCTGGGATCACACGTGACATTTAGTCGTCATGTCTCTTTCGTCGTCTTTAATCTGCAGTGTTTCCTCAGCCTTCCTTTGTCTCTCAGGACACTGATGTTTTTGATGAGTAGAGACCATTTAGTTTGCAGGTACTTTGGATTCAGCTGGTGTTTTCCCATGATTAGGTTCAAGTGATGCATTTGGCACAGGACTTAGAGGAGGGGATGCCTGGCTTTCTCGAGTGCATCTCATCTAGAGGTTGGTCCCATATCAACTTTGACTTTTTGGTGAAGCCAGTGTCTTCCAGGTTACTCCACTATGAAATGACTCTTTTCTACTTTGCAGTTAATAAGTATCTTGCAGGGGATGCTTTGAGGCTGTATAAATATGCCGTTGCTTCTGAAATGTTCACCCACTAGCTTAGCATCTACTGATGATTTTTCCCTGAATTACTGTTGTAATGGTTGCAGAACGGAGATTTTCTAACTCCATTATTCCTTCTGTATTTATTAGTCCTTTCATTCCACTGTAGGGAAGAGCTGTTTGTCTTTTTGTTCTCTCACTCCCTCTCTCTTGCTCTCTCATTTATTATCAGTATGGACTCAAAAGTATTTTTAGAAATTAATATGCTCAGCTGAGCACAGTGGCTCATGCCTGTAATCCCAGCACTTTGGGAGGCAGAGGAGTGTGGATCACCTGAGGTCAGGAGTTCGAGACCAGCCTGACCAATAGGGTAAAAACCCATCTCCACTAAAAATATAAAACTTAACCATGCCTGGTAGCAGACGCCTATAATTCTGGCTACCTGGGAGGCTGAGTCAGGAGAATCACTTGAACCTGGGAGGCGACAGTTGCAGTGAACAGAGATCACGCCACTGCACTCCAACCTGGGAGACAGAGCGAGACTCCATCTCAAAACAAGAAAAAAATTAATAAGTTCCAGCACATTCTGCCTCTCATTCTCCCTGCTCTCTTCCATTTCTCCTTGTCTTTCTCCTCCCTTCAGGGTTCCCTTGACATTATCTAAACTACTTGTAATTTGTTGTAAACCTTACAGAAAATAAATCTGACCAAGACGCATGATACCTAGTGGCATAGGACTGCTAGAGTCACCGGCTTTCCTAGCTCCCATGTAACACAAGAATTCTGTTAGCCATTTTGATCAATGCTCTTCTACCACAAATTAGCTACTAGTGCTTTTATGTATATTTTAACCTTTCTTTTAAACGTATCACTCAAGCTTTATAAATTACAGTTACACATCTATGGCCATACCACCCTGAACGTGCCCGATGTCATCGGATCTTGAAAGCTAAACAGGGCCAGACCTGGTTAGTACTTGGGTGGGAGACTGCCTGGGAATACCAGGTGCTATAGGCTTAAAAAAAAATTAAAAAATAAGTAAATAAATTACAGTTAGACTACATTTCCCTGTGCTTTTTGAGTACCACACTTTATCATACAATTGATTTAAACAATTGAAAGTATAAATAATCAAGGGTCATGATACTCTTTCATTAAATTAGCTGAATTGTAGCCAGTGCCTGAAGGTGGTTAGGGATGCTAATTACTCTTTCGGGTCCTTGGGGAGCTGTTCAGTGCATTGCAGCGGAATAGACTTCACAGAAACACCAAATCAATTATTCCTGAGCAAGGCTGTGGGAAGCCCTCTGAGTGGTGTATTCCCTATAGGTGTAGAAGCAGAGAACTCACGGATGCCAGTGCTGTGTGTACTTCATTCTGCCCTCTATCAGAAAGGAATATAAAATAATAACAGCTGACACTGATTGAGAGTTTATGACGTGCCAGGCACAGGTCAAGCCACTTGACAAAATTGGCCTAATTAATTCATTTAATTAGAGTCACAAAATAGTATATTCTTTCACATTTTTTCTGGTGCAGACATAGTTTATGAAGTGATTCCATACACACAAGAGTTTTAAACAGTATGGCAAGTTTTCTTTCATAGCCTCTCACAGGGGATATGTACAAGGTCACATGGCTTGTAGATGAAGAGCCAGGGTGTGGACTCAGAAGAGAACGCTTAGTGTTCACTAGTTTAAACAGAGCTCCTATTTTTTCATTTTTTTATTGTGATAAAACACATATCACATAAAATTTCCGATCTGAACCATTTTTAAGTGTACATTTCAGTGGCATGAAGTACCACTGATGGTCGCTGTACAACCATCGTTACTACTGATCTCCAGAACTCTTCTTACGTTGCAAAACTGAAACTCTGTGCTCAGTAAACACTAACTCCCCACCACTCCCTCCCCTCTATCCCCGGGAAAAGCCCACTCTACTTTCTGTCTCTACGAATTTTACTGCTCCAGGTACCTCACTCACATGAATGGAATCATACAGGATGCGACTTTTTGTGACTTAGAGTCTATTTCACTGAGCACAGTGTCCTCAAAGTACATCTGTGTTGTAGGATGTGTCAGAATTTCCTTCCTTTTTACGACTGAATAATATTCTATTGTATAGATCACATTTTGTTTATCCGTTCATCCATTTATGCACACTTACTTGGGTTGCTTCCACCTTTTTTTCTTTTTTTTTAGACGGAGTCTCACTCTGTCACCCAGGCTGCGAGTGCAGTGGCACAATAGCTGCTCACTGCAACTTCTGCCTCCCAGGTTCAACTTAATCTCCTGCCTCAGCCTCCCGAGTAGCTGGAACTACAGGTGCATGCCACAGTGCCTGGCTAATTTTTGCATTTTTGTAGAGATGGGGTTTCACTATATTGGTCAGGCAGGTCTTGAACTCCTGACCTCAGGTGATCCACCCACCTCGGCCTCCCAAACTGCTGGGATTACAGGCATTAGCCCCCGTGCCCGGCCTTACTTCCACCTTTGACTAATAGGAATAATGCTGCAATGAATATTGGGTGAACAATTACATCTTCAAGACTCTGCTTTCAATTGTTTTGGAGTAGATACCTAAAAGTAGAATTGCTGGATCACATGGTAATTCTATCTTTAATTTTTTGAGGAACCTCATGCTTTTTCCACAACTGTTATATCATTTTACATTCCTACCAGCAGTGCACAGGGCTCCAATTTCTCTACACCCTCACCGACTTGTTATTTTTTGAGTTTTTGGTTTGTTTGCTTGTTTTTCATAGCAGCCATCCTTATGGATATGCAGTGGCATTTCATCGTGGTTTTCATTTGCATTTATCTGATGATTTGTGGTGCTGAGAATTTTTTCACGTGCTTAGTGGACATTTGTATACTTTTTTTGGAGAAATGTTTACTCAGGTCTTTTGGATTGGTTTTGTTATTGTTGTTGTTGAGTTTTAGGACTTCTTTATTCTGGATATTAATCCTTTATCACATATAAAATTTGCAAATATTTTCTCCCATTCCTTGAGTTTCCTTCTTACTCTGTTAATAGTATTTTTTGTTGTACCCGTTTTTAATGTTCACGAAATCCAATTTGTCTATTTTTTGTTGTTGCCAGTACATTTGGTGTGATATCCAAGAAATCATTGCCAAATCCAGTGTTATGAATGTTTTGTCCTATGTTTTCTTCCAAGAGTTTTATAGTTTTAGCTCTTACATTTAGATCTCTGATCTATTTTGAGTTAATTTATTTGGTGTTATATAAGAGATGGCTCCTTTTTAAAAATAAGAGTGACAACATAATTCTCCTATTCGAGAAGCTACACATACTCATTGTAGAAAAATAAGAAAATAAAAGACCCTAGATATAATCTCTCATAATAGTTGATGGATATAGTTCAAAATACATTTCCATATATTTAACATAAAAGGAACTATAAGTATTTACTGATTAGAAATTTGTTTTTTACATACCAAATATTATAGATAACTTGTATGCCTTAGAAATACTTCAATACGATTCTATTCACTATTTAATAACCTACTATTTAGAATTTATATTGCTTAACAAATTTGTTGCTAAACATTAAGTTGTTTTAAACTTTTACTATTTTTTTAAAAATGCTATTATAAACATTATCGCATCTAAACATTTGTACATATCCTTGTATTATTTTCTTAAAATAACTTATGGCCAGGAGTAGTGGCTCATGCCTGTAATCCCAGCACTTTGGGAGGCCAAGGCAGTGGATCACCTGAGGTCAGGAGTTCGAGACCAGCCTGACCAACAAAACTTGTCTCTACTAAAAATAAAAAATTAGCTGGGTGTGGTATTCCCAGCTACTCAGGAGGCAAAGGCAGGAGAATCACTTGAACCCAGGAGGCAAAGGTTGCAGGTCACGCCACTGCACTCCAGCCTGGGCAACAGAGTAAAACTCTGTCTCAAAAAAAAAAGACAAAACCAAAAAAAACCACCTTCCTAGATGTAGAGTTTCTGACCTCAGGACTGTGTCTATGCTGAGCTAAAATACTTGCTGTCGTGTTGCCTTCAGAAAAGACCCAGCTAGTTTACATTCTTCCAGTACTATAAAGGGGTGCCTACCCACTATGTCCTCACTCATGCTAGGAATTAAAACCTTGAGTGATGTGTATCAATCTGATGGATGGAGCTTTTTTATGATTCACGTTTTCATTTATATTTTGATAATTAGCAAAGTTGAATCTTTTATTTTCGTGGGTACATAGTAGGTGAGATGTTTTGACAGACACAGGCATACAATGTGAAATAAGCATATCATGGAAAATGGGGTATCCATCCCTTCAAGCATTTATCCTTGCAAAGTTGAGTACTTCATACTTAGCAGTTATTTATAGTTCAAAAAGAAAAAGAAAACAAAGTTCTCTTTTATCATGTATGTTGCAAATGTTTTCTAAAATGTATCATCTGCTTTTTTACTTCATTTGTTGTATTTTTAAAAATATTTCCATTTTTGGTAGAGTGATCATTGATTACTTATTTTCTACCTTTAGTGTCTTTAGATAATATTTTTTATTTTTAGAACATGTTAATATTCATTGTTTTTCCCTAGAAACTTTATGTTACCATTTAAATAGTTGATTTAACTGAAATTTACTTTGGTTATAATGTTTGGGAAGTATATAATATTTCCTCTCTCCCTCCCTCTCTTCCTTCCTTCCTTCCTTACCAAATGGTGTTCCAACACCCTCAACCCCTGTTAATCACTCTTCTACTATTTGTATGAGTTTGACTTTCCTAGATTATATATATATTTGTGACATCATCAGTATTTGTCTTTCTGTTTCTGGCTTATTTTACTTAGTATGATGTCCTCCAATTTCATCCATGTTGTCACATGACAAGATTGTATATGTTTATTATATTTTTTCTTTATCCATTTACCTGTTGACAGACACTTAGGTTGTTTCTAAATCTTGGCTATTATGAGTAATGCTGCATTGAACATGGAAGTGTGGTTATTTCTTTGAGACAGTGATTTTATTTCCTTTGGATACATATCCAGAAGTGGGATTTCTGGATCATATGGTAGTTCCATTTTTTTTTTTTTAAGGAACTTTCATGCTGTTTCCTGTAATGGCTACACCAGTGCATAAGAGTTCTCTTTCCTCCGTATCCTCTCCAGCACTTGTTATCTTTTGACTTTTTGATAGTAGCCGTTCTAACAAATGTGAGATGGTATCTCATTGTGGTTTTGATTTGCATTTCCCTGAAAATTAGTCATGATTAGTGATTAGCACCTTTTTGTACATGTGTTGGCCATTTGTATGTCTTCTTTGGAAACAGATCTATTCAGATCCTTTGTCCATTTTTAAATTAGTTTATTTGGGAGTTTTTGCTATTGAGTTATATGAGGTCTTTATATATTTTGGATACTAACCTTTATCTGATGTAAGGTTGCAAATATTTATTCCCATTGCATGGGATGTGTTCTTATTTTGTTAATTGTTTCCTTTACTGTGAAGAAACTTTAGTTTTATATAGTCAACCTTTTGTATTTTTGCTTTTATCGTCTCTGCTTTTGGTATCATATCCAAAAAAATCATTGCCAAGACCAATGTCATAGAAATTTTCCCCTATGTTTTCTTCTAGTTATAGTTTCAGGTCTTAGGTAAGTCTTCAATCCATTTTGAGTTGATTTTTGTGTATGGCATAATATAAGGGTCTAATTTGAATATTTTGCATGTGAATTTCCAATTTTCCTGGCTCTATCAAAAAGATTGTCCTTTCCCCATTATGTATATGTGACACCTTTGCTGATGATTAGTTGACCACATGTGCCTAGATTTATTTCTGGGTTTTCTATTTGTTCCATTGGTCTATGTATCTGTTATTATTCCAGTGCCATACTGTTTTTATTACATAGCTTTGTAATATAATTTGAGATCAGGAAGCATGATATCTCCAGCTTTGCCCTCCTTGCTTTATTCATGGTCATTTGTGTTTCCATATGAATTTATGTGAAAAATACCATTGACATTTTGACAGGTATTTCATTGGATTTGTAGATTGCTTTGGGTAGTATGGACACTTTGACAATATTGATTCTTCCAATTCATGAAGGTAGGATATCTTTTTTTTGTATGTTTCTTCAATTTCTTTCATCAATGTTTTATAATGTCACTGTACTGATCTCTCACCTTTTTGGTTAAATATATTTCTAAATATTTTATTATTATTATTATTATTTTATTATTTTTGATGCCATGTAAATGGAATTGTTTTCTTGATTTTTTTTTCTGGGTAGTTTTTTTCTAGTGTATGGTAGCACAACTGATTTTTATGTGTTAATTTTCATATCTTGCAATTTTAATGAATTCATTTATAGTTCTAACAGCTTTTTGGTGAATATTTTAGGTTTTCTATACACAAGATCACATCATCTAAAAACAGTGACAATTTAACTTATTCTTTTCTGATTTGGATGCCTTTTTTCCTTTTTCTTGACCAATTGCTCTGGTTAGGACTTCCAATATTAAGTTGGATTAGAGGTGGCAAGAGTGAGCATCCTTATCTTGCTCTTGATCTTGGAGGAAATGCTTTCAACTTCTACTGTTGAGTATGATTTAGCTGTGGGCTTGCCATATATGGCCTTTATTGTATTGATGTAGATTCCTTCTATACCTAATTTGTTGAGAGTCATTAACCATGAAAAGATGTTGAACTTTTTCAAGTGCTATTTTTGTATCTATTGAGATGGTAATATGGTTTTTATCCTTCATTCTGTTAATGCAGTATATCACATTCATTGATTTGCCTATGTTGAACCATCCTTGCATCCCAGACATAATCCTACTTCATCATGGTATATCAGCTGTTGAATTCAGATGGCTAATATTTTGAGGATTTTGGCATCTACGTTCATCAGGGATCTTGGTCTGTAATTTTCTTTTTTTGTGTGGCCTTGACTAGCTTTTGTATCAGGATAATGCTGGCCTTGTAAAATGAGTTTGGAGGTGTTTCTTCATCTTTAGCTATATGAGTTTGGAAGTGTTTCTTCATCTTCTATATGGAAGAAGTTGAGAAGGATTGTTATTAATCCTTCTTTAGATGTGTGATAGAACTATCCAGTGAAGCTATTAGGCCCTGGGCTTTTCCTTGATGGGAGATTTTTGATTACTGACTCAATTTCCTTATTTGTTATTGGTCAGTTAGAATTTTCTGTGTCTTTAAGAAGAATGTTCTTGTCCCAAATATCATGGAAATGTATTTAGGCTTTTGCGTTTAGATATGATATTGACTCTTGGTTTGAAGTAGATTTTTTTTATAGTGTTAAGAAAGTGTCTTAATTTACCAAGAATTCTTTTGTTTCTTTTCTTCCCACCCTCTTCTCTTCTTCCTTCTCCTCACCCACTTCCTTCTCTTCTGGAATGGATGTTGACTTTCATAAAATGCCTTTTAGACATCAATTGAGATGACACTAACTCAGATGATTTTCTAACTTTGATCTATTGAGTTATGCTAAAAGGATTTCCTAGTAGGACACACTTTTGCATTCTTGCAACAAATCCTACTTGATCCAACGCTAATCTTGAATTTCCTTCAGGAATACATTTTCCAATATTATATTTAGGATTATTGTAGCTATATTTGTAAGATGTATCTAATTTATTCTGCAGCTTTCCATTGTCTTCTCTATAAGAGTTTAAAGAGTACTATATGTCATTAGTAAACTTGTTAAAATTTACCATCTGCGGCTGGCATTTTGAGGTGGGGGCAGATTTTTGGCAACTTTTCTCCCACTTATTTCTTGGTTATTAGTTTTTTTTTTTTTATTATTTTCCATATATTCTTGAATCCATTAAGACTTTAAGATTATCGTAAAGCTTTACATAGAATGCTTTAAAAATAGCAAAATCTCTTTATTCATAACATCTCTCTCATTTCAAATGTTACATTTTTCTCTCTTTTATTTATTGGACTAATCAGATATTTGTGTATCTATTGATCTTTTCAATGTCCCATCTTTTGAATGTATTAGTTGTTTGCTTTTTATTAAGTTTTCTAATTCACCCAAAAAAATATTCCTTCTTTCTGCCTACACTGTTGTTGTTTCCCTAGCTTTTTGGATTAATTAGTTTAGTTCTTCTTGTTCCCTGTTATTTAATTTCATAAGCACTCAGGGCTATGCATTTTCCTTTGAGAATGATTTAGGATGCTTCTCATGTTTTTATAAGTATTATTCTCATGTCTTTAATTTTTAATGTTCTGTAATTGCCATCTTGATTTCCTCTTGGACTCCAAAGTTGTTTATTTAGAGTAGCCAATCATGGTTTCTTACATGGTAACGTGAACCTCTTATTATAATTCTTTTTTTTCTCTCTACAGACACATTCAGGGAAGAGGGATGGAAGTTTAGGGAGAAGGAGGAGTGATGTGAGGTGGTCAGCTCAACTTCCTGCCCAGACAATTTCCCTCACCACATACCTCCCTGTCAGTGCTCATACTATTCTTCAAGGGCAGCAGTAAGGAGGTTTCATATACAAAAGAATATATCTCCTTACCATATCATGGTTGGAGTCTCAGTTGCGCATCACTTGCATTGTTGTATAGTTATAGTATGTGCGTTAAATAAATGCTTTTGGAGAAAGTCAATGAAAAGACTAAATATTACTAGAATTATACACAAAAAATCACCAAAAACATCCTTCTCTTATAACCTGACCTTAATGCTAAGTGATTCCATTGTGCGTATTAGAAAACAAATCTTAAAAGAGAAAAATATCATTAATCATTACAGTTAAAGTTCTTTTTCCAAATCCAACTATGTAGTAAAGACAGCAAGAAAGTTCACTATTTATAATTATGGTAAAATTCTTTGCAAAGGGCTTGGTTTTGTAATACAAGTACTTCTTAAACGACCAGTTTTAACTTTTGTTAGTTTATCTTAGGGGCCTTTCCTAAGACAGGGTACCCATGTTAGTCTCACCTATGTAAAGACACGGGGAGCTCTTTTCTCCAGGAGAAGTCTCTGGTAATTTTTACTGCCCCCCTGCAATTCATCTTCAACAATTTTACCCCAAGTCAGTCTATGCAGTTTCTCTAGTCACCACACAGTCTCGGGAATTTGAAAATCCACCTGCATCCATTAACTCTTCTTGCTATCTTGATAGGAAAACTTTACCTAGCACTGACTAGTTAAAAAGCAAATATAAGCCAATCAACAACGAGCAGGTTTTTGTTACTGCTGTTGCATTTGGATGCTACACTAGATGGAACACCACCGTCAGATATGTTTTAGGACAAGGTTACAGGCTTTTGGTATTTACTAGCCAGTGCTGATAGCAGTAATTGGGATCACTGAACTACTCAATTCAGGGGACTTCCAGAAAACCACACGGACATTTTGCATACGTCATTACAATCCTAGAATTCAACCTGAAAAGTTTTTTGTTACGTCAGGGTAGTTGTACAGTACCAAGAATCTGGGTTTTGCTATCAGACAGCTCTAGATTTGAAATCTGCCTCCTGCTAGCTGTGTGACATTCTGCAAGTTACATAATGCTAAAAACAATAATAATACCACTGTTAATAACAACATAACAACATTAGACTGCCAAACACACATCGAGGGCTTACCATATGTTAGGCAGAGTTTGCTTAATATTGTTTATACCTACTATCTTATTTAACCCTCATACAAATCTTCTGAGACAAGTACTATTATCATCATTTTATAAATGAGTAAAAAGAATAACTTAATTATTCAGGTACACACAGTTAGCATGTTATCTGTGGCAGGAATCCACTATTCCGTCTCCGGATTTCAAGCTTTTAACCGTAGTCAACTGCCTCTCTGAACCTCAGTTTCCTAATCTGCAATGTAGATGTAAAAGAACTCTCTCCTGCAGGGTTGGGGGAGGAGCAGGGATCATGCCTCTAAAACTTGTCATTTAGTTTTGCTGCTGGTGGTGGTGTTATGCTATAACCTTAGTCCATTTCTAACAGGAAGGATGCACGCATACTTTCCTCTCTGCACACGTGTTTTTATGAACAGAGCTAAGCCCTACTCACTTAGGAAAGGGTGGTAGTATCTCTAGTTTCAGCAGGGCCAATGAATGGGGTCAGCTAGCTACTCAAGCACCCCGTATGTGACCATCTGCAAGCCTGCCTAGAAATACAGACTTTCCAGTAACCTGCTCCATTTGGTAAGATAATCAGTCCTTCCCTTTGGAGCCATGGAGAATTTTAGGCATGAATATGGGACCATGGTCCAAGGTACAACCTGTGTCTTTTTGCTTCTTCCCACAAAGTGAAGATCTTTCCTGCTGGTGGTTCTACCTGCCATTCTTCCTGGGATTTTGCCCAGTCAACTTAGTGGAGTTATCTGACCCTATAGCATCATATGACTTTTTTTTTTTTTTTAAATGAAGTCTTGCTCTGTCTCCCAGGCTGAAGCACAATGGTGCAATCTCTGCTCACTGCAACCTCCGCCTCCCAGGTTCGAGCAATTCTTCTGCCTCAGCCTCCCTAGTAACTGGGACTACAGGCACGTGCCACCATGCCAAGCTAATTTTTGTATTTTTAGTAGAGACAGGGTTTCCCCATGTTGGCCAGGATGATCTCTTGACCTCATAATCTGCCTGCCTCAGCCTCCCAAAGTGCTAGGATTACAGTCGTGAGCCACCGCACCCCGCCAGTATCATAAGACTTTTTAAAGGCTACTGCTGACTGAGCATCTCAATGCAAAATACCTTGTCCAAAGCAGCAGTCTGGTTCAATGGCCCTGACTTTAGTAGCAGTCCCTTTTTAAACACTAACAACGAACTGAGAGCAGTATTGTAAAGCATCAGTGGCTACTTAACTGTGAGCTTAAAGGCTGGATGCATAATTGTTAAAGATATATGCTTATGTTATAGAAACTCTTTTAGACCACACATAGAGTATGGAACAGTCGCCATCCAAAGACTCCCAGGCACTAGGCGATTTTTGCGCAAAAAGGCCAGGACTGACCTGACAACTTCTAATCCATGGAGGGCAATCTGCTGGTTGTCACCCAATCTTCTCTCTCAGGCAGGGATGGACAAGGCTGCATCTGGAGCTCCTTCTGCTCACTGCACTGCAGCCATGAAGGCTCCAAACCATGGCACATGTGAAAAGTGCTTAGCGTGTTACACAGTTATTTAAGTACCTCCCAGGTTAAAATGTTCCAAGCAGCATCTCTTAACCTACGGCCCTGGGTCTACCTGCATATGTTATGCAGAATCACCTGGGTAACTGATGAAAATGCAGATTCTTGTGCACATTTGTCTATTTATCAGTTAATTGTTTGTCTCCCTTCTTAGCATGGAAGCCCTGGAGAGTAGAAGCTGTCCTGTTTACCCTGGTACCCTAGTTCCTACAACACCGCATAGCACATAGCAAGTGCTCAATAAATTTTTGTGGGACAAATTAATTCCTGGTCCCCATGCTGACCTACTGAATCAAAATGCTTAAGAATGGGGCTATGCATTTTAAACAGGGACGTGGGTGATTATTATGCTCACTAAATTTTAAGAACCAATGTTCTAAGGTAATTCGGCCAATTCTAAGTTAGAGCAAAAGGTGATAAGTTTCCTCTCACAAGGCTTCCATATTCACTGTCTAGTCAGGCATTAAGGTAAACATATTAATAGCTTTGGGTTCAACTTTTCCTTCTAGCCATATTCCTCCAACAAATGTTTATCTACTACCTGCCATATGTCAGGCTCTGGGTCCTAAGTAGACAAAACAAATACAGGTTTGGAAGGCAGAGTGCTGAGGAGAAACTAGAGCTAGCCGCATTTCTTTCCAGTCTGCCGGAGGTGAACACTTGGAGTTGATGTTTGACAAGATACGCCCTCCTCTTGCCCAAAGCTCGCTGATACACGAAAGAAACAGACCATATGTTCATTACTATTTTCCCGGCAGGTTTGGATGACAGCTCTGGCTCATGAAAGTCAGATGTGATCTTAAAAGATTTATCTTGTTTTAAAAGACTCCAGCCTTTCCAAACAGGTTTCCTATATGCTTGGTGCCTTTGAGTTTGTTCTGGAAGCTTGGATTATATTTCTAGTTACTCCATGGCCTTTTACCAGCATTTGATCTTGGGCAGTCACATCTCCTCTCAGCCTGTTACCTTATTTGAAAAATAAGAAGGTTCAACTAGAATCGGGCATGTCTTGGAACCCCTTCTAATTCAAATGTACCCTCATGTCTGACTCCTCACTGCCATCTTACTGCCTTATACTTAACAAAATGTTAAGTATGATATGATTTGATGAGCAGATAATGATTGTCAAACTAGTCTACCCCAAATTCTCCCAGGCAGATGTGTTTAGCTTGTGGTAAATTTGGGTAAAATTCAAGATTTGCAAAAAACAATTTCTAAGAGTTCTCACTCTCAATTTTCTTGTTTATGGTAATTTTAATGAGCTTTAAACTTTATGTAAAAGATAAAGATAATACACTTTCTCAGAAACTTGAACATTTTGTTTATATCAGAGCTGGAGCAAGGTGCTTTAGCACAGCCTGATCTGATGGGGAGAGGTTGAAAAACTGCTTTAAGGGATGCCCCAGGCAAAGCTGTGAAGTGTAGGAAGAATTATAGGGAATGAGGAGCTCTCTCTGTGCTTTCCTCAACCACAGCACTCTCTCTTCCCTCCCCTCAGTCTCACAGAAGTTCCCCAAGGGTAGGCTGCTCTAGTCTAAGTCCAGATTCTTGGCATCAAATGTACCCGTAATGCTCTTTTTTTCCATTCCAACGTGACAAATGAATTACTGGTAACTCGTCCATTACCATCACCCAGGTAATTGTCTTTCTTTGGGAAACAGCTTCAACAAAATCTGTGAGTCCAGTGCTTTGAGGTTTCATGTCTGCTTTATATTCCAATTATTTTATCAGGCCTTTACTGGCCTGAAAAAAAATGGGTCAAAAATATAACTTACCCTTCTCGCTATATAATGCTCAAATTATTTTTGAAATAAAGGCTATAGAAGTAATTCATAATAAATTAACTTATTTTAATAAGCAAGGCAGCACTAGAAGCTGTAATGAAGTCCAACGCTTGCTGCATGTCTAGACTCACAGGAGAGCCACAAATGTACTCTTGGGCCAGTGACAAATACCAAAAACCCCTCTCACTGCTCACTATATGCCAACAGCATCCCACAGCCATTTATCGTGATAATCACCTCTACCATCAGTTATTTTCCAAATAGCCTTTTTAAAACCTAGATCAATGACCCTGATGCAAAATTGGCCATGTTAGCAACCTCCAGAGAGCTTTTTTGACTTAAAGAACGTTTCTCTGCCTCCATTACCATGATTGATTATCATAATAGGAAGCAAAGCACTGTTTTTTTTTTTTTTTAAAGAAAGAAACATGTTTAGGGTTGAAAGGATTTTGAAACTTGAGCCCATGAATTTTTGGCCGTGTTTATGCTTTTAGCACTTGGAATGTCATTAGGTAGCTTATTTACTTAGTATTTTCACCCAGATGTTTCAGAATGGATTTTCTTTTCTTGGTGTGTCATTGCTATGTGAAATTGCAGGTCAGTTTATTAAAAGGTTTGGAATAGAAAGGTTTTTCTGAACTCTCCTTTCATTGCCAAACGTTTTGCTCAAAATGAGGCTTGTTTTAATTGAATTAAGAGGATGACTTAATAAGAAGGTTGTGTGCACAGCCGAGGGCCATTATAATCGTTCTACGGAGAACAACACAGTATGGTCAGGGGTCTGCAAAACGGGCCAGAAATTATGGTCATGCATCATCCAGGCAGGTAAATGCATTCCTCCTGGAAACAGTCAAGGAGTTATTTTCACGGAGTATTATTATCAACAGTTTAGGGTTGGACTTTACCCTCCTGCGGCCACTTACGTTGTAAAGTCGACGAAGCAAATTACTCAAAGCAAATCTGTATTTCTTTTTCCTTCCAGAGGAAAAATGATCCCATCTGATCTTGAAAGAAGGATTCTTGAAGCTAAACAGAAAGTAAGTTTCTGCCAGGAGCTTTATCCAGCCTATATTTCTATTTCCATCCAGCGGAGAACAAAGTGTGTTTTGGTTTTATTTTAAAAAAAGGATCCAGACCTCAATCTCCCAGGTTTGATGAGAATATAGAATTCTGCATCCAGTCACTATTTTTATTTCCCTGAGTTATGGGCTCTGCTTTAGAAAAGTTTAAATTGCTGAATAAATATTATGTACAGAGATACAGTAAGAGTTTCTAAAGCATTTGTCTTCCTAGGTACTGGGGGTTGGCATGAAAGACACACACATTTGAAAGAGTATTTTCAGAGGTGGGGAATTAGCAGAATACTAATGCAGTATGTGAGGGACCCTGGTGCAGTTCTTCAGAAGGGGCCAGTTTTTTCCATCTAGGTGCCTGCTGATAGCATTGGCTCTCCAAACGTCTTATTTTGCAGGAAGCAATTTAGAACTCTTTTCAGAAGTAACATGTTCTGAAGGCCCGCCCATGATTCCCAAAGCTCTAGAAAGTCATTCACAACCCTGGGTGGCTCACAAATCAGAGAATTTGTTTCTAAAATTCTGTTTACCGTTTGGTAGATATAATCTACAGTTCCTGATTTAATGACATACACATTCATTTTATTATGCGTATGGATGTAATTATTTATGTTCATATGCCCTTTCTCATTTGGCTTTGTTTTACTGAGTGACAGGCAGCAGGAGGTTTCCCTCATTCTTGTACAGATACTAGACCTACTTCTAGTAACATCAACTACAAGATTAAACCTTTGCTGCCACCTAAAGACTGACGCCGTAACGTCATGTTCTATAGACAGGACAGGGTCCTTACGGAATGAGTGACCACAGCGATCTTGTTTGTGGCCTTCTTCTGCCTTCTTCCAGCCTGTTATTTCAATCAGTTTTCATTTAGCCATGGTCAGAGAGACTGAGAACTAGTTGGATGGATGAAAGTCATGGCTTATTATTTTAGCCCCTCTGTGCTGAAATGCCAAATAAATTATCGGGGCATTTTCCAAATAGGAACAACGGGCTGGTCAGAGCTACTTCTCTTCATTTTCCTGCCTATTCACTCTAGGGGACTTACGAAGTTCGGAGGCCTCTTTGTGAATAAGGAACACCTGAAAGTGGGCAAAGTGGGTACAAAGGGCCAGAAAGTCTACTGGGAATATAGACATGTCTTGGGGACATCACTAACAGCCTCTGGGTTTATTGCAGCCTCTTCTGAAAATCAGAATGTCTGTCCTTATAAGACAGTAAGGTCCAACAGCATGGCCTAGAGAACTGATTCCAGAAAGCGAACAGCAGTTTGTCCCATGCCCTAGGGTATCAATAACTCATCTGCTGCTTCCCAAAATTCAGACGTGTGTGTTAGGGGGAGAATTTCCATTGCTTCTAATAAGCTTTTAAAAAGAACCCTTGAATCTGTTTTCCATGATCTGGGGCTTTCTCATTCGCACAGGGCTTTGTCCCTTTCCTCGTGAGTGCCACGGCTGGAACCACCGTGTACGGAGCGTTTGACCCCCTCTTAGCTGTCGCCGACATTTGCAAGAAGTATAAGATCTGGATGCATGTGGATGTAAGTATCCCTTAGGGACCGGCCACTAAAATGTCCTTGCACGTTTTGCCTCTGGGACACATGAAGGAAATTTGTTTTCTCTTTTTTTAAACTTGATCAGCTTATTTTCAGAGTGGTGATATTAAAGCCTTTAAAGACGGCTGAAGCAAATTAGCACACAACTCACACAGTACACAACAAGCACGGGAAGCATCCCAAGGCTGATTATGCCTTAATGTCCCCAACATGGTAATATTTGTATTTCTCTGATCAGTACCCAAGCTGACCACTTTGTTTTCAATTCATCAAGCCATTGCATCTAATGGAGGAAAACAGGCTGCACACACAGTTCCACACGTGCAGCTTTTCCTCACTTACCAGGATGGTCAAAAGAGTAAAAAAGAGTTGCATTTATGTAGGAAACCCAAAGGATTAAAAAAAAAAAAAATCCTCAAGCCCAAGTTAGTTGTTCCTATGTTTAGAGAGGAAAACAGGCTTGATAGCTTCCTGGGAAATACGGACCGCCAAAGTTCCAGTTTCTTAGCTTTGTCAGGTAAGAAGATAAATTATATTTGAAAGGTTTTGACATCAGGCCTTGTCACACCAAACAATAATGGAGGTGTGCCCACCAGAACATTTTCCGATGAAAAAAAAATGTGTCATGTTTTAGAAGGATTGAAGGGATTTAAGTGTAGATTAGTATTGGTGTGGTTCGAAGATTAGCTACCACCTGCAAACTGTTAGTGATCCACATGAGATAAGGAGTTTGTGTCAAACCATCACTAATCACAAACCATCACAAACTAAGCACAATGCTTGACTCAGCTGATAATTTTTTCATTGCAAGACTTTCTCAGTGAAGGAACGCGCAAGTTGACGTTCATTTGAGTGCAAGATCCTTTATGTTGTCATGGGCCAGCACTGGATCTAGCCAGTGCTGTGACAGTGACTAGCCCTGGCTTTGCTCATTTTGGCTTAATCATAATTATTCAGACCAAATTAATGCTCTTTTCTTTTTCTTTTCTTTTTGAGACAGAGCCTTGCTCTGTCACCCAGGCTGGAGTGCAGTGGCAAGATCTCAGCTTACTGCAACCTCTGCCTCGCAGATTCAAGCAACTCTCCTGCCCCAGCCTCCCTAGTAGCTGGGATTACAGGCGTGCGCCACCACACCCGGCTAATTTTTGTATTTTTAGTAGAGACGGGGTTTTATCATGTTGGCCAGGCTCATCTCGAACTCCTGACCGCGTAATCCACCCACCTTGGCCTCCCAAAGCGCTGGAATTACAGGCGAGAGCCACCATGCCCAGGCTCATTAATACTCTTTTCTTTAGGAGCATAAAACTTCCACTGGCTAAGCCGGGTACAATTCCATTATTCTAGAGTATTCCTGCAAAGCAATCGCCAATCTTCTTTACCCTCCCTAATTCACAGTGTGAGTCGTTCATTAAGCTACCAGAGCCCCCTTCATTTTACACTTGAAGACACTGAGAAAAGACTGAACCACCTCAGTACCATTAGTGACCTGGGTCTCAGGACTGGAAAGCCTGTGAGACCTTGCTGGCTGACTCAGGAAGAGGATTACCTGACAACTTCAAAAATGATAATGTCTGTGTGTCCTGAGCCAACAGAAGCTATGGGTCGTTCCTCTGGGCCTTCTACTTAAATTAGAACTAGGGAATCTTTTAACCAGTTTTATTAGCTTTTCTTTGAAACATACCAAGTTTACCACTTACTCTTATTAGCTTTGACATTCATACATTCTAAATTATAGTAGAAAAAGATCATAAAATAGTACACATTTGAAAAATCAGATAATTTTTCAAAGTGCGAAAGAACTGGGCCGGGTGCAGTGACTCATGCCTGTAATATAAAGTACATTGGGAGGTTGAGGCTGGTGTATCACCTGAGGTCAGGAGTTCAAGACCAGCCTGGCGAACATAGTGAAACCCCATCTGTGCTAAAAATACAAAAATTAGCTAGGCGTGGTGGTGGGTGCCTGTAATCCCAGCTACTTGGGAGGCTGAGGCAGGAGAATTGCTTGAACCCAGGAGGTAGAGGTTACAGTGAGCCGAGATTGCACCATTGCACTCCAGCCTGGGCAACAAGAGTGAAACTCTGTCTCACAAAAAAAAAAAAAAAAAAAAAGGAACTGAATTTACAACAAAAGGTGGGGGAAGCAATTATATCATAAAGGAATTTTATAATCCCGTTAAAATTATCTCAGAATTATTTTTACACACAATGGAAAGTTAATATTTCCAAATGAATCTCCATCTTGACATTCTGTTTTTAAAGGAGATTCCTACAACGATTCACATCTTCAACCTTGATCAGCACACATTTTTAAGACATGTGTTCTAATTGCTCAGCTAATCGACTGGTATGAATCTTTTCTGCTTGTAGATTTTGGGTGAGGTTTTTCTTTTGGACACAAAAACTATCAAAAATCACACATCAGTGAAATAAGAGTTATGAAAACATTTCCTATTTCTGGAATCATTTAGACTTGTCAAAAGAGTTTTACCTGCAACTTGGAAGCTGTTTAATGACCCTCCTGCCTATATTCTCTGCCTGACACTGTGGGGAAGACAGGGTTTCTCATTCTGAGAACATGACTTCACTAGGACTAACAGTGCCAGTGATAGGTTTGGGAGAGGGTCTTTCTCCATCTCCTGCAGACCAGGAAATAAGCCTCCAAGGTGGCTCCTTACACCCATATAAATGTGGGATAGAGTCTGGGACTTTAGAATGGCCCTTCAATGTACACTCTGAAGGTCTAGTGCCAGAGGAAGGTGGTCAACTCCCTAAGCCGCCTGGGGTCAAGGAGATCATTTTCACCCTAGGAGACTCTCATTAGTCTAGAAGACACCAAACTATAGAAATCTAGGCAATGACAGCTGGGCACAGTGGCTCACGCCTATAATCCCAGCAGTTTGGGAGGCCCAGGTGGGTGGATCACCTAAGGTCAAGAGATTGAGACCAGCCAGGCCAACAAGGTAAAATCCTGTTGCTACTAAACTACAAAAATATTAGCTTGGGTGTGGTGGTGTGCTCCTATAATCCCAGCTACTCAGGAAGCTGAGACAGGGGAATCTCGAACCCGGAAGGTGAAAGTTGCAGTGAGCTGAGATCGTGCCACTGCACTCCAGCCTGGTGACAGAGCAAGACTCCGTTTCACACACACACAAAAAGAAATCTAGGCAATGACAAACTGCTATGATTTTCGTCTTACGATCTTTTTATTTTCAGGCAGCTTGGGGTGGTGGATTACTGATGTCCCGAAAACACAAGTGGAAACTGAGTGGCGTGGAGAGGTATGTTGCATTTTTCTTATTAACAACATAAAGTGGTAAAAGCCAACTGTGAAACACAAATTACAATCAATTTCCAGGAACTCTTGGACTACTGGGTGAGCTCAGTCTATCCAGTGCCTGTGTTCCTTGCCTTATGTGGTATTACACTCATGAATATGTATAAACAACAGAAAAATCAAATATGTAAATATTATGTGTAAACAACAGAAAAATCAGAACACACATCACGTGACTCAGGTAGACTGTCTTTCAGACATAGAGATTCCTTTTTAGGGTCTATTTCTGGGATCTCTGAACCAACCACAAAAAATTGTTTAAAACCTACAGGCAGGCCACATTTTCCAGGGAGAAGATTTATAGCTTTCATGTTTCATAAACAGTTAATATCCGCTGCTTAAAAAAAAGCAAATAATTTCACAAAGCAAATAGGCACCTTGTAACTTATCAATGTTGAAAGTTTGGGTTTGGGGTCTAAGATGGCTAGTTCACTTAGAGTGTGACATACCAGTGATAACCTCGTCTCATGGTTTCATACCCGTAATAACCTTTCTCTGACACTGCTCTGACTGATGCTGCAAAGCACCTTTGACTTAGAGCCTGCATAGAAGACTGTTGAGAAAAGCTGAAAAACACAAAGGCGGTAAATCTGATTAGCATAAAGCACATTCAGGTCCAAAGAAAAGAGAAAAACGGAATGCAAAATACAGGCTCTGCTTCTGAACCACATGCAAAGAGAGCCAGCTCTCTCACCACACCATGGCAGGTCAAACACAGCGGTGAGCTCTGACATTCCAGGTGACCAAGAAAGCCTGAATTCATCAGAGGCTGCCAAATGCCCACCATGCCCTGCCAAGCTGCCAGATGCTGCCCAGCAAAAGCATCACACTGGCTCTGCTGCTAGACATCTTGGCACAGTTTCTGTTCCAGGACAAGGAGAGATGCTGATGGAGCGCAGAAGCACTTGTGAGCCCGGGGCATGCGGGAAGCCCAGCCAGAGTGGCTGTGCGGAGGGTGCGATGTGACACCCAGGCCCAAAACGCACAGAGATCCCGTGAGTGTGGAAAGAGAGGGGTAGGGTTACTGGGCTGGAATCGAGAGCATCCCACCGAGTTAGTGGAAAGAAGGCAAAAAAGAGTTGGGATACACCAGCGAAGGCCCATGTCAAAAGGGTCACTGCCCCTGAGTCTGATGGCCGGGGTCAGGGCCTGGCCTGAGCACCACTGGGTTAAGGCGCCTA
Source organism: Sapajus apella (assembly GCF_009761245.1). Taxonomy (NCBI): domain Eukaryota; kingdom Metazoa; phylum Chordata; class Mammalia; order Primates; family Cebidae; genus Sapajus; species Sapajus apella. The sequence continues at coordinate 2,456,181 of NW_022436993.1, read as the reverse complement.
GAGCCGCCCAAGCTCTGATTGCAGGGCCGCATTGAGACATCAGTGGATGAGGACAGGCGTGTCCTCATCCTCCCAGAGTCAGCTAGTGCCAGGCCTCTGCTCTTGGACCCTTGGGGCTTCTCCCAGGCCTAATCCCTTTCCATTATGAAGATCTGCAAGAAAGCAGAAGCTTAAGGAAGAGGCAATTAACTAAACAGGGAGAGACAACAAAAGAGAGAACAACTTGGAAGGTACCTGCTCGCCCGGTAAGAACAAGAATTAAATTCATGTGCTTTCAAGAGAGGTGGCCTAGATACAGTACTTTCTCTTCTGTGAGTTTCTGACTGGCACAAAAAGTCTGTCATTTTACCTTTGATGCCACGTGCGACTGCAAATGCTGAAAGCCCTGGCACATCCTCCACTTAAAAACTCACAAAATTACCTACCCTGAGCCTTAGAAAAATAAACACCCACACAATTCTGTACCAAAGACTATTATTTGAGAGCAAAGCTTAGAACGTTCATCAAGGAACACAGAGTTCTCTTATTGCCACTATTCTTGAAACTGTATTGTAACTAAATTTTTCAAATAGAATAACCATATATGAAGTCCTAAAAATGAGGGGACTGCTGGACCCCCTTGGCCAGCCCATTTACCCAACGATATCCCTCTCACTGACTTATTAGTAAAAGGTGTATTTTCTAAGTGAATACAGTTGGAAGACCAGTGGAAACCACATGTGTATCACCACAAGTTTAGGAAAGAAATGTGTCTCACTTAGGGAATGACCTTTTTCCAAGTGCTACAAACCAAAGTCTAGAACTCACTCTAAAAGTAGAGGAAATCCATAGTCAATTATTGTCCCCAAATCCAGAGGCTCCTTAGTAGTCACAGGGAATCCTGAATGCCATTCTCACAACAAAATGACATAAGAGGACCAGGTATGGTGGCTCTTGCTTTTAATCTCAGGACTTTGGGAGGTGAAGGTGGAAGGGTCACTTGAGGCCAGGAGTTCAAGACCATCCTGGGTAACGGAGTGAGACGCCATTGCTACAAAAAGATTTTTTTAAAAAAATTAGCCAGGCATGGTGGCATGCATAGCTGTGGTCCTGGCTACTCAGCAGGCTGAGTGAGGCAGGGGGATCACTTGAGCCCAGGAATTCAAGGCTGCAGTGAACTATGATGGCACCACTGCACTCCAGCCTGGGCAGCAGAGACCCCATCTCTAAAAAAACAGATGAATTAAATGGCACAAACACCTGGAGCCCTGCCTGGCATCCCCTTTAAGAACCAACCAAATTCTTAGGAAACAGCTCTCTTCCTTACTAGCATTGTCAAAATATCTAGAGATGGTCCCAGTGACAGTGCACGCCACAAGGCCTGAGACTCCAGAGCATGACTCTGTACGTCATGTTTTTAGTTCTTTTTCTTTTATTTATTTATTTTTTAGATGGAATCTCATTCTGTCACCCAGGCTGGAGTGTGGTGGCACTATCTCGCCTCACTGCAACCTCTGCCTCCCGCGTTCAGGCAATTCTCCTGCCTCAGCCTCCTGAGTAGCTGGGATTCCAGGTGTGCGCCACCACACCTGGCCAATTTTTTTTTTTTTTTTTTTTTTTAGTAGACATGGAGTTTCAGCATGTTGGCCAGGATGGTCTTGAACTCCTGGTTTTAAGTGATCAGCTTGCCTTGGCCTCCCAAAATGCTGGGATTACACGTGCGAGCCACTGCACCTGGCCTCTGTGCATCATAAACCGACTTGTCTTTAGTCCCTCCCGCCCACAGGCTGCTGCTTACTGTAATGATCCTCGGATGTGTTCCACTCTTAAGGCTTTACATCGGCTGGGCGTGGTGGCTCACGCCTGTAATCCAAGCACTTTGGAGGCCAAGGCGGGCGGATCACCTGAGGTCAGGAGTTCAAGACCAGTGTGACCAACATGGTGAAACCCCATCTTTAAAAAGAAAAAAAAAGAAAGAAAAAAAAAAAAGCTTTACATCTTAGCTGAAGGTGCTGGTGCAGTTTCTGCTGCCTCACCGGTTGCCCTCATTTCCGCCCCGAGAGCCAGGGGTTCAGGATTTAATTTGATCATTGCTAAATCTCTGTCATCTGCAAGCCACAGCACAAGGCACTGTGTGACTGCAAAGATGAGTGTGATATAAAGCCCATCTTTAAGGAGTTTCGAATCTAGTGGGGAAGATTGTCCACGAATAGTGGATTAAAATTCAAGGCAAGGAAGCAAAGGCTCAAGAGACAGACACGGGAGCGGATTGGAGAGCACAGAGAAAGGAATGGTTCCTTCTGTGATTACCGGGAGCTTTCACCAAGCAGGGCAGCATTGGAGCTGAGCACCATGGCATACAAGGTACTTCATCAGGCAGAAACGGAAAAGGGCATTCAGGCTGAAGAGACACAAGTGTGGAAGTACACAAGGTCTTGGAGAAAGTTCAAACAAGTTTGGTTGGAGGATGACATGGTTTCACAGCAGTGGCCAGGACACAGTGGAAAATGCAGAAGTCTTGGCCGGTGAGCTTCAGCCCAGGGCCTGCCTGGAGAGCCAGGTTAGAATCCACAGGGATGTTTCCCATGAAACATATATCCCTGAGCTGGGTGTCACTGCTATGTGGGTCACCATTATGCATGGAGAGCATTAGATTCCTCATGGGGGACAAAACCCTTGGAAAACCTTTGCTGCAGGAGCCATAGCAGGCTTTGAGCAGAGATGCAACACGATCTCACCTGTGTCTTGGCATTAACTCTGCATTAGAGAAGATGGGAGCCAGGGACTGACTAGAAGCTATTAAGCTATTAGGAATGTGCAGGTGTAGGACGGGAGAGAAGCTGAGTGTGTAGAGGCAGAGAAGGAAGTAAGTGGATGGACCTAGGAGAGCGGGAGAGAGAGAACTGTAAGGGGCATTATCAAGACGGGGCAGAAAGGCATGAAACCAAGGACAACAGTGAGGTTTGGAGGCTGGATGCCTGGAAGGAAAATGGCACCAGGAACACAAATATAGAGGAGAAAGAATCAGTCTAGAAGGCTGAGCAGCAGTGAGTGGGGCCTATGGATTTGAAGCACAAATAAGAGCGCAGGGAGATGTCTTTAAACAGCCCTGCTGGATTCAATTCTCTCCAACTCCAAAAGCTGCAGAAGCCACGTGACCAAATCCCACACCAAAACATTTTGAAATGAACCTGAGGCGTATTTTTTTTTTAATAAATTGCCAACATTTCTCAAATCAACCAAGGTCATGTCATCAAATCAATCTGCAGGGCTTTTTGCCATCTTTATGCCTCTGAGAGAGAGGTGGGACAGAGAATTCAGTGACAGGTAGTTGTGGGTCTTGGCAGCTTCTCTTCTAAAAAGACAAATAGGCCCCCGCCTAGAGATAAACACCACAGTCACAGAAATGGAGGACGGCTGTTTCCTCTCCCATCAGGCATTCTTTCTGACAAAGCTGAGTTTATCAGAGTTAGATATCTAGCCATAGAACATGTGGAATGTATAGAATGGCCGTGTGTACATACGTGCACGGTGTCACCAAGTATGCAAATGACAGAGGTGAAATCCATAGCAAGAGCCAACTTTATTTAATGCTCACTGCATGTTAAGCACAGTTCTAAGCATTTTACCTAAACTATTTATTATTCTCCTTTACCAGGTGAGAAAATCTAGGCACAGAAAGGTTAAGTAACTTGCTCGAAGTCACACAGCTAGGAAGTGATGAAACCTGAATGCAAATCCATACTACCTGGCTCCTGAGGGCTTCCCCCTTAACTATTATATCTGCTTTACAGCCTAGGGTCCTGACTGCAGGGTCATTCTACAGAGCAAGTAGATATTTTCTTGGAGGGAACTTTTCAATATCTCAAGGCTGTTATTATTCATTTAAGTCATTTAGTCCTCTCTTCAGGGTTAGTTATCTAACCATGAACTGCCTTTGCTTCTATTTCCTCAATTCCAGTCCTAAATGTATCTGACAACTAGTGTCAGAGCCAGAGAAAGACCGGAAGCTGAGCTAGACTATTCATTGGTTTGGATAAGATCCCCAGGCCAGTGAGTGCCCTCTGATTGTCTGGCTGACACCTGCCCTTTATCAAATGAATGAATGGGGCCTTTCTCAGCTTCTCATTTCTTTCCAAGGCCGTCACACCCAGAGAGGTGGGAACTGGGTGAGCCCAAGTCCATTGCGCAGCCAGACGGGGCAACAATCCGTGGCTCTCTGGACCTAGCTGCCGCTGGTTGTTCCATCATGCTGTCCTTCCTCCTTTATGCCACAGTCAGTTCATGAAGCTCCACTGCCACAACCCTTCAGTCTCTCCGAAGACAGCGCAAAGGCTAACCTTACCCAGTAAATGCGTGAAGTGAGCCATGACATTCACAGTGGCAGCAGTTGCTTTTCCCAGAATCAAAAGAGGAGCACAATGGAAGTGAGGGAGAGGAGTAGCAGAAGTTAAACAAGGTCACGGAGAGAATACTGAAAGAATCTGGGGCCTTAAAAAGTAAGCAAGATTTAACAATGTGAAGCAAAGGGAGATGATGTTCCAGGGAGAGGAAGCGGCACGATGAGACCCAGCAGTGTGAGAACAGAGTTCTCTGAGAACAAAAGAGAATCTGGCGTGATGAAATGGACAAAGAAAAGCGAAGGGATACAAGACCTAAGGCGTAGCTAGGGCTCGCCCCAGGGGCTGCACCAGTTTGGAATCTGCAGTTTGGAATTTGGGCTGGAGGCAAAAGAAAACTGTCAGTGATTTTGGAGAAGAAGAGGGCCATAAACACAGATAGAAAATAATTCTGCTGCCAAGTGAAGAAGAAAATGGAGGCTGAGAATCAGTTACAACACAATTGCTGAATTCAGATTAAAATAAAATAATAATAATTATTAAGGGAATCTGAACCAGGACTACAGTTTAGACTTTTGAAATCACATAAATCCCTGATGGGGGAATCACTATTGTGTGAGCCACTGTTACTGATGAGAGAGCATCAGATTTCTCCAAGGTGTGAGGCAAAACAAGACGGAACTCTCCCCTGCTGTGGGAGCCACAGCACTTCTCACCTGCAGCCTGGAAAGAAAATAACTCTGGATTAGGAAACAGATGGAAGCAGGGGCCTCACCAGAAGCTACTACAAAAGGACGCATCTGAGAAATTTGGACATCAATTGATTAGAAAGGAAAAATCGAGTTAAGAAAGGAATAAAATTCAGCGGTGGAATGAGCCCTCTCTTTGAGCTACAGGCCACAGCAATAGCAAGGACCACAGAGGCCCAGGAAGCAGCTGCCCTCACTGGCCAGGTGCCCTGGCCATCACTGGCTGAAGGAAGGACCCTGGACTGGGTGATCCCAGTCACTCTAAGGGGCTCCGAGACCACCACGGAGGTGGGGTGCATGCTGCCACTGGAGCTGGGGCACACCGCATGGTGACCCCCGTCCTCACCTGCTGTTTCTGTGGACCAAGAAAAGTTGCAGTGTGAACTCTGAAAAACTAAGACAGGTCTCAGTTAATTTAGAAAGTTTATTTGGCCAGGGTTGAGGACGCATGCCTGTGACACAGCCTCAGGAGGTCCTGATAACACATGCCTAAGGTGGTCAGAGCAGTTTGGTTTTGTGCATTTTAGAGAGATATAAGACATTGATCAACATATGTAAGGTGAACTGGTTTGGTCTGGAAAGGCAGGACAACTTGAAGTGGGGAGGGGGCTTCCAGGTCACAGGTAGGTAAGAGACAAATAATTGCATTCTTCTGAGTTTCTGATTCGCCTTTCCAAAGGAGGCAATCAGATATGCATTTATCTTGGTGAGCAGAGGGGCGACTGAATAGAAGAGAGAACAGGTTTGCCATAAGCAGTTCCCAGCTTGACTTTTCCCTTTAGCTTAGTGATTTGGGGGCTCAAGATATTTTCCTTTCACGCATGTTTAAGAGTCTACTTTGTGTTTACTAAATATAGTGTTGTGGGAGCATGGGATGGCAGTGAGGGTTGAAAAATTGCCTGTTGGGTACAGCGGTCACTGTTTGGGTGCTGGAGACACCAAAAGCCCAGACTTCACCACCACACACTATATGCATGTAAGAAATCTACACTTGTACACAATAAATCTATTTAATTGTTTAAATTAAATACATACGTTTAGTGTCAATCTGGAGTCTGGGAAACAGTACCAAGAAACTGAGGCTCGGTTGCGTGTGCCCTGAGCCCATCAGGGTGGAGTGCCACCTGCTTACGTGATTTGTTTATTTTAGGGCCAACTCTGTGACGTGGAATCCACACAAAATGATGGGAGTCCCTTTGCAGTGCTCTGCTCTCCTGGTTAGAGAAGAGGTATGTCTCTCCTGACTCCGTGTCCCAGTCCACGAGTGGGCTTTGACTCTTTATGTGGTTGACTTTCTCTGGAAATGTCAAGATCACCGGGTCTTTTCTATGGCGCTACTCACATTCCCCAGAGAGCACTTTCTAGATTCCTGTCTGCAGGGTGAAGGTCTGGTGCCTAAGGGGGAAGAAAGGGTAAGAGGACATCAACTTTCAGAGCATAAACTTTGACCTAATCTCCTGTTTTCAGTATGATACTTTTTTCCTCAAGTGTTCCTGCTGTCCCCCAACCCAGAGACCCTCTATGTCACTCTCTCAAAAAATTAAATTTCCAGTTTTTTTTTCTGGAAACTGAGAGGAGATCATTTTCTCTATATAAGAAATATATACAATATAGGATTAAGGTTAGTGTTAGGATCCAGGTATATAACATGTATATGTATGTGTGCGTGTTCTATATCTCATGATTACAATCTATCTAATATTTAAAGCCATGTTCAGAGTGTAAGGAAGCTGCATCCTTATTAACCCTAAAAGAGAAGCAGCATCAATGAGCACTTTCATTCAAGATGGCTCTGTTGACCAGGCCTAGGGTCGCTCTCAGTCTCAGTAGGCGGTTGCTGTTGATGCTGATGCATCTCCCTTCCGTGACGCCGGAACTCAGTTCCTCACTCCCACATTTATTTTGTTGATGAAACCCAAATAAGGAGTTTGAGATGATCCCCATTAAATTTTATCTTCTTAGCATTAATAAAGCAACGCCAGATTAAAGGAATTTTTAAGTGTTGATCTTCATTTACCTTTTTTTTTTGTTTGAGACAGAGTCTCATTCTGTCACTCAGGCTGGAGTGTGATGGTGTGATCTTGGCTCACTGCAACCTCTGCCTCCTGGGTTCAAGCAATTCTTATGCCTCAGCCTCTCAAGTAGCTGGGACTACAGGTGCCTGCCACCACACCTAGCTAATTTTTGTGATTTTAGTAGAGACAGGGTTTCGCCATGTTGGCCAGGCTGGTCAAGAGCCCCAAGTGATCTGCCTGCCTCAGCTTTGCAAAGTGCTGGGATCACAGGCATGAACCACCATGCCCACTTACTTTATTTTATTTTTTTAATTATACTTTAAGTTCTGGCGTACATGTATAGAACGTACAGGTTTGTTAAAAAATCAATCAATGTGGCTGGGTGCAGTGGCTCACGCCTGTAATTCCAGCACTTTGGGAGGCCGAGACGGGCGGATCACAAGGTTAGGACTTCAAGACCAGACTGGCCAACATAGTGAAACCCCATCTCTACTAAAAAATACAAAAACTAGCTGGGCATGGTGGCTTGTGCCTGTAATCCCAGCTACTTGGGAGGCAGAGGTGGGAAAATTGCTTGAGGCAGAGGTTGCGGTGAGCCAAGATCGTGCCACTGCACTCCAGCCTGGGCTACAGAGCAAGACTCCATCTCAAAAAAAAAAAAAAAAAAAAAATCAATCAATGTAATTCACCATATTAACAAAATAAAGGAGAAAATTCAAATAAAAATATTTTCCTTTTTTCTAATTATACAGTTAACACATTATTTTAAAAAGTTGAGGTAGAACAGAAAATATAAATAAATTTAGAGTCACCTCAAATTTTTATCACTTAGAGATAAACATGATTATCATTTTTAATATTTTCTCCCACATTTTTTCTAGAAATATATGTAAAAATGCATGAATGTATATTTATAATAAAATTGCTATCATCTACCTCATACATACGTGCTTATTCTTTTTCATACTTTACATTAGCTTGTGGGCATGCTCTCCCCAAACCTGATTTTTAACGGACTCACATTATTCTATCACATAATTCAGTGAACCACATCTCCATGGTTAAAATATTGACCAGTGTTTTACAGAGTGACTTGATCGAATCCTTAAACATATATCTTTGATCACATTCCTGATTATTTTCTCAAAGTAGACTCCTCAAAGTGGGATTGCTAGGTCAAAGAGTGTTACTGCTTCTTTGGTTCTTAATACCTCCTGTTGTCAGCCGCAAATATACACAGCATGCCTCTGCATCTTCATTAATAATAAAAATATGGACACAGGACTGAAGCAGAAGCATCCCTTCAAAATGAGATGAATGGATTGGAAAATATCCTTCCAGACTGGTTTTTCATCAGTTAAAAATACAGTTCAGTGTATTATCATCTGCCCTAGCTCATGCAAACCTCAGCTATAACTACTTGAAAGGAGAAAACAAATTTGTGTTATTTAGATTTTGGCCAGATGTTTTGACAGTGGCTCCCATCATGTCCTCACAGAACAAAAGAGAAATGTGAGCTGGAAGAAAATAATTAGAAAGATTTGGAACTGATTAGACGACTGCATTGGAAGGACCTACTGACTGGTTTTTAAAACCAGGATAGAGCCTGTGGCTTCGTACCTAACCTGTACCATTCAAAATATTCACGGACTGTTTGAGTAAAACACAGAAGCCTGCTAATGTTTCAGATGAGAGAGACTGGGAGGTAGAGTGAATGTGTGTAGGGATGGAATCAGAATGCAAGATGATTTTTACAAACTGGACCAGTGAGCCACATCCAAAAAGGAACATTGTTATTGGGGATCATTGTAAGGCTCTGCTCTTAGGTCCCTGTATATGATGGTTATATTTTGATTGGACAAGAAAGGCTTGTTTCTACATGGCTAAATTGTTGGACTTGTGAAAACGGATGTTAGCTCTACAGGGTCAACAATGAGTCCAGAGAAGAATGCCACACAAAATGCATTAATGAGATACAGGAAGTGGAGTTTCAGCATGAGAAGGTGGTGGTCTCCCCCTCACCGCTGGCTAAACCACATCTACAGTGCTCTGCTTAGCTTGGTACCAAATTGTCCATGGGGTTCCATCAAGCTAGAGCCCAAACTGTGGGGACCAATTGGTAAACATGTAAGAGGGATGGTTGAAAGAACTAAGGATGTTTAGCCTATGGAGAAAAAGAAAAGAAAAGAAAAGGGCTGAGAGAAGGATGGCAGCCCTCACTGTTTAAAGGACTGTCAAATGGAAGAGATTAGGATTTCCGTTGCGGCTTTGAGGCGCTGGTTTAGTAACACCGGCTGGCACAGATTTGATGGCAAAATCAGAAGACACTGTGATTTTAGCTCTGACGTGGTTTCAATAAAAGGAATACTTCTAACAACCAAGCTGCCCAACAATAGGAATAAATTAACAGGGGTAGGTGATTAATAGAGAAATTGGACAGCCACTCATTAGTAAGTGTGTAGAAATGATTCCTTTATTGAGCAGCAATAGAGTAAACAAGCTCCAGTTCATTTACTCTATAATCCAAGAGTCTATGATGCTCTGACAACATCCAAGGAACGTGCTGTTCCATGAGATGGGAATAAGTGTTCTCCAATAAGAGTGTTTTCAGTTTTAAAAAGGCTGGAATATATTGGCTTAGAGTTAAAAGCAGCTTACATTATTTCAGGGCTTATTGGAACCCTTAATATGCTGATATGTTTTGCAGTATCTAAAAAGAAAGAATAGATGTTATACAGTTTCCTAAATTTATTCAAGCATGGGAATCTCTTCATGTACAGAACTATTCGTGTGTTTTAAATAGTTTGGGACATGATGGTCTATAACTTTTTCATGGCTCAGAACCAGGACATCATCTCACTAAGGCCTTCTGTAGGGAAAACAGCATCACCTTTGCTTGTCATTTTGTGCAATACGGAGACTGCAGCTGCCCAGCTTTTTAGGGCTCATGTGTTTTGCGTTGTTTTTTCTATCACAGTAGGAATAGGTCTGATCCATTCACCATTTCTCAATCTCTGAGGTGGCCTTCCTTAGTATTGATGGCACCAATGTGGGAGCTTTCACGGTCAGAGGAATAATGGTACAAAGTTTCTGTGACCAGGAAACCAAATAAAAGCACATGTTGCAAATTTTTACCTTATTGGTCTTCAAGTAAATTTTCTTTTTTGAATTCAATATATTTCTACTGATCTAATATAAATACATCATATTTAATTGTTCTTATTCTCAAAAATAACAAATGGATTCCAATATATGTGAAGCTTAAACTACAAGGTAGAGTCCAGTTCTGTTGTCCACCATTTCAGCACTCCATCTTTCAAAACCAAATTAAAATTGTAGTTGCATTGCATTGTGTTTTAGTGTGTACAGTTTTCAGAAGTGTTTCCACTTCTAACTTCAACTAAGTGATCATACTTTAGTCTTGTCTTCTTTTGCCATGAGTCACAAAAGAAACAAAACCAAATGCCAAAGCTTTTGTAAAATCGCAATTATACAGAAGAGAAGAAAATAGTCAAAGGCTTCCAGCGGTTCATGACAAATTGAAACATGGGGCTTTTAGTGAAGAGACTGGCGATACTATTTTAGTCAGAAAGCATGATTCATTCACCATCCTATGGAATAATTCAATCACTTTGCCACCTATTTCCATGGTAAGCTTACAGTGTTAGGGCAAATGAATGACCATTGACAATGAAACTTTCCACTTAATTACCTCAGGAAACTGAGTATGCAATTGTAGGACTGAAGCTCTGACCACTCTTGAGAGAGGAACATGACATTTGAAAGATTGGTTATTTAAATTTATCTAAAAATTGCAATGTATATGTAGTTTTTTTGTTTGTTTGTTTTTTTGTTTTAGATTTCAGCATATAAAAATGATAGCAATGAGCTGTCTTAAAAGCTATGATTTCCAAAAGGAGCTCAAACTCTAACAGCTAAATGATAAAGTACTTGAACTAGATATGGATGGAAATACTAGAAGAAACACATCAATATTTCCAAAACCAAAGAGTTTCCAAAATATTTTAATCATGACAAAACCAGAATAGCGAGATGTTTTCCCAAAGAAGGTGAACATTTAAACATAAATGTATGCTCTGGTTGTGATTTTTATTTATCAGTTGATTTTTATGAATGCCTTATCTTAAAAGGGAGAGTGAAAGTATAAATGTGTCCTTGCTAACCTCTGTGACATTTGACCCTGGGCCATTGATCCCACATGGTTGACCATTACAACGAGACACTCCTGGCCAGAATTGGCCCCATCCTTTTTTTCCAATTGATTTGTACTGTTCTCTTTCTTTAAGATATGCAATGTCCCTTTCTTTTATTTTTTTCCTATTAATTTTTACCAATATAAATCTAATGAGTAGTCAGTAGAATTTGCTAAATATTCTATTCTCTCTCTTAGGGATTGATGCAGAATTGCAACCAAATGCATGCCTCCTACCTCTTTCAGCAAGATAAACATTATGACCTGTCCTATGACACTGGAGACAAGGCCTTACAGTGCGGACGCCACGTTGATGTTTTTAAACTATGGCTGATGTGGAGGGCAAAGGTGAGTGTGTGTGGCCCAGATAAATGTCAGCTAAAAACAGAACCTTTATAGGGTGACCCCTATTATGAAATGTTAAAAAAAAAAGATTTCCAAATTGAAATATCTTACCCAAGATTTGCCTTCTTTAATCCTGCATCTAAATACCTTCATTCGACATGAGGAAAAATAGAGTCAAATCCATTGTTTTTTTTCTAGCCAAATTACCTCAAATGCTCACTCATCTAGAAAATAAATCCATTTTGCTTTATATGGTGGAACACTTTGAACTTGAACAGGAGCTTATTGTTGTTGTTGCTGGTTTTTGTTCACTAATTCAGTTTTTACCTAGTGATTGATCGCCTGGGGTAGGTGAATGCAATCTGAAACAGTATGTTTAGAGAATAAAAAAGAAAAAGTAAAAATCCCATCATGATAGCTTATTTTTTGACATTTCAAGGGATAACCTCTAGTTAAAAAGCTTTTTTGTTTTCTAACCTCCTGAAGTACCTAATCACCTCCTTTAATGTAGCCTCTGTGTTTCCCTCTGAATTTAACTGTATGTGACCCCTACTTTCTCAGCAAGGAAAACTTACTAACAGTGTGCAGCACTTGCTGGACCTAATTGTAGCCTTCCAGGAGCCTACATTTATGTTTAAATATAAGCAGGCTAGAAAGGTCAAAGATTTTATTTTTAATTTTGACCGGGTTCTTAACTTAGAGGTCACAAATTAGTGCCTGCCCGCCCAGCTTCATTTATCTCCTGCAGGAGGCAATGGACAGAGCCAGCTGTATATACTATAGAAACCCCAATGCAAAAAAAGGATTCAAGGAAATCTGACATAAGAAAGGGAGCAATTAAAAGTGTCAACCTAAATAGCAGAGAGAGGCTCTCCAAAAGAGAAGATGTTGATTTGGAAATAAAGCATTGCAACGGGAATACATATGCCATAGTAAACTCTGTGCATATCCAAAGGAGGTAAAAGAAGACAAAAGTTTTTAAAGGAAGAAATGAGGAAGATTACGTAATTGTTTTGAGATAAATATTTTTGGCTACAAAGATCAATAACCAGGCTGAGGCCAGTCCGAGGCTGGATAGGCGATCGCTAGGCAGATGTCCTTGCAGAAGTATTGTTGTGTGTGTGCAAGGTTGTGGTAGCCTTCGAGCAAGGTTGTAATTTTTGCAGTCTTCTGTGATAGTTTTTGTTATCCAGTATACAAGGCGTAAGAACCCTCTCTTCTTGGTTTTCCCTGGCTCCATCTATCAGGGTTTTCTTAACATTAGCGCCTTCATTTGGATTCTAACAACGTTCACAAGGGAAAGCTGGGATGTGGTGTGGTCCTTTATGTTTGGTGGAAAGGATATACATTTGGCTCTAAAATGTGTAAATCACCCACTTGAAGAGGTAACATGCTCAGTCCCATAAGAAAAAGCAAATAGCTTGGTCAGCAGGAGTGAAGTGTACCAGGATAAGACCAGTGAATGGATTTTTGCTGAAGTCTGTGTAAAAAAGTAGGAACCATGTCCATGGCAGTGAATTCCTTATGCCTTTGTATAATTTTTTTTAAGTAACCTAAATTACTTTAAGCAGTTTAGATAACCAGGTCCTTAAAAAGAAAAAGAGGGAGTTTTGGAGTGAAGCAAAGCAATCCACAGGTATTTTATGGAATCTCCTTTAAGTCCATTCTGGTAAAAAGATGCAGTTTAAACAGAAAGATGATCTTGCTTAATGAAGAAATAACTCTTGGGTGGTTTCCAGGGATGGCTGGACTGTACATCTTTCAGGCAAGCCTCCTTAATAGTGTTAACCCCAGCTGAACTTTGTTTACATGTTGCTAAATATCAGGCAGCTACATGAAGCTAAATATCAGGAGCTTTACATGAAGTGAAGCTCCACTGTGTTGTCCAGTAATGGTGGGGTGATGAACCCCCTTCCTCTTTTGAAAATTGACAGCCCAACAAGGACAGGTACCTGGTCCTCACCAACCAATGGGAGACTCATTCTGCCAGCAATGACACTTTCATTTGGAAAAAAAAAAATCAATCAAGAATATAAATGGGCCGGGCGCGGTGGCTGAAGCCTGTAATCCCAGCACTTTGGGAGGCCGAGGCGGGTGGATCACGAGGTCAAGAGATCAAGACCAGCCTGGTCAATATGGTGAAACCCAGTCTCTACTAAAAATACAAAAAATTAGCTGGGCATGATGGTGTGTGCCTGTAATCCCAGCTACTCAGGAGGCTGAGGCAAGAGAATTGCCTGAACCCAGGAGGCAGAGGTTGCGGTGAGCCGAGATCGCGCCATTGCACTCCAGCCTGGGTAACAAGAGTGAAACTCCATCTCAAAAAAAAAAAAAAAAAAAAAGAATATAAATGTACCTCCAAGCTGCTTTATGTATTTATATAAATGAGCCTCCAAGCTGCTTTAAAATGAGCAGGTTTTTCATTTCATTGATTGGTGGGAATTACAAGATAATGAATATAAATATCAGGTAGCAAGCTGAGGAAACCTTGATCTCTGAATATTGTACAAGTTCCATGTTACTTCAGGTAATATTTTTTTGTGTCTTTTTCCCCCTGTGGTGTTTTTATTAAGATAATTATCATCAGCAATATTTACATGAAAATGTTTCTCTCATGGTTCATCAGTTTCTGGGGCTCCCTTTCCATCTGAAGCCTCCTCTCCAGCAGGGGGCAGCATGGGTTTTTAGTGAAAGAACATGGAGAGCATCAGGTGTGAATGGAACAGCAGGACCAGGTGAAGCCTGAAATAAAAGAAAGGGCTCGTGAAGGCACCGGGAAAGGGGATGAAAAGAGGAAATCACAGTCACTGCATTACTTATTCTTTTACTTCCTTGTGGAAACACCTCCAGTATCTAGACATCTAAACGGCAAAAACTTCCAGCTGACTTTCAATCTAAACCTTCGTATTTTTTTTGAAAAATGAAATAATCATTATTAAAGTAATAAGCTTAGTCCTACAATCTAGATCAAAGGCGAGGATAATTGTACTCTCACATCAAAGCTCTCTCTCTAGCCATGCCAGCCAAGGAAGAAATCATCCTCTTCACACAAGAAGAGCCATGAAGGAGTTGTCTGTGATGTTGTAACTTGCCTCCCCACAGGAATGAGGAAACAGTCTGGAAAAGAGTAAGGAGGAGGAGGAGGAAGAAGAACACAGCATTAATTCAGTAAACCCTCTGTTATCAGACATGCCTGGAGAATTTGGTGTTTTCCACGTTTTCTCCTAAGACAAACCCCATGAAAAATAGCCTAAGTTATTATTCTTTGAATTAATCTGTTAATGACTAATGGAGCTAAATGCACTGTTGACAGCCATCATATTAAATCCAAATTAACTTGATTAGAACAAATTTATGTAAAAAATAAGACCCCTGATTTGGAATGCTAAGAAGCATATTAGATGGTTAAGATACAGATGTTTATCATCAGCAGAGGCCCAGTGCCTAACCTCAGCTCTCTTCTTACAGAGTTGGCCTTTCATTTTGTCCCCATTTTATTTCATAATCCTAGGACCTAATGATTATGTTCCAATGTTGACAGATTCCTGCAGTGGCTAAAACTCAGTGGCTGTCAAAAATAAGTAAATAAACTTAAAATCACATCCCCTCCACCCCGCCTTTTCTTTGAGATGGGGTCTCACTCTGTTGCCTAGGCTTAAGTGCAGTGATGTAATCTCAGCTCACTGCAACCTCCATCTCCCAGGTTCAAGAAATTCTCCTACATTCCGTTTTTAAGCCTACAGGAATGGCTTCATTTATAACAGCCAAGGTTTCATAGCAAATCTCTGTGTTTGTATGTAGTCATCACAAATTGGCAGATTTCCTTGTGTGTGTGTGTATGTGTGTGTGTGTGTATTTTTATAATTAGCCTTTCTAATTAAAAATATGCATAACAGAGGGACTGGCAAAGGGCTGAGGAATAAAAAATATCTGGAAACAATTATTAAAGGGAAATGGACATTTGGCATCCTTTGCTGAAAATGGCTGAATGTTCACTTCCTCTCTAAAATATTATTTTAATAAGTAGATATTGAACATCTATTATCATGCTTAGTACTGAATGGGATGAGGAGGCTCTCATTTTCTGGACAGGATAAGATAAATGCACAGAAATCCATCATAAAAGACAGATTAGGACTGGTCACAAAAGAAATCCAGACACATCTGGGGAATTTAAAGGATGGAGAGCTCTTTCCAAGTTTAAGAATCGAGATGATTCACAAAGAGATAACCTTTGAGATGGGATTTGAACAGGATAGGCAGAAGAAGTAGGATTCCACCCAGCAGTGCTGTGAGAAGGCTATTCCAAGGAGTGGTTGAGTGGGAGTTCAGTGCATATTCTGAGAGTAGCAAAGAGTCTAATTGACTGAAGGAAGACTTGGGAGCTACATTACAGGTGAAAAGTAACAGAGCCTGAACTAGGGTGGTGGCAGCAAAAATTGAGATAGCAGCAAGGGATTCAGTTTATTTCAGAAGCACCATCTCTGGGCCTGAGAATGTTTGTAAAAGCATTTCAAGAAGCAGAGAATGATCATGACCAACTCTCAAGATGTCAAGCCCCAAGACCACATGGAGGCAGCAGCTGAACACTTGGACAGTGAGATTGCTCAAGAAGACCACATAAACATTGTTCATCTTCCTAAAATTCTGGTTTGGGAGTCTGAGGTGGGGCTTAATGATCTAAATTTTTAATACAAATAATCTGGTTCTGATATAGATCATTCCTCAGATCATTTCTTTAACTTTGTAAAAGGCTTCAAAGTTATTCACTTATTCATTCAACAAATGTACATTGAGCACCTAATATGTGCTCAGCACTGCTCAGAATGTGGAGGATTTAACAGTGAACAAAAGAAACATAAGCCTGCCCTCATGGAATATGTGTTGCAGCCAGGTCAGTCTAAATCAGCCCTACGTGAGTGGGTCAGGAGGCACTAAATAAAACCGTCTTTCCCCAGAAACTCCCCCAGTGGAAGCTTGACGCTGGGATCCAGCCTTTCACTTAGAAGTGCCTGTCCGAGCCTCCAGCATCCTCCACAGTGGTTCAGGCTATGGGGACATGTTCCCTGATAAAGCTTCACATGTGCATCTGTCATTCTCACAGTAAGAGCTGTGTGGCATATGATTTAATGAATGTGGAAGTATTTAATGAATGAAAGAATTTTGAAGAATCTCCTAAAAGCCTTCAAAACCTTGAAAATAAAATGTGGATCTTATTCCCATAAATATTCCACATGAACGGGAGGCATCCAGGCACACTAGAGTTTTCTGTGTCTTTAGCCCCAACTAAAGGGGCAATCACATGGCCATGATCAGCCCCATAGTGAGGTCCCAGACCAGGGGGACCAGAGGTCTCATACTCTGGTCTTTGGCAATTCCATTGCCATTACAGTGTAAACTTTTCTTTGTGGGAAATCAGAAAGGCATCATCATTCCCATCTGACCAGAGAGATTAGCCAAGGCCATTCAGCTGGACAGGGTCAGAGTCAGACTGGTTTGCCATATCCTATATCAGATAGGCAAAAGTTTAAACCCAACTCCAGACTGGCCCAAAGGATCCAGGTTGGAGAAGAGCAATTAGCCTCCCTCTCTTCTACCTACAGTCCATCCCAAGTGAACCCAAACTGTCAGATCAGTCCAAACCAATTCTAATCTCCTTAGCACCCACAGATACACAGAGCTCCTGGTATGGGTGCTGGCTAAGCATCAGGCATCAGCCCAAGTCCTTCCTGTTGAGGCATCAAGAACTCATCAGCCTCCTTGAGCTGATCAGCCGGGGCAGCAGTCTCCAAATAAGTGAATTTCTGAATCCATTTGATTTCTCCAGGGAAGCTTGTTCTTAAACCTGCTTCAGATGTCACAAGTCACTAGGCTATGCTGGGCCCCTTTAGCTGAGATAATGTGATCTTGTGTGAAACAGGCAGGTGGGCCCATCTCATCTATTACAATTGCTTTCTCTAGTTTCCCTGGTGGAGGAGTTACTGGTGGGCAGGTTCAAACTGCTTCTGGGATGAGCATTGGCTTTTTCTCTAAGCTTTCTCCATCAGCACCCACTAAACATCCAAGGAGATAAGAGGAAAGCCATTTTGAAAGGCAGCTCTCTCGTGTGTCCTGATGTCAGTTAAACAGCTCCAGTACAGACTCTTTTATTAGTTTTCCTAAGTCTGGATCCAGGGCTTTCAGAGCCAGAAACTAAAAGACCTCTGTGATAATGTTCACCCGTCACAGAGATGAGTCATTTATCTGCCCCCAAAGGATAACTCTACAGAGCTTGACAAGCTAACAAAGCATCTGGGTGCTCCCTAAAATTCCTGTATCCATTTGTTCAACGAATTCATTGAGCAGCTACTCAATTTGTTCCGTATCAGGTACACTGGCAAACAAAAATGGACTCTGGGAATGGAAAATGTACAGGTTGGAGGGAGACTAAGCAGGCATTCTGGGGAGGGGGTGTCTCTGGTGATGCTTTTTATCTGCAGGAAGAGAGAGAGAGTAGCCCAGCCCTCCTGTTATTAATGACTTCCATGATTACTCCTTTGAATAGCAGAGGCACATTTTCTCCTTGAGTAATCAAAATAATTGCCTGGGGAATGGAAGCTCTGGAAGAAAAGGAGTCCCGTGTAGAAAGCAGTAATGAAAGGGAACAAAAGCACCTGACAGGGAGAGCATTGAAGAGAAAAGCGTGCTGAAAAAGCCTATGGAAACAGTCTTTTTTTTTTCCTTTCTTTCTTTTTTTTTAATTGCATTTTAGGTTTTGGGGTACATGTGAAGAACATGCAAGCTTGTGTCGGGAAAGTGCCAGACGGGCTGAGAAGGAGGCGGCAGGATGACCATGAGTCTCCAGGGAAATCGCTTCCTCCGCCCTCTCAGCCTGCCTAATGGGCTGTGTCCTTTTCTTACCTAGGGGACTACCGGCTTTGAAGCGCATGTCGATAAGTGTTTGGAGTTGGCAGAGTATTTATACAACATCATAAAAAACCGAGAAGGATATGAGATGGTGTTTGATGGGAAGGTATGTACTTGGATTTCTACAATCCCAGAAAGTTTAGTCAATTCCAATTCTCATCGCTGATATGTTTCGCTGTAAATGATGTGCTGTCCAGGTAAGTGGGACCATCACAAAGGGGAGCAGTGGATGATGGGGTAGCTGTTACGAGCTGGAATAAAGACGAAACTCACCAAGTAGTCTGTATAATGTCAAAATCAAGCCCTCCAAAGGCAATGCCTGATTGCAAAGTGGGAATTGTGTTCTGAACCTGCTGAATATACCTATTTGAAATGTCCGTGGAATTTTCAAAAGTGCCAGCCTGGGCCAGATGTGAATCCTCCTTTCCTTTCTGTAGCCTCAGCACACAAATGTCTGCTTCTGGTACATTCCTCCGAGCTTGCGTACTCTGGAAGACAATGAAGAGAGAATGAGTCGTCTCTCAAAGGTCAGTGCTCCGAGCTGCTCTGATAACCTGTGTGTATTGAGCCTTTCATGTGCACATTTTCTTTATGACATATGCCTATGGCCTTAAGAGAAATCCCATCTGGGTGCATGGACCCACTCCCTTCTGTGGGCTCCCACAGACCTAAGATGTATAAAGCCTGATATATGCAGACTTTTTTTTTTTGAGACAGAGTCTCACTCTTATCGCCCAGGCTGGAGTGCAGTGGCGTGATCTCAGTTCACTGCAACCTCCACCTCCTGGATTCAAGTGACTATCCTGCCTCAGCCTCCAGAGTAGCTGGGATTACAGGTGCCCACCACCATGCCCAGCTAATTTTTGTATTTTTAGTAGAGACGGGGTTTCAATATGTTGGCCAGGCTGATCGCCAACTCCTGACCTCAGGTGATCTGCCCACTCCGGCCTCCCAAAGTGCTGGAAAGACATGAGCCACCACACCTGGCCTATGCAGACTTTTAACAACTCGATTTGCTTGTTTTCTGAGAGTGAGTTTATGATGTCTTAAAAGAAGTAGTCAGGTGATATCCTTTGTTGGCATTCACAAAGCAGCAAGAACGTTGCTGAAGTTCTCTGATCTTCCAAGTGAAACTAGTGCTCAGTTACAAGCACAAAAGAGACTCCAGGTTCCAGAAATGGTTAGCAAAAATACTGCTGTTGACCCTCTTGAGCTGCCACGATCAAGCCTACCCTGAAGGGATCTTAGAGCTGTGGTGACCCCCAAAAGGTAGGAGGGCAAAGAGCAATAATAACAGCCACTGTTTGGAGTGTGTATTGTGTCCCAGCTCGGTATCAGGCGTTAGGTCACTTAAAGCCTTAGAGTAACCTGACATGGGAAGGACTTGGTCCACCCATCTTGCTGATGGGGAAACTGATGCACAGGGAGAAAAAGTAACTCCCAAAATCTCACAGAAAGTCTGCCTCCAGAGCCCGAGGGCTTGAGCTTTAAGTTGTACTGTAGTCAGTAAGACACCCTTTATCTTTCATCCTCTCCTGCTCCCAGCACTTACACATGAGTGAAATATGGTTTACAATGCACATTGAAGGGGGGTATATGCAGGACCTGTCCCCCATGGAAAACTAAGGATGATCATGTAGAATTGGAGCTCAGAACTGATTGGTTGATTTGGGGGTTCCTTTTATCACGAAAGAGCGAACCTCCTCTAGTCACTGCCAGGAGCCCCGCAGGCTGTCTGACCACCGCTCAAGAGCTTGGGCTGCCTCACTGACCTTTGGGAACACTGTATTTCCTTCTGTGTAAAATGAAGAAGAAGATTTTGTGCAGATTTAAAACCTTCACTAAAGTTTTTAACTGTTAACATTTGCCCTTAAGCACCCAGGATCAAACTTCTCATTAGGAGGCAACTTACACATGGTTGAGGTCTTTAAACCAAGCCTCCTAATTAGAGTAGTGATTCGCAATCCTGGCCATACATTAGAATCATCCAGAAACTTTATAAAAGACACAAGTGACCAGATCTCACCCTGAAGATGTAATCAGATTGTGCTTGGATGGGCCTGGGAATGATTCTGAAAGTTATCCAGATGATTCCGATGTGCAGCTCAGCTACAGAACCCGTGACCTAGAGGAAAAAATGGAAGAACCAGGATCTATGGTGCTTCTAGAACCAGGTCTGGGTGGAAGAGGCTATGATTGTGTTGGATGATTTAGTGGAGTAGGTTCATTCTGGGAAAAGCAAACTCACGAGATGGGAGGGAAGGCATCGAGGTGGTATTGGATAAGATGCTCATTGCAGGCAATAATGAGCATGGGGCTGCGGGCGTCTGCTGTCATTTGAGAGGAAAGAATTCACATTTTTTCTGGAATTTTTATGGTATGTCTTCATAATGTAAAATTTATTAACAATGACTTATTTTGTTTAACCTGTTAGAAAGAAATTACATGCTTCCATTCTTTTTGCCTTGCACTTCCTTATTGAATTGACCAGAAAGAGAATCCGTGGACTGGTTTGGCTGATTTCATTTGTTGAATCAGTCCATTATCACTGGGCTGAGGGATAGAACAAGATGGGAATACAGAATAAAA
The DNA here is from genome assembly GCF_009761245.1 of Sapajus apella. Taxonomy (NCBI): domain Eukaryota; kingdom Metazoa; phylum Chordata; class Mammalia; order Primates; family Cebidae; genus Sapajus; species Sapajus apella. The sequence goes on along the minus strand of NW_022436993.1, from coordinate 2,435,045 downwards.
CCTTTTTTATTTTCTGAACAAAAGTCAACTTGGAGGCTCCCCCATTTAAATATCACTCTTCAAATGCCTCCTGGGTTTCAGCACCTCATATGAGCTGTAATGAGGAATGGAAATGGAGATTATTTCCTGGAGATGGCAATTTTAATATTAGCAAACTGTTTTTATGCTGTTGACAATTCACATATAAAAGTCTCCGGGGATTGCAAAATGAACTCTCCTGATTTTTCTCCATTTTTTATTACTATAATCAAGAGAATTCAGCAATTCAGATTTGGAAATGAAAATAGAACCACATGAATACCAAGTTTAACTTTTGTTCATCTATGCCAATGACTTTTTTAGCCTTTCTGGAAAGTTCTTTATTAAGTGTAAAGCCCTTAATGTATAATATCTAGGAACCAGTATAGAATATTCACACACACACACACACACACACACACACACACACACACAGAGTCTGAGAAGGAAAACAGCTGAGGCAAATAATCTGTGCTGTCCAATATGGTAGTAATAGCCACATGTGGCTATTCATATTTAAATTTAAATCCATTAAAATTAAATTCAACTAAAAATTTGGATCTTGAATCACACTAGCCACATTTCAGTTGCTTGACTGTGACCAATGGCATTGTACGAAATAGTGCAGATATAGAACATGTCCACCACTGCACAGAGTTCTCTTGGTCCATGCTGATATAGATCCAAAATGGTGGGAAATGTGGAGTTCTCTGTGCTGTTTATGGGAAACAAAAGAACAATGTTAAATTCTGGACAAGACAAGGCAGAGAATTACTCTTTGTACCATCTTGCCTGATTCATAGCTGTAGCGCACAATAGAAACTCGAAAATCATTTCTTGAGCTAAAATTCTATCTTAGTCTGGTTGGGCTACAAAAAACTAATATAGACTGCGTAGCTTATAAACACAGAAATTTATTTTCACAGTTCTAGAGGCTAGGAAGTCCAAGATCACAGTGCCGCTAGATTCCATGTCTGGAAGAAGGCCCACTTCCTGGTTCATCAATGGCCTTTTTCCCACTGTATCCTCACATGGCAGAAAGAGGGCAAGGGAGCTCTCTGGGGTCTCTAAGACTGTGCCTTCCCGACCTAATCACTACCAAAGGCCCCACCTCCTAATACCATCACATTGAGGGGTTAAGATTTCAACATATACATTTTGGGAGGACACAAAAATTCAGTCTATAGTATATATCTTTGGCATATTCCAGAATAAGGATGGGAAACAACATTTAGGAAACCTAATAGTGGATCATAGGCCTTTTCCCAGAGTGCACTAGCTTGGGGACAAATATCTAGATAACAGAAGTTATTAATAAAGCAAGCATCCGAGAATCCAGTCAGTGTGTTTCCTGCCACCCAGTCAGGACTAGGATCTTGCAGATGGCACTTTGTCCCTGAGACAGTGTAGATGATGAATGCATGGGGCACTATGGGCCTGTGACCCCAAACCCATGCCTTAGACACAGGGAGTGGCAGCAAGTAGGCCGTACCAGTGTTTATCAAACAAGAATCAAAAGGGCTGGTCTGTTGATCACCTCTTGTGTTTCTGATTCTTCATCTTCTTCTTTTAATTTTCATTATTCTTGATCACTACCTGGTTCTATCAGCTTTTATAGTCCTGTAGTCCTATACTGATTCGTGGACTTTTAAAAGGTTAGCAGTGGATTTAATACTAAATTTGTGAGGAAATAGTCTGGCCTTATATTAAACACAGACTCTTTGAAAGTCTGTGTTATTAAGTGCAATAGGACTTTTAGTATTTTAAAACTTTATTTAAGACAGAGTCTCACTCTGCTGCCCAGGCTGGAGTACAGTGGTGCCATTTTGGCTCACTACAACCTCCACCTTTCAGGTTCAGCGATTCTCCCACCTTAACCTCCTGAGTAGCTGGGATTACAGGCGCCTGTCACCACATCCAGCTAATTTTTATATTTTTTTGGTAGAGACAGAGTTGGGACAGGGTTTCACCATGTTGGCCAGGCTGGTCTTGAACTCCTGACCTCAAGTGATCCACACACCTCAGCATCCCAAACTGCTGTGATTACAGGTGTGAACCACTAAGCCTGGCCAATAGTTTAGAATTTCTCATTTAATTATTCTGCTTTTACATTTTTCAAAAATTTCTCACAGTCTTCCAAAATGTAAAAATAAAGAGGTTTTCTAAGACATAGTGAAAAATACATTTCTGTGATATATTTTATTTCATGAGGCTTTACCATGCACCCTCTTTGAAAGAGACAAATGTGGGTTCCAATTCTGGAATAGTCCCCTGGTTATTGTTTTCTAAAGGACTGAAAAAGCTAATGCCACAAGAGAGAAGACAGTACCCTAAAACTCTTAAGGCAGACCCAAGGAGCTCTTGTCGACTATGCCTTTACTGAATTCTTCAACATGCAACCACTCTTTCTCAACTACCCTTCTTTATTTAGGAAAACTAAGAATCCAACCAAAAAATACAAAAGCCTAGAAATTAGTGAAATCTCTATGTATGTCATCCAAAAGACCACCGAAATGTCTAAATAGTAGAAAGGAGAGCTTTATTTGTGATATCAGTTTGCAAACTGGGAAGAGACAGCCTCCGGCATGTGCAGAAGGTGCTCTCCCTTCCAAGAGGGAAAGGGCAGGTTGGGTTTTATGCCTCACAGGGCCTGAATCACGCAGTAGAGTCATACATATTCAGTAGGTTTTGGGGGGAAGCTATCCATATTTATGAGGGGAGCTAAGCACGTATACCATGAGTAAACATATGTGTAACATACATCTGATGTTTACTTCAGGGAAGGGTTTTAGTGTTAAAATGAGGTGGAATTTGGCTCTTTACATCAAAAGGTGAACTGTAGGGCATAAACACAGTTTGTGCACATGTCTATAGGCTGCTGAAACTAGCTTAAGGTCTGCAGTTGCTTACCAGTTGCTTACCAGGAAATAATGTGTGTAAGGTCAGCCTTCTGTCAGTCAGAGTTGTAATGGTCTGGGTAGTAAATGAGGGCGAGGAGGGGTATCATAGCGCATATTGTTAGGGAATTTCAATCATTAGCAATTTAGTGATTTGCCCTCTAGCCAGGCCCTGAACCCTGGACCTGTAAGTAACTTTGTTTCCTTAACCTTGGGGTCCATCTTAGTTGCTATGGGAGTCTCTATTTTGGTCTCACAGATCACATATGTTCATCAGAATAGTCCGAATCTTTTTTTCCTTCTTAACTTGCAATGAATGAATATACAATAAAGTAGATGTTCCATGTTCCAGCTAATTTTAGTCCATCAGCATTTTCTGGAAGCAACCAAAAGTCATATGTATTTAGACAGCTGTGATTTCTGCCAATTCAGCTTGCTTCAGGAACTGAGGGGATTCAATCTTACTTTATGCCAAAATCTGTTTGGTTGTGGCTGTTAGCATTAATCTTTTAACCTTTGATTTGCATTCATCTGAAAAGTTGCAGATGATTGTCCTTAATAATTAGTGCCATTCTTCTGTATTTTTGCTTAGATTGCCCATGAAAACTAAATGACAGTTTAATTTACTGAGTAAAGCTCTGTCATTATTTTATCAGTTCTAAAGAGCAAGAATGATTTATTATGCAAATAAAACTAAGGAATAGTCATGTGACTTGTCCTTAAATTCCTGCATCCAAGTGAATTTGGAATTCCTTTTCTAATTTGAGATTTCTCTTTGAAAGAATCACATTGACTTGACATGCCTTGCAACACAAAGGATAAATTTCATGCCCCTTTGGCTGGAGTGTTCTAGTAGGTCTATTTTCAGAAGTTAATCCCAGACTTGAGATATTTAAATTCTTCTTCTTATTTATTCCCTGGGAGGAGCCCAGTGCTCTGCATGCATTCTTAATGCTTTAAGTGGAAGAAGGATAAATCCAAGAGAAACACTCCTCCCCATGGAACAAGGAGTGGGAAGGGATAAAAGAACTCAACCTAGAATTTAAAAATCTCAATGTTGGAATCATCATCCACATCATTTTTAGATAAGGAAATTAGTTTCAGAATGAGAAGTGAAGGTAAAGGTGAAGTCTATCTGTTGACTTTGCCTTTGGTAACTAACAAATGATTGGCCCCAATGGGAACTTTGCTGGTTTTATGCATTGAATATGTTGAAGGTAAAAACTTCATTATAAACCAATTATTTAAGAGTTGATATTTATAAGTCACATGTTCCTAACAGCATTCCATTTGAATCGAACTGTCCTTCATTTAAGATAAATCCAGCTGTAAGGTATAGTCTCCATTTTGAACTGAGTTTCTGACCATATGTAACTTAAATAAGCCTAAAGTTTTCTGATGTCTACCATTCCTAGTAGGTATTTGCAGCAATGAAGATCAGATATGATATATTTACAAACTCCAGTGGTAAATATATGTGGACAGATTGTATATATGGTTAGACATGATTTAAGTTTTTGCCTCTGCCTAGATAGCTGTTTCTATTATGCTACTCTTTATAGCAATAAGAATTTAGAAATCCTCCAACATGTACCCAGCACTGTGCTAGTAAACAAACAACAAAAATGTAAAGACTCTGTCTGCTCTCCAGGACCTAATAGTTGAGGTAGAAAAAGAAAATGTATTTGCTCAGAAGTAAGAGGATAGTAGGAAATTAGCATATAGTCAGAATCTATGGGGAAGGATCGTGGATCATATGTTTACAGCTTAAAGGAAGAGAGCTACTGATGGCCACTAGAAGTCAGGAAAGGCTTCATAGCAGTTGTAGGACTGTAGTGGGATCTTGAAGTAGGATATGCACCGAAAGAGAAAAGGGATGGATTCTAAGCACAGAGAACAAGTCTGACATGGTAACACTGATGACAAGTGTGAAGGGATAAAAATATGTGTGGTAAATTCAAGAGATATTTAATAAAGGAGTCCTGTCAGAGTTCAAGATTCATTTTGGCAAATTGTGGAAGGTGAGCCCTCAGAAATGGGTGATGAAAGGTCTTTGCATTGAACTCGAATTTAAGCTTAATTTCATATGCAATAGAGAACTACTGAGGCTATAATCAACAATCTGGCATAAATAGAGTATATTCTTGTCCGCGGTATGCTATCCTCTCTGTGATATGCAACATATGATAAGTCCTTGTGCGTTCAGCTTTTTGTCCCAGCTGATTCATCATTATTATTAAAAAATATCTTTCAAAATATAAAGTGAGGCACTACAAAAAGAGAATGAAAAGAAACTAGAAAACTTCAGGATTTCAAGAAAGTTGGCAAAAGTCTGCTTATCTTCATATATCACCTGATACTAAAACTTACATTTTGATAGCAATCATCTGACCTGTTTTATTTCCAATGTTTTTACATTTCCTATTGGGGAAAAATGCCCCCAAATGTCTTGCTAAACCATTTAGCCTTGGGGCCAATGCAAGATTCATCCCATCCTCCCAAAACACAAACTGGAAAGTCAAGGACAAGGTGGCAGTCACCTGATAGTCTATCATTTATTATTCCTCTTATCACTTACAGGATCTTGAATGTGTTAAACTGTTGTAGTTCTCTGATTCCAAGAAAACTTGGGGGCAACTCTTTCAAGAGAAAACAAATAAGGTTCTGACTGTCGAGCTAAAGACTAAAGAGTCTGCTTGCTGTTGGGTTATTTGACTCAGGGTAGAATCCCAGGAGAAAGTCATCACGCTTATATGGTCTGTCCCACAGGTGGCTCCAGTGATTAAAGCCAGAATGATGGAGTATGGAACCACAATGGTCAGCTACCAACCCTTGGGAGACAAGGTCAATTTCTTCCGCATGGTCATCTCAAACCCTGCAGCGACTCACCAAGACATTGACTTCCTGATTGAAGAAATAGAACGCCTTGGACAAGATTTATAATAACCTAGCTCACCAAGCTGTTCCACTTCTCTAGGTAGACAATTAAGTTGTCACAAACTGTGTGAATGTATTTGTAGTTTGTTCCAAAGTAAATCTATTTCTATATTGTGGTGTAAAAGTAGAGTTTAAAAATCAAACAAAAGACATTGCTCCTTTTAAAAATCCTTTCTTAAGTTTAGAATACCTCTCTAAGAATTAGTGACAAAAGGCTGTGTTCTAATCAATAAGGAAAAGCTTAAAATTATTATAAATACTTCCCTTACTTTTAATATAGTGCGCAAAGCAAACTTTATTTTCACTTCAGACTAGTAGGACTGAATAGTGCCAAATTGCCCCTGAATCATAAAAGGTTCTTTGGGGTACAGTGAAAAGGATAAAGTAAATATAAAATGTATGTTGACAATAAAAACTCTTGCCTTTTTCATAGTATTAGAAAAAAATTTCTAATTTACCTATAGCAACATTTCAAATGTATTTAAATACATATAATTTTACAAAAGGAAAATATATATATTAAAAAAGATATCCTATTTTGTAACATATAGATTTTTATTTTATATGGGTTATACAAACTGCAGGGGCAGATATAAAAATTAAGCCAGATTTTTTTTTCCTTTCTCTTAATGGAGGCACAATAAAACACTTAGCAAAGTTATTTTGAAACGTTGACCCACAAAATTCTTAAAAGATAAGATTCCTTCTTTCTACACATGTTACAGCTTATCACATTTCTAAAGTTAGTATTTCAAGACAAACAGAAAACAATACTGCAAATTCTTTAAAATAATTGATCCAATTGGCAATAAGAATCTCTTCCCCTTTAAATTTTCCATGCAGTTTACTCTTGGAGGACTCACTCTGTAAGCGTGACAAGCCAAGCTTCATCTCAGATTAAATTAGGGTAATTGTCTCTATTCTGCTTTCCAATTTGGCCTGTTTTGAACAGAAGGTTGATTCTCATTCTTGAGGCATCTTCCAAATAGTATTCTTTTATTAGGTCATTTGAATTAATTAGAGAAAATAAAAATAAAACCTAATCAGCCTGAGCGAAGAGGAATGAAGCACACTCCCAGAATGTGGTAAGCCCAGAAAATTAAAGTTGGCCTTGGGAGAAGAAATCTCTGTGGGGCAATAATGGTGTCATCCTGGTGCCATATTGCCACTGACCAGGAAAGAGAAATTTACCTCCAGTGCAATTGTTTAATTCCATCCCCTCCCCATTCCTACCCACAAACCCTCTCCTGCTAGACTCCCTACTACTGAGATCCAAAAAATTAATTTATATTCCATGGGTGGTTGTTTTTCTTCCATTAAACGAGCTTCTCACCCTAGAGTTTGAGACATTATCTTAAGGTTTTCCTTTATCCATCTCTCATTGAGATCCAAAGTGACCAGAATATGTAGAAATAATAAGATCCTTAGAATTTGAAATACTATTTTTAAAACATCCTTCTTTCCCTGCGAACCTGATAGAAAAACATGAGCTACCAAAAGCTTCCATAGATATTTATGGGGTCACACATTGTCAGGTTCCAAGCCCTGTTAGGAGCATAGTAGATTCCTATGAAGACTGCAAATGCAAATTTAGTAATATTTTCCATTTCTGAATGGACCACGCAGTTCAATACTCAGACTACAGTTATACAAGAGAAGAGAGAAGGCCCTGTCCTTCAACATGTGGAAATGCCCTACAATATAACATATAGAAATGCCTATAATATAATCAAAGGATCCAACCATCTGAAATTGTCACAAGCTTACCCCTACATTATTTCTCTCAGGTTATATGCAAAAATAGTGACACTTGATATGAACATGGCTTTGGACTCTTTCTGTCTAGAAAGCAAATGGGTTCACTATGACGATTAGAAGTAAAGTCTTTCATCTGTGTCACAGAATTTCCTGAAGGAATAACCTTCCATTCTAGACTTTGTCTAACGGCTAAGCATCCCTTTCCTTTCTCAAAACTGGCTGCTGAGAATAACAACATAGCTGCCCAACTATCTTGAGCCTCAGGCCCAAAGGTCCCATTTCAGAGGCAGAGATGCTAATTGATCCAACCTGCTGTCCTTCTCGGAGAAGACAGTGGGGCCCAATGCCCTGGCGAACCAACTCTGCTCTACTGCAGGATGCTTTATCTCTTGGGTTACAGATCCTAGGTTGTAAACTGCTGGTTTTTAGGTCAATGAGATGGTAGAGTTTTCAAGGACAATTTGTGCCTATGTATGAAATTCCAGCAAAACAATTCTAGCAAAAACAATAGCTCTTCTTCCCCGCTGCCCTACCCCTTCCCAGTACTCCTTCAAATTGCCTGAGATCCTTGCTCAGGCCTGCGCAGGGAAATCCTTACGAACTGTAGCCCAAAGAAGGAAGCAAATAAAAGCCCAGGTCCCAGTAATTTAATAAATAGTCTTGAAAGGAGGTGTGTAATCTGCTCAGAAGAGAGGGAGGGAAGAAGAAGAAGAAGAAGGAAGGAAGGAAGGAAGGAAGGAAGGAAGGAAGGAAGGAAGGAAGGAAGGAAGGAA
>NW_022436993.1:2400142-2426562 GCF_009761245.1 Sapajus apella | reverse complement strand
GAGGGAGGGAGGGAGGGAGGGAGGGAGGGAGGAGGAAAGGAGGGAGGGAAGGAGGGAAGGAAGGAAAGGGAGGAAGGAAGGAAGGAAGGAAGGAGAAAAAAAAAAGGAAGGGAGGGAGGGAAGAAGGGAGATATTTTGAACATTAGCCCAAATTCCCAGTGACATGGTCTTTCTGTGGGCCCATTCTTTACGAATCTTAGGAAAGTTTGGTTTTAGCTTTAATCAGAACTGACATGACCATTTTCATTTATACAGCAATATTGTGTTTATCATTTCGAATACTTGAACAAACAAGTGTGATATGTCTTTATCTGAGACCTACACATGGTATGAACTTCATAAACCATCACAGGATGTGAGGAAAGAAAAGGAAATAAATAAATTGTGTCTGACTGTGTTGCCTTTATTATCTTGATAATACTGTCTTGTCACCTCAGATTGGGGTTGTGCACTTTAGATCTGAACTGTGCAGTGTTGCAAATCAACATGTGTTTCTGTAAAAGCTTGTACAATATATTATTGGTATGTCTTTTTCTGTGTGGTAGCTATATTGAGCTTTGATATTATGAAAACTACATTTGCATCTGTTCCTGTTCTCTTTCTCTCTTTCCTAAACTATATGCCCTCCACATCAGCTCTAATAGAGAACACGCCCTCAGCTAAGCCCCCTACTGAGACACTTCCTCTGAGAATTGTGTGACTTCGCAAAATGCAAGGTGAACACTACTTTGTCTCTGAGAATAGACGTTACCAATCATGGAGTGTCACCAGCTGCCAAAATCGCAGGTGTTGGCTCTGCTGGGCAGTGGAGTAGTTGCTACTCCTCAGAACATGGACAAAGAAGGCACAGGTGTAAATATAGTAGCAGGACGGGGTACCAAGGAACCTCAAACTGGGTATCATCTTGCACGTGCTCTTCCGTTTTCAAATGCTAAATGCAAACACTGTGTATTTATTAGTTATGTGTGCCAAACTACCGTTCCCAAATTGGTGTTTCTGAATGACATCGGCATTCCCCCAACATTACTTCATTACTAAAGACAGAAAAAAATAAAAACATAAAATATACAAATGTGGCAACCTGTTCTTCTTACCAAATATAAACTTGTGTATGATCCAAGTATTTTATCTGTGTTGTCTCTCTAAACCCAAATAAATGTGTAAATGTGGACACATCTCAGGCTGTGGATAATTGTTCTGACTTTGTCTTATGGTGGAGATGATTTTCAACAAATTGCTAGAATCAAAGGCCCTTCACTTGTCAAAAAGCTCAACGTGTCTTTGGATCTTTTGTGGGGAAGAAAAAATTCTTCTGCAGCTACACACATTGTAGCTTCTGAAGAATACCTTTGCTCCACTCTGGTTTCTCCTTCAATCAGATCTGATCTTTTTTAACAAAATATTTTATTGTGGAAAATTTTACATACATAAAATGGTAGAGAAAATAATATAAACTCCTTTGTAGCCTTCAAGATTCAACATCTACTGATTCTGAGTCTGAATCTTGTTTCACCCATTCTTCTAGCCCACTTCCTCCCCAACACTAAATCATTTTTATATGAACCTCTAAAAGATTAGGAAACTTTTTTTTTGAGCCAGAGCCTCACTGTGTTGCCCAAGCTGGAGTGCAGTGGTGTAATCTCAGCTCACTGCAACCTCTGCCTCCCAGGTTCAGTGATTCTCCTGCCTCAGCCTCCCAAATAGCTGGGATTACAGGTGCGCACCACCACACCCCTAATTTTTGTATGTTTACTAGAGACGGGATCTCACCATGTTGGCCAGGTTGTTCTTGAACTCCTGACCTCAAGTGATTCGCCCACCTCGGCTTCTCAAAGTGCTGGGACTACAGGTGTGAGCCACCACACTCAGCCTGGACTCTTTTAAAAAATGCCCTCGATACCATTATCATAGCTAAAAACATAATAATATTGCCACGACAGTGTCAGATATCCAGCTACTGTTCACATTTTGCCAGTTCTTAATTTCATAGCAAAGCCCATGCCTGTGGCTCAGAAGACCTGATGAGGCTGTGTGTTTCAGGACAGCTGAGACATCTACAATTGAGGAACACAGTATAACACCATATACACCCCGGGTGCATATGCTGTGTGTATTTTCCAGTGTGCCGAGTCTATTTCTGGGCTTCTGCGAGTTGCAAGTTGTGGTCTTGTGTTCAGTGGCTTTGCTCTCAGGCTCTCAGGAGCAGAGGCTAAGAGGTGTGCTCAGGTTAAAAGCTAGAAAGCTGTAGGAATTGAACAGATGGAATAGATATGCCTGATGTGCCTTGTTAGGTCCAGGCTGCCCTAACCGGCTTGAGTTGCCCTTAACAGTAAAATTCTGGAGTAAAGAGATACAATTTTAAACAGAGATGGGGGTACAGAGGACAAAAAGGGGAGGATGTTGAATTTCTAGCTAATTTCAATATGGCTTATAGGAGAACCAGTAGAAGATGGCCAGAATCCGTGTAACCCTGTCACTCTCAGCATCTGTACTGCCTAGAGTTGTTCTCCAGCTGTTTGCCATCTGTAAATCTGGTCTTTCCATTTTTCTTTGAGGGCAGGGACATGCCTTCCAGTCACAGACTTAGACAGCTGGAAATACCTTTGATGACTAAAAGAGTCAAACTCTGTAAAATATTTGAAGAGATTTATTCTGAGCCAAATATGAGTGACCTATGGTCTGAAACAGCCCACAGGAGATCCTGAGAACGTGGACCCAAGGTGGTCAGATCACAACCTGGTTTTGTACATTTTAGGGGGACATAAGAGATCAATCAATACATGTAAGATGTACATTGGTTCAGTTCAGAAAGGTGGGACAACTGGAAGTGGGTAGCCATAGTTAGATTCAAAGATTTTCTGATTGGGAGTTGGATGAAAGAGTTGTTATTGACTAATGACTTAAGAATGTCTGGGTTAAGATAAGGGGTTGTGGAGACCAAGGTTTTATCACGTAGGTGAAACCTCCAGATAACAGGCTTCAGAGAGACACTACATTGTAAATGTTTCTTATCAGACACTTAAAGAGTCTGTTCTATCAGTAATTCCAAAAGGGAGGAAGGTTTAATGAGGCATGGCTGACCCTCCCTTCCCATCATGGCCCAAATTAGTTTTTCAGGTTAGCTTTGGAATGCCCTTTGCTGAGAGGAGGGGTCTATTCAGATGGTTGGGGCGGGCTTAGAATTTTATTTTTCATTTACACCCTGGAAAAGTCATCTAATGTAGAGTTTCCCAAACCCTGGGCTTTGGACTCAGAGTAAAGATGTGTCTAATCCGTGGCCAAATTAGAAGCCCAGGACAACCAAGAAGTGTTTTTGTGAAGCTAAAGCTATTCAATTTGAAGGACAGTCTTGTCTCAGACTATGTCCTCATTATATTTTTAATTGTTACTGTTCATAAGATGTCCTTTCACTTAAAAGGTAATAGTGATGACATCTTACCTGACAAAAGAGTCAGCAACTTCATTATGAACCCCTGCATCATAAAAATTATAGTGGTATATAAACCATAAATCTGAGAACCACCAATTTCTTCAAATCTTGCAGATTCTTCCTACCCCATTTCAGGGTAATTATTATTCAAATTGACTTGAATATTTACAAGTCAAATTGGAAGCTTTGAAAGCGGTGGATTGTGGTGTAATCTACGTGCTACTAGAAGCTAAGAATCCGCCAATTCTGTTTTCATTTTCAAATGGACACGTATCCCAACACCTCTAAGCATTGGATTGCTCCTACCTGATTGTGTGCATTTTACTGCAATTTACCCAGGCAGGTGCTATCTTTGGCTTCACTCTGGCAATGCAAAATCATGAGATTCATATCTTTTTCCTCCTCAGCCATTTGATGATATCAGAACCTAGGATCTTTCGTGATATTTCAAAGAAAGAGAAAAACTTCAAAATTAGTCTTTGATAGATGGATGAGATGCTGCGACTATAAAATACCAAAATATCTTTGCCTCACTCTTTCGTTCATATCAGAGTGAGTTCTGGGGCTGCTTCGTGATGCAGATGGTTCTCTGCTTCAGTGAGGAAAGTGAAAACTCTCCTACTTCACGTTTGTTTCCTGGTCCATGATTCAAACAAATTCACACATTCGACAACATCTGCCACTGCATGGAAACCAACAATTCTCTGCAACATAGATCAAAACGTCCATTTAGGGAAAGCACCTGGTTTAACATCTGCCTTGTTTATGCACAGAAAGCTCTGATTTGAAATGACTTTCTAAACTCAGTGCTTTTTAAATATTGGCTGTCCCACTTAATTCCCAGGGGAAGTCAGCAGTAGAGGATGGGGTGGACGATGAGCATGAAGAGAGGGGAGCAAAGCTGTTATTGCAGTTTTAGCTCCTTCATCTCTAAAGGATATTAGAATTTCTTTCCTTGTGGCCTTTGATGAACCGCAATTACCAAATACACCAGATGCATATGTATTTTAAGACTAAATAAGGAAAGGGATTTATTTTCATTGTAGAAACAATATTAATATTCCAGTGTATATGAGAGTTTTAAAGATGCCCCTACTCCCATCAGCCTTGCCTAATACTTTTTTCATGTGTAATAGTAAGATTTCAATTGCCATGGTCACCCAAACAGCATTTATGATAAAACAACAAATTGCAGGCGTTAATTCTGAAAGACAAGTGTTCTTAGGAAGAGAATTTTCTTCTTGTCCTAATGCCTGCTGAAGCATTGAGCCTTATTAACTTCCTTCCCAGGAGTATCCACAGCCAAGCAAATACAAATCTGACTTAGTAAACATTAGGAGTGGCCGGGTGTGGTGGCTCATGCCTGTAATCCAAGCACTTTGGGAGGCCAAGGCGGGAGGATCACTTGAACCCAGGAATTTGAGACCAGCCTAGAAAACATGGCAAAACCCCGTCTCTATCAAAAGTTTACAAAAATTAGCAAGGCATGGTGACACACATCTGTAGTCCCATAATCAGGAGAGATGGGAAGATTACTTAACACTGGGAGATGGAGGTTGCAGTAAGCTGAGATTACACCACTGTACTGCCTTAGGGACAGAGTGAAACCCTGTCTAAAAAAGAAGGGAGTGCTGCTGTGATTTCATGGGAGGAGGTATCCCAAAGGTCTGGGTTTGCAGCATCTTGGAAATCTAGACTCCTGCCCGGAGAGCTCGGGTCTGCGTGCTCACATTTTCATTCCTCCACATGGAGACTGCTGGAGCAGCAGCTGGAGTCAGACGGCCTGGCCTCCGATGCTGGCTCTGCCACTTATTAGCTTTGTGGCCCTGGGCAAAGCAGTTAACCTCTCTGAACCTCAGTTCTGTCATCTGTAAAACAAGGACAGAAATAGCACTTACTTCATAGGGTGATGGTGAAGATTCAAATGAGAAAAAAGTCTGATGCCTGGAAGAGAGTGACTGCAACATGTGTTGATGTTATCTTTATTTGGTGTCATCACTGAAAGGACTAGGGTTAGAGGCAGGTCCCTCATGCTACCTAAGCTCACCCAGAGAATACCATGAACTCACACATAAAGGATCATGAACAGCAGTGTCACCCCATAGAAAGCCACTTATTAGGCATCCCTGAGGACAGCAGGCAGGTGACGGAGGCAGCCCCCACAACCTGAGGCCTAGCTTTATTAGTGTCTGCATAGAGACGGAGAGGGCTGGCCACGAAAGCTGAGGAAAAAAGGAAGAGCCAGAGGAAATCAATTATTTCCACTGGGATTCTGACCTGCTATTCATTCGCCAGGTGCATCCTTGCCTCAGACAGGCATTCACAGAGATTTAAAGCAAAATGGCATGGAACAGAGGTTCTGGCTTCATAAAAATTGCTAATATGTCACTTGCCTAATGGTTATTGGCTTCCTTTTACACAATGAGAAGTAGTCATTGGTGCCAACTCACCATCGTTTATGTCCCCCCAAATCTCATATATGGAAGCCTATCCCCAGTGGGAATGGTATTTGGAGCTGTAGCTTTTAAGGGGTGATTAGGTCATGAGGGTGGACCCCCATGAAGGGATTAGTGCCCTTATAAAAGAGTCCCCAAAGAGCTCCCTCACCGTTCTGCTATGTAATGATGCCACAAGAAGTCAGCAACCTAAAAGTGGGTGTTCACCAAACTCAACCGTGCTGCCACCTGATCTGAAACCTCCAGCCTCCAGAACAATAAAAAATATGCTTTTGGATGAGGTTCAGTGACTCACGCCTGTAATACCAGTACTTTGGGAGGCCAAGGTGGGAGGATCGTTTGAGACCAAGAGTTCAGGATTAGCCTAGGCCACATAGCAAGATCCCATCTTAAAAAAAAAAAAAAAAATTAGCGATGAATGGAAGGGCATACCTGTAGTCCCAGATCCTCAGGAGGCTGAGGTGCAAGGACCACTTTTGCCCTGGAGTTCGAGGTTGAGGTAAACTGTGTTTGTGTGCCACTGTACTCCAGCCTGAGCAACAGAAGGAGACTATATCTAAAATAATAATAATAATATATATTTTTGGGGGATGGAATCTCGCTCTGTCGCCCAGGCTGGAGTGCAGTGGCACAATCTTGGCTCACTGCAACCTCTGCCTCCTGAGTTCATGTGATTCTCCTGCCTCAGCCTCCTCAATAGCTGGGATTACAGGTGCACAGCACCACATCTTGCTGATTTTTGTATTTTAGTAGAGATGGGGTTTCACCATGTTGGTCAGGCTGGTCTCAAACTCCTGAACTTGTGATCCACCTGCCAGGGCCTCCCAAAGTGCTGGGATTACAGGTGTGAGCCACTGCACCTGGCCCCCAATAATAAATTTTTTAAAAAGAAAGCAATTCCTGTCACTTATAAGCCCTCGAGTCGATGGTGTTTTGTTACAGCACCCCTAGCTGAATAAGACAACTGAGGGCACACCATGAGAAGGGAAAGTGACTTATTCTCCCAAAAGCCATTCGGGAGTTTTCAATCACACACACGCGCACACACACACACACACAGTAGCAAAGGATCATGAAAAGCTCTGAGTTGAGGTCAGCCCGACTCCTGAATTTGCCCTTGCTTTGTAGCTTGTGCAGGATAAACACGAATAGACTACGGACCCCAGGGGCTGAACAGGCACTTCTCCACCTGCAATCCTGTCTCCACTTTTAGAAAAAAAGTTTGTGTTCCCTGTCAAAGTGTCAGAACAGAGACTTCTAGGCTGCGGAAAAGTAATTAAAAGCTTATTACAGTTGGCGAGAAAATCACTTTCAAGAGGGATTTCAATTTATCTAAACACAGCAACTTTGCAAATTCCAAGAAAATTCAATTATACAAAAGTGAAAAAAAAGAGAGAGAGAATCAGAGTCTCTTTCAATTCAGATTTTAGTCAAAAGGAAATCTGGCTGCCCTGTCTTTGGCCTTCTCTTTATTTCCTCTACAGTTTGTCTCTTTTAAGATTGCAGAGACTACGATATTAAAGGATAGGGATTTTCTTTATTATTCGCTTTCATTTAAATTGCTCACAACCCCTCTGTACTATGGAGACATAGTCTAGTGGGAAAAATTATTCCTCATTGTGCGTCTCCACGGCTGGCTGGGCCAGGCTGGTTTATTTTCAGGAACGAGCAGATGTTCCAATTATTACTTAGCAGCCAATATCTGAAGAAAGAGGTGCTTCAATTTTTTTTGGGTGTGTGTGTGTGTGTGTGTGTGTGTGTGTGTGTGTGTGTGTGTTAAAGCTGCAAAGACAAAGCATCCTCTCACTTTACATTTCAAAAGAATGATGGAATTCCAGGTAAAATGTGCATTGAGAATGAACCCTCTATAGTTAGGCATGGATAGGAATTAAATTCTCACATTGAGTGATTATCTGTGTTTTGGTCATAATGACCTATCATAATTTATGATAAGAGATTATTTAGTCTGAGTAAATGCAGTGCATGAAGGACCCCACCCCTTGGCACCGTTAATCTCATCATTAAAGTAATATTCCATAAGGGCACTGAAGGATGGCAGAGTCTTGGGCTGACTTTTCTGTCTTACCTTCACCCTGAATCTAAGGCAGCTACGCCAAAATTCCAGAAACCCCCTCAATACTTCCTAGAGCAATGGCAAAATTCCCTACTTCCCAATAGTATGTCATCCCTTCACTTTATGAATTCTGAGTGCCTTTTCCTCATCTGTAAAATTGGCTTCATGATTCTTATGGGAGAGGGTTGTAGGAACTTAACGGAAAATATCTGGAAAGGCCTTGGCACCAGCGAACTGCCCTTCCTTTCTCTCCTCTGTCCTGCAATCACTCTTCAGCCCTATGGTCTTCGAATCGCCTCCTAATGGAGTTGCCGCTGGTGAGTCAACCGGATCTACAGATTCTCTGTGAATGTGATTGTTCACTGTCCTGGGTAGCTCCTCATAGAAAGTAAGGGGTTTTGTTTGGTTTTGTTTAAATAAAATATCAACTAAGCCAATGTGCTTCTGCAGAAAGAGTCATGGGTTTGAGCACATTGGGAGCAGGTTTTATGCTAGTAAACTCATTTATAAGGACTTTATTAGATTCCATTTAGACAGAGCCCCACAAGGGGCAGACCAGATAATCACTCATTAGCTGGAGAGCAGCAGCCACCTGAGACAGAGGACCTTAGGTGGACGGAGCGACAAGGGCCACTGCAGCTGCCTCTGTGCAAAGAGATGACTCAATCGGGTCATGGAACGCCTCGGCACGCGTGGAACGGAATCAGCCAGGCTGTGTCCCCCAGCCCGCACCCTCCGGCCGGTGCTCAGGAGGAATTGCGTTCAGCCTTCATTCATCTCCTCACAGACCAGAGGAAGCTGCTTTCCCTGGCTCTCCTTTTTTTTTTTTTGAGACAGAGTCTCACTCTGTCACCCAGGCTGGAGCATAGTGGTGAGATCTCAGCTCACTGCAACCTCCACCTCCCCGGCTTAATTGATTCTCATGCCTCAGCCTCCCGGGCAGTTGGGACTACAGGCATGTGCCACCACGCCCGGCTAATTTTTGTGGATTTTTGTCTTTGTTTTTTAAGTAGGGATGGGGTTTCACCATGTTGGCGAGGCTGGTCTTGAACTCCTGGGCTCAGGCAATCCGCCCACCTCCCAAAGTGCTGTGGTTACGGGCGTGAACCACCGCAGCCAGCTCTGGCTGGATCTCCTTTAACTGGAAAACACACACAAAGATCCCGGCAGCCAAGAACCCCCCAAGGAGAGACCATGCTCCTTCAACTTCTGTCTGGCGCAGGAACCATAATTATCTTGGCCTCCTTGTGCTCGACCAAGGGAAAAGCAGAGAGGGAAAGGGACTAAAATGACAAGCGCCTCGGTTCTTATTTCTTTCTGAGTGTAAGTCATGCACAATTTGCTTCAGGAGTGAGGGAAAACACGTGCTGCCTAAGAACGTATACACGAACTTCCCCTATTAAATCATAGGTACATAAAATATATAATAGACTTAATCAATTCCCTCTGCATTCCAAGAATCACAGCCTAGCTCCTGAAAGAGCAGGCAAGAAAGCCGGGCACGGTGGCTCACGCCGGTAAACCCAGCACTTTGGGAGGCCGAGCTGGATGGTTCACCCAAGGTTAGGAGTTTGAGACCAGCCTGGCCAACATAGCTAAATGCCATCTCTACTGAAAATACAAAAATTAACTGGGCGTGGTGGTGGGCGCCTGTAATCCCAGCTACTCGGGACACTGAGGCAGGAGAATCACTTGAACCAGGGAGGCTGGGGTTGCAGCGAGCCAATCTTGGGCCATTGCTCTCCAGCCTGGGGGATACAGCAAGACTCAGTCTCCAAAACACAAACAAACAAAAAGGAGTCGAGCAAGAATAAATCAGGATCAACACTGAATATGAACAATGTATTTGTTGCTGGGAGACAAAGATGAGATCACATAGTCTCAGGCTTCCGGGAGCTCTCAGTGCAGAGAGGAGGTAAATTCACACAGAGTGTTGCAGTCATCCCCATAGTCCTGTGAGGATGCCTCCACAGGAGCACAGAGAAGCCTGGGTCTTGAAGGATGTTTTCCAAAAGGCGGAGAGAAAGAAAGGCTTCCCAGGTCTCCCGCAGCACAAGCGGAAGCTGTAGGAATCACTCCCAAGGAGCGGCGCTCCAGGAGACCGTGTGGCTCACAGTCCAGTGGGTCATCTGGGACCAGTGCTCCTCTCACCTGACGGACTGCTGTGGTCATAAGGAGGGCTAAATGCATTTTGTTGACTAACCAGCATTTTTAAAAAAATCAAAACCTAGTGAAGGGCGGGCACAGAAAAATAGATATGCATATTTTTTGAGACAGCGTCTCACTGTCACCTAGGCTGGGGGCAGTGGTGCCATTGCAGTCCACTGCAGCCTCCACCTCCCAGGCTCGAGCAATCCTCCCACTTCAGCCTCTTGAGTAGCTGGAACATAGATATGCAACACCAGGCTTGGCTAATATTTTTTTTTAATTTTTTATAGAGAAAAGTTCTCACTATGTTGCCCAGGCTGGTCTCAAAGTCCTGGGCACATGTGATTCTCCCACCTCAGCCTCCTAAAGTCCTCAGATGACAGGCATGAGCCACCATGCCTGGCCCAATAAAAATCAAACCTAAATAGTTACTGTCCTGGAAGCACCGTGAGAAATGGAGGGGGCTGGATGACAGGCAACAAGTATACATTTATTTGGGATGTGGGCTGCTTGGGGCCAGAGCGGGCCATGTCTGAGGGAGAACTTCCCCAGCCCCTCTTCTTGACACTGGAAGGCTTGACCCTTGACAGTTGAAGGCTGGAACCCTGGTTAGAAGCCTGTGATGCTTTGGGAGGCTGAGGCAGGCGGATCATGAGGACAAGAGATCGAGACCATCCTGGCCAACATGGTGGAACCCCGTCTCTACTAAAAAAATACAAAAGTTAGCTGGGCATGGTGGTGCGTGCCTGTAATCCCAGCAACTCGGGAGGCTGAGGCAGGAGAATTGCTTGAACCTGGGAGGCAGAGGTTGCAGTGAGCCGAGATCGCGCCACTGCATGCCAGCCTGACACCTGGCGACAGAGCAAGACTCTGTCTCAAAAAAAAAAAAAAAAAAGAAGCCTGTGATGGAAAATTTTGCTTCTCTAAAACCTACGATTTCTTACAAACAGATGAGATTACAACAAGCGCAGTTTTAGTGGCAGCCATAGGGCCAGGAACCCTCAAGTGTTACATTCTGTAACAAACGGTCAGTTACATTTAGCAGAGGGGGATAAAACCTTGCTCGATTTACTATGCTGCAAGAAACTAAGAATCTAATGAAATCATTTTCATGCACTTAAATCTATTTCACTTGAGGCAATGAATGTTCAGTCACATAAACTAATTTGTGAGTTTCCCACAGAGCATATTAAAAATCATCTGTTTCCATTTCAGACATAACTACATGGAATCCTGCCCCGCTTGTCACCAACTTCTACCAACATCAGTTCTACTTCTGTAAATCAATCACTTTGTCTCTATTACTATTGCCACTCACCCTAGTCATGGCCCTAATTTCTGACTTGCAATGTTGCAATAGTAATACTAAGTTAGTTAAGGTTCTTTGGTTGCAAGTAATGAAAATCAGCTTGAACTAGCTTAGAGAAAGAAAACTTGGTAGAAAACCGGAAAAGTGCATAGAATCTAACCCCAGGAACGTTCAGAAATCGAGAAGGGCAGGGATCAGGGTGATTTGATGACATTAGCCACAGGAGTTTATGTTTGTTCCCTCTGGGGCCCTACCATCCGTCATTTGACTCAGCTCCCAATTCCTAGTCTCTGTCTCTTGTTCTTTTTTTTGTTTTTGAGATGGAGGTTCGCTCTTGTTGCCCAGGCGGGAATGCAATGGCACGATCTCAGCTCTCTGCAACCTCTGCCTCCCAGGTTCAAGCAATTCTCTTTCCTCAGGCTCCTGAGTAGCTGGGATTACAGGCACGTGCCACCCGGCTAATTTTGTACGTTTAGCAGAGATGGGGTTTCTGCATGTTAGTCAGGCTGGTCTCGAACTCCCGACCTCAGGTAACCCGCCAGCTTCGGCCTCCCAAAGTGCTGGGATTACAGGCATGAGCCATCATTCCTGGCCTCTTGTTCTTACTCTTAAGTAAGAATGTGATTGGACGAGCTTGGGAACAAGTGCCTCCCTTGGTCAAGATGGCCATCTCCAAGATGCTGGTATCATGCAGTATAAATAAGGTTCCTAGTCCCCACACCCATACATCAGGGACAAATGTTAGGGAAAGGCAATGGTTCATGGCATGGCTGGCACCTCAACAGGTGCCACTAGTCACCTAATGTGTGTAAACACACACACACTTTCTCTATCCACAGGTGATTCATTCACTCCCTTGAGCATTCATCTAGCCAACACGTATTTATCCAGTACCCACAATGTCTGGCCCTGGAGACATAATGGGAAGTGAAAAGAGACACTGTTTCTGTGTCATGGGGAGATTCCTAAGTGGAGAGAAGACAATGAAACAAAAAAAATGTAAAATGGCAACTTTAATATGTCATATATTCCCAACAAAGCTAGAAGAGGAATTTGAATGTTCTCGCCACAGAGAAGGGATACATGTTTGAGGTGATGGAAATGCCAGTTACCTAGGTTAGATCATAACACAGTGTATTCATGTATTGAAACATCACTGCACCCCATAAGTTTGCCTAATTATGTGTCAATTAAAAATAAAAGGAGGGAAGGAAGAAAAGAGGGAGGGAGGGAGGAAGGGAAGAGGGAGGGAAAGGAAGGAGGGAAGAAAAGAGGGAGGAAGGGAAGGAGGGACGGAGGGGTATGTGACATTACAATAGCTGATGATAAAGATGTTACATTCCTGAGAAATTAACTTATGGGCAGAAGGATAAGAGTAACTCAGGTAAAACGGGGAAAACGTGTTCCAGGAGCAGGAACTGTGTATGTAAACACCTGTGAAGAATAGAAGAAGTTACCAAAAGTGATTTACAATGTCTGAGTTTTTTGGGTCTCTAGCCATTAATGTACCAATAGTCTTGCCTATCGTGTTCCCTGCTGTGTCCTGGCTGCCAGAGCAGGGCTTGGCCCCGGGCTGTCAGGCCTCACGAAGGAGTAGGCTGCAAGAAGGAACTTGTGCCAAGGTAGGGCTGAAAAGAGGGCAAGCGCAGGGTCTGTAGGGCCTTAGAGCTTTTTAAGGGGTTGTGTCTTAGTCTTAAAAGAAATGAGAGTAGGGGCTGTATTTGCATATTGAAAGGACATCATCAATGTAATTTTTATCATCAATGTAAACCCATGTTATGAAATGATTAAAAATTTTGTCCATTTAAAGGAAAATCATCAAAGAATTAATGAAAGTGTGGAGAAATGACTGGAGATAGCTCAGAGTGGAGGCAGTACCCGTGGGAGGCTGTGACCACGGTCCAGAGGAGTGGGACAGCATCTCGGACCAGGGTGGCAATGGCAGACATGGACGGGCCATGGGTCCAGTGTTCTAGGAGTCTTTGCTCTCCAGAGAATGACCTCGCCGCCTCCATTCCATCATGCACCCCTCCCCTTCTTCCTCGGCCTAGGGGAATGCATTTAACCAGCAACACCACACCTGATACCAGGGAAGACAAGAAGAAGACAGAGGAAAAGTCCTATCATTCCTTTTCCAAACTGTAAAAAACTTTGATTCAAGTTCTAGTAGGAGAAAGTGGATGACAATCATGTTTTTTTCTGCTCTCTCTTGGTCAGGTTCCATTGAAGGCAGAGAAAAGTTGAGGAATTAACCCACAACAGTTGTAAGAATAAGGGAAAGATATTGTCAATGGACTAGAATGTACGTGTTTCTAAAAGAAGAAAAGCAGACACTGAAACCGCATAGAGAAAACGGAGGTGTGGACTGACATGGGAGAAGGTGGAGCAGAGGAAACAGCCAGTCTTCCTGGTGGAAGTTCTGCAAGATCTAAACTCTGACCCGGCAGGTATAGGGACCGGAAGTGAGGAGGGGTCAGCAATTGGGTGATTGAGTGCATGTCACCCGAATACCTACACGCTGTGCAGGTGGCCCTCACCCCTCCCTGCCCCACATACACCTACCCAGTGACTCTCTAAAGCAGCCCGAGCCCAAGGGAAAATGGACAGCACAGCCTTTAAAGAAATTAAACAACCTGCGATCACCCTGAGTAGCATTGTGGTCATTTTGTCGTGGTGGTGTCATCCACCTCAAAACACACCTCTCTCTCTCTCTCTCTCTCTCTCTCTCTCTGTTGCTCTCGCCCTTTCTTGCTCCCTTACTACGGCCAACCTACAATGTGTTGCCAAATTCACTTTAGCTGCAGATGTTCTTCTTTTCAGGAACTATTTAACTCTGGACTTGTGTAATAGTCCAAAACACACACATCTACAATGAAAAACATCTGTGTGATGAAAACGTGTGTGCAATGAAAAACATCTGTCTGAAATCTTATTTAGGGCGCTCTGCCACAAGTCAGGGGAGCTCGGCCCCCAAATATGTACCTGGTCAATGATAGTTAAACTGCTATAGCTCAGGGTAAACCAAACCTTGACAGAGCCTCCAATCAGTAATTCAATAACTGGAAAACTGACCCCAATCATTGCTCATTGCCCCTGCTCAAAAGCTGGTTCCACAGAATTAAACCATTTCTCTAAGGAAATTTTCAGAGTGAATGATTTATTAGCAATTACAAAAGAACCATGACTGCATGGCAGCTATCAGAATGCCATGACCTCATGAGTTACGATGGAATTTTCTGGAAGAATGTAGAAGAGAAAAAAATGTTACCAAAAATTTGCCAGAAATTCTGTAAGCATTTTGATGTTTCAACCATTTGATTCTTTTCTAGGACATTTTTCTCCTCCTAGCTGAATACAGAACCTGGTTGTCAAAACTGCGATAATCTCTTTCTTATTCCAAGCAGTCAGATTCCCTGATACCTCCCTTCAACAATGCTACCAATGTACGTTTCTCTGTCTAGCAATGTTTTCTTCCTCACCTGCTTCCACCACACCTATATGCCCTGGGGTCTTAAAGCTATGAGGCAAATATGTGCTTTGTGAAAAATAGCAGTGATATTTGGGGAGCATAGAAACTGCTTCATGCACTGAGGAAATTTCCCCTGCTGCACTTGGACCTCTGCTGAATGCCAAGTGCCTGAAAACTAGGGCAGGTGTTCTCTCTCACTGCAAACAAAGTGTGTTAGGCTGTACGCTCTCTGAAGGCGGCAGAAGGTCTCACTAATGCAAGGCTCCATAACAGTTTCAGTTCTGATTGACTGGTTAAGTTAAATATTAAAAACTAGAAAAGCCAGGCTAGAAAGTAACAAAAGCCCACCAAGAGTTTTGCTTAGGCTTTTCCTGGGCCTTAAAGCGTAATTAAACAAGTTTTATTGCGGGTCTGAAGAAACTCCCCAGGCCTCCCCAATCAAGTTTATTGGGAGTCTGAAGGAACTCCCCAGACCTCCGTGATTTAGCAGGAGACAAGATAAGGGTAATCACCCCAGCACCTGGACCCATTTAGATTCAGTAAATTTACTGAGGCTGCAGACGAAGGTCTTCAGGACTCAGGCCTTAGTTATAGATTAAAAGAAGTTAGTTAATTATGTCTTTAGATGACTGCACTTACATGTAGATATGTAGCTTAGAAGGCATATAAGCTCTAGAAAACTGTAATTTTGAGTTGGTCTGGTGATAATTTCCAGGCCTTCTCCCTGTAACTTGTTACGCTCCCTCCCAAGTTCATGTGTGTCTTGTTATTGGGCCTCAAGAAATAGCAGCTCAACCCTCAGTTTGGTCTGGGAACAAAATGTGGCATGCCAGCCAGGAGAGAGCAGTGGATGCTGTGTTCAGTGGCCAGCGACTGTCATGAGACACTGTTCAGGAGGATCCCAGCAGCTACTGGTGAGATTTTTCCCGGGAATCTTCTTGAAGGGTCCCGTGCACAAAAGTGCACGTCCCTTTCACAACTGGGGAAGAATGGAGATCAAGAGCAGACGCGCTCAAAGGGTGAGTTAACTGGATGGTATGCCAGGAGCCTATTGTTTTTGTATCTGGGATTGCTAAGCCATTTGTCTGGTACCACCATGGGAAGCAATACGGCTTGCTCGTATACCCACTTTGTATTTGGTTGAAATCAGGTTTTGAGTTGGTTTTGCCTGAGTGCACTCCCCCTTGTGTTGTCCAAAATTTGTTTCCACTTATTTGTGTATCTGTCTTATTCGCTTTGGTATTATGTAAACTTGAAAATGGAAGGTATTGGGTCCATTCCTGCTGAGAGGCCTCTGGGAAGGAGAAATATTTTTAGAAGCTCAATGGTTGAGGGTCAGCTTAATTAAAAGCTAATAGCCAGGATGTGTATATGTCTGTGTGTATATATATTTGCATTTAAAAGACCTTTATGTTTTTGTTTTTATTTCTCTCCTAGGACCTTGTATTTTTGAGCAGAAGTCTTTTCTTCTTAGTTAACTGAATTCTGTTTTCTTCGTGAATAGCTATTACAACCGAAGCTACTCTGGGCTTTTAAGAGAAAGTATAATTTAGACACTTAGAAATGTCTTTGTTTAGAAAAGTTTTTCTAAGTGCACTGTAAAAGCATCACATGGTCTAGTCTCATAGTAATTCTACCTTTTTGAAAATTCAGGATTCAGTGTGGGCTCTGCCCAGAGTTCAAAGATCCAGTTAAAAGATAGAAAAAAGGAGGTCTTATGAATCTATAAAATATGCTTCTATTGGCATGCCTCATATGTCTATGTACTTATGTCTTGTGTACACCATGTTTCACTACTGACAATATATAAACGAGTTCTAATTAACTGGCTCAAAGAAAAATAAAAGCACTTAAATACTTTAACAGAAAAAAGGAAAGACTGGTCAAATGCTTTTTCGAGTTATATGACTTAAATAAAATGTTTAATAAATAAGCTAGCTTTAAAAATTATTGATAATGTAATATTAGAAATGTCTTAAGAGTTGCCAACATACATTTTTGTTTGCATTTATTGATCAAGCAGTTTCATACTTCTCTCTGCCAAATACTATAAGGTGTCAAAATTTGGCATAGAGGCTATAAAACTTTAACAGCCCAAAACAGGATGATCTTTGCTTGTGTAATTTTTAATAAATGAAGCATTAATATTGGTTTAATGAAGATAGCTAAATCTTGAATTATTTAGTAAAATACCCTAATGTCTACTCTTGTGGCCTTAGGCAGTCTAATTCACAGACATGAAGGAAGTTTGTTCTGGGAAAGGACTGTTATCATCTTTGTTTCAAAGCTAAACTATAAACTAAGTTAATGAACAAGAACATGTTGGAGATTAGAAGCAAGTCAGTTAGGTCAGATCATTTTCACTGTCTCAGTTGTAATTTTGCAACGGCGATTTCGTAACTTTAAATGATGACTATCACAGTTTTCATAAATAATCTAGGTAAATGATTAAAATAAATAATTATATAAATGTAATGGAATATTCATAAACAAACTGTCATAATTTAGCGTCTAAAGTTATATTAAACAACGGATATTTCATCATTTGGATATTTTCCAACAAAAATATATTGTAGGAAAGCATTCTTTTTTGGTTATTTCTTTGAATAAGCTTATTGCTGCTTGCTCTTTCTCAATTCCATCTTGAAGGCAAATGACTCTTAGATTTGCCCTTTTAGGGTTATTTTCTAGATCTCATGGGCATTCGTTGTTCCTTTTATTCTTTCTTTTTTCTCCACTGACTATGTATTTTCAAACAGTCTGCTTTGAGCCCACTACTTCTTTCCTCTGCCTTATTAGTTCTGCTGTTGAGACCCTCTGATGCATTTTTCAGTTCAGCCTATGTATTTCTCAGTTCTAGGATTTAATTTTTTTTTTTTATTATTTCAATCCATTAAATTTCTGTGATAAATTTCTGAATTGCTTTTATATGTTATCTTGGAGTTTTCAGAGCTTCCTCAAAACTGCTATTTTGGATCTTGACCTAAGAACTCATATATCACTATTTCATTAGGGTCAGTGCTGGATCCTTGTTCTGTCCATTTAGGGAGGTCATTGTTCCCTATTTACTGTTGTTTCTTATAAACATACATCTATGTCTTCGCATTGAATAATTCGTTATTTATCCCAGTCTTTGCTGTCTGGATTGGTTTGCTCTTTCTAGCATAAGCGTGTTTAGAGGTTCGGGGAAGTTGGCCTGTTAATTCTCTTAGCACTAGATCACTACCTCCCTTTCGCCACTAGATGGTGCCCTAAGACCAGGTTTGCTGCAGCTTTTGCAACTATTCAAAGCACTGTCCATCTTGGAAGGGAGATGTCCCAGAGCGGATTTCCTGGCTGGGCAGTGAAACTGGGTAGGCGTTGATGCCCCCAAGGATCCATGCAGGGCACCTCCTACAGCATGGTGCTGCTAAACTGCCTCTCTGACTTGGCGTCTTTTTTGGGTTAGAGAGCACCTCGCAAGTTTTATGTACTGCAGCTGCGAGCCCCACCTCTGCTGTCTGGCTCCAGATGCCCTCAGAGTCCTTGCTGCATACATTCATGATGCTTCCCAAGGGCTGAGACAGAAACAGCTTTCCTGCATAGGAATTCAAGATACTGGGGAAGCTGGCTGTCCGCCTCGACCGCACTTTTTCCGGTGCTGAAAGCATGCTTGCTGGGGGACGTTTTCAGGAAGTGCCTCGCAGTTTGAAGGAAGAGCATCATGGATAGAGAATTCAATTTCTCCTATGTTCTGCTTGCAGTGTTTTACATCTATGTATCTCCAGGGATTGTCACAGCCTCAAGTTTGAGTTCTTCGATATTGGTGGTGATGATCTTTACACTGAATAGTTCTGTTTCATTTTCTGTGAGAGTGAAGTCAGATTTCTTGTACTCTCCCATTTTGGTAACAACACCTTAACCCTTATACTTTTTTTTTTTTTTTTTTTTTTTGAGACGGAGTTTCATTCTTGTTGCCCAGGCTGGAGTGCAGTGGTGCGATCTTGGCTCACCACAACCTCTGCCTCCCAGGTTCAAGTGATTCTCCTGCCTCAGCCTCCCAAGGAGCTGGGACTATAAGTATGCACTACCACACCTGGCTAATTTTTGTATTTTTGGTAGAGACGGGGTTTCAACTTGTTGGTCAGGCTTGTCTCGAACTCCTAACCTTATGATCCAAAGTGCTGGGATTACAGGCGTGAGCCACTGCACCCGGCCAACTCTTACACTTTTTAACATCCGTGTAGAAAGCTTAAATTCTCCCATTTTTAGTCCTATAAATTTTCAAAATAGATTTTTTAAATGCCTCCCCCCCCAAAAAAATGGTAAAATCATGATCTTTTACAAATTATATTAAATCCGGAGTTTTGTTTTTGTTTCTTAACAAGCACATTTAAAACTGTCTAAGCATGTGCCTTGTTCGAATGGTGATTGAATGTAATTGCAGTTGCTTTGGAGTTTCTAGGCCTGAATTGCTCCAACTTTGCTTTTACCCATCTAAACCCTGCTTTGGAAAAATTGAAATCTATGAAAATTTATTAAAAATTCAAATTTATACAAAATTAATCTGAGTAATACATTTTACTACGAAAGAACTCAAAATGTGCTTTTAAAAGGTTTTGCTTCTGGTTTCTCCTAAGAGTTTCACTGGAGCCTTTAAAATACCCTTTTCTAAAATTATGTATAATTTTCATAAATGTATCAATCGAGTATGTATTTTTATGCATATCAAAATAAGTTTCTGTTACCTACTTCTCTAGCCATCAAGAATATTGATACTGGTCTGGCTCACAGTAGCCTGTAATCCCAGCACTTTGGAAGGCTGAAGCGGGAGAATCACTTGAAGCCAGTAGTTCAAGAGCCTATGCAATCAAGTGAGATGTAATCTCTCCGAAAAAAGAATGATGATACCTTACTTTATTTTTATTTTTTTCTGAGACAGAGTCTCACTCTGTTGCCCAGACTGGAGTGCAGTGGCACCATCGTGGCTCACCGCAACCTCCACCTCCCTGGTTCAAGTGATTCCACCGAGTAGCTGTTTTTACAGGAGCCCACCACCACACTCGGCTCCTTTTTTGCATTTTTAGTAGAGATGGGGTTTCACCATGTTGGCCAGGCTGGTCTCAAACTCCTGACTTCAGGTGATCCACCCACCTCAGCCTCCCAAAGTGCTGGGATTACAGGTGTGAGCCGCCACGCCTGGCCAAATAATGATACTTTCAAAGAGCTAATCTTCTGGTCCAACATTCCACCTTTCACACCATCTCCCACTCTCTCACCAAAGTATTCTATAACTGCCCTCCTTAAAACTTTTTACATCTGCAATATTAAGTCCACATTCCCAAGCATGACATATAAACCCTTTATGATCCGGTTCTTTCTTATCTCTGCAGCCTAAGCTCTTGACAATTTCTCTTTACCAAGCCCCAAGTGCCCCACCACTTCCTCTTTCAGCATCTCCAACTATGTTGGACTCCCCAACACACTACACAGAGTATACTAGTACAGAGTGTGGCCTGTTCCGTCCCTAGGCCTGAATGGTTGCAACCACTTGAACATGTGAACAATTTATTTATTTGGCTGTTTCCCTCCTCAGGTTGTGAGCTCTTTGAGGCCTGGGATTATGCTGTATTATATTCATGTACCCCCATTGTGCCTCACACACAGTAGGTGCTAATAAATATTTTCTGAATATAAAATAGTTGAAATAATTGAAATAAGAATAACCAACCAATGTTTACACAGAAGACAATACTCAGAAACTCATAAGGGACAGGAATTTTATTGGATACTGTACATTATTGTTAATAAAGGTGACCATTAGCACAGTTGGATCCTCAAATATTGATGAATGATCTAAAAAACAGAAAACTATCTTTAAGCCACATATTAAACAAAATAAAACATTACTGGTAGCTGCATTATAATGCATTTAATGAAATGTGTCGATATGTATGAAAGTCGTGCCGTTATGAAAACTCTTGAAGCATTGTCACTGTCTGGGGTTCATCATCTCACACCAAGGGAATCGAGGACACAAACACAGAAGAGTGTGTTTAAGAGTGGAGGTTTAATAGGCGAAAGAAAGAGAAAAGAGAGTAGCTCTCTCTCCTGCAGAGAGAGGGGTGCCAGAGTGGGTCTTCCAGCACCTCGGCACCCGGGGTGGGGAGATTTATAGAGCCTGAGGAGGTGGTGTCTCATTTACATAGGGCTCAAGAGATTGGTCGGGCGAAGCCTGTCATTTACATAGCATGTGAAGAAGCTGGTTGCTCCGCCCTCATCTTTAATTATGCAAATGAGCTCTTTACCTGACCAGCACCATGTTGTCTGCTTCTTTACTGCACACATGATTGATGAGGAAAAGGGAAGATGAAGCCTCCAGGTTGAACATGCCTGGCCCGGGGAGCCTTTTCCTATTGGCCCAGCTGCTGGCATTCACCCGTGCAAACTTCTGGTTTGCTTGCCTATGTCTCCAGCTCTATTTAAGGCTGCCCTTTGTTAGAAAAAAAAGTTTAGGGGCTGTTTTTCGTTCAAAGGAAAATCTTACCAAGAACTTCCTTACCCTCACTATCTGCCCAAATAATTTCTTTTTAACTCCTGTATCAATTTTATACTGATTATGCCATTTTGCAATCATTCTAAGGGGGCTTGATTACAAACTCAAATTCTGTATTAAAATACATGCATTTTGTCTCACATACAGGTAAATATTAACTTTACAAAACATGTTTTAGAACATAGCAGGGGATGAAAGTAAATACAGCACTTTGCTCCTAACTTAGGATCAAAGACTTAAAAAAACTGACAAAAGTCTAATATTCAGCATCTATAAGAAACTTCAACAAATATACAAGAAAAAGCAAACAACTCCATTAAAAAGCGGGCAAAAGATATAAACAGACACTTTCCCAAAGAACGCATATATGTGGCCAAAAATCATGTGAAAAAAGCTCCATATCACTGATTATTAGAGAAATGCAAATCAAAGTGACAACGAGACATTATCTCACAACGGTCACAATGGCTATTACTAAAAAGTCAGAAAAATAGCAGATGCTGGTGACGTTGCAGAGAAAGGGAATGCTTATATATTGTTGGTGGGCGTGTAAATCGGTTCAATTATTGTGGGAAGTGGTATGACCATCCCTCACAGAGCTGAACATGAAACTACCATTTGACCCAGCAATCCCATTACTGGCTATATACCCAAAGGAATGTAAATCATTCAACCAAAAGACACATGCACATGTAAGTTGATTGCAGCACGATTCACCATAGCAAAGACATGGAATCAACCTAAATGCCCAACCAAGGTAGACTGGATAAAGGAAATGTGGTACATATACACCATGGAATACTATGCAGCCATAAAAAGAACAAGCTCATGTCCTTTGCAGGAACCTGAGTGGAGCTAGAGGTGATTATCCTCAGCAAACTAACATAGGAAAAGGAAAACAAATATCACATGATCTCACTTATAAGTGGGAGCTAAATGATGAGAACACATGGACACAAAGAGGGGAACATCACATACTGGGGCCTACTTGAGGCTGGAGGCTGGGAGGAGGGAGAGAATCAGAAAAAATAACTATTGGGTATTAGTTTAGTACATGGCTGATGAAATAATTTGTACAGCAAACCCCACAGCACAAGTTTACCTATATAATAAACCTGCACATGTGCCCCGAACCTAAAAGAAAAGTTTAAAAAATAAACACTTAGAGAAGAAACTCGGGCAAAAGTATTCCTGTGGGAGAAATATCAGAAACTCCCTTAATGGAGGACATAGCCCCGTGTCTGCTACCCTCCTTCACCTGAGAAATGTGGAGAATACTTCATATCTTAGGCATCTCCCTAAATTTTCTGACTGCCTCAGAGACCTGGTGGGCCAGCTTTCCTCGAACAATGTATTTGGCATAGCTCAGCAAGCTTTCCCTCAAGTTTACAATCTCCTTCGTTTCAAAATTCTTAAAGCATATGGTTTGGCCCCAAAGAGTTCCTATTGTTTACTTAGGCAAGCTTGCACCATTCTGAATTTTAATGGGTTCTGAAATAATATTCACATGAATTTTTCCTCTAATGCTGACTTACCTGATGAATGCATGTTTCCAACGGTGGCCAGCAGTTGCCAGCTGCTTTACTGCTGCAACATATTTCACCAAATTCCAAACAGGCACAAAGTAAAAATGAACAGAAGAAGTACAGCTCAAAGGTTGCTGACACAGTTTGGATGTTGACCCCTCTAAATCTCATGTTGAATTGTCATCCCCAATGTTGGAGGTGGGGCCTGGTGGGAGGTGTTTGAGTCATGGGGGCAGGTCTCTCATGGCGTGGTGCTGTCTTCATAATACTGAATGAATTCTCATGGGGAGGGGAGGGGGGGAAGGGAGCAGGGAAGGGAGGGAGGAAGGAGAAGGGAAGGGAGGGAGGGAGGGAGGGAGGAAGGAAAGATGGAAGGCAGGAAGGAGGGGAGGAAGGGGAAAGGGAGCAGGGGAGGGAGGAGGGAAGGGAGGAAGCAGGGAGGAAGGAGAAGGGAAGAAATGAAGGAAGAAGAGGAGTAGAGGGATGAAGGAAGGAAGAGAGAAAGAGAGGAAGGGAAGGGAGGGAGGAAGGAAGGATGGAAGGAAGGAAGCAGGGGAGAGGGAAAGGGAGCAGGGAAGGGAGGAGGGAAAGAAGGAGAAAAAAGAAGGGAGGGAGGATGGGATAAAGGGAGGGAGGGACAGAGGGAGGAAGGAAGGAAGGAAAGAAGGAAGCAAGGAATTTGGGGGAGACATGTGAACTCAACATTGAACTGGACACCTGAATATTTGGGTGTCTTCCAATTTTTTCACCCCATAATCAGTTTTTAAAACTTCAACATCCACATGCAGTAGTCCCAGTAGTGCCCCACAGATTCATCCTTCAATGTAAGAGGAAGCCACCTGACGTCTTTTTCATCAGCATCCTTACGGCTCACATCTTGCACCTACTTAATGCCTGAAAGCTGGTACCAATATTATCATCTCAGGGAACCTGGTCTGGCATCTAGACGCCCACTGTCACCAGCATAGTTTCAACCTGTCAACATGGCAGTGCTAGCAGTAGTGGTGTTTTCTTTAAGGAAGTCATGATTTTCCCCCAATTTTGCATGTGTCTTTTAATTCAGACAGCATCTACATTTTCATTCTTTCCCTCAATATTCACTGTAAAAGAATGGACTCTCTTAGCTGTTTCAGGGATCATCCGGTCCAAGGAAAACTGTTTTCTGAGACTTCATTTATTTTCTTCTCCTCATTTCACACTGCCAGAAACATGGAGCACAATGACCTTTTTATTTGAAGAGCTGGTCATCTTCCCTCAGTAACAGTGGCTTCTGTGAGTGCTCTCATCATCGGTGAATTTCTGGCTCATGCATGCTTTCACCTCGATTTCTAAAGACATGCAGAAAATTATTATTTGGTGTTCTTGCCATTTTCTCATCTTCTGATTCTAATTCTCTATTGTGGCTCTTGGAGGGCAAATCTTTTGTTTTGCCATTTATCGATTCTTCATGTACAATTAGACCCTTTAATTTCATTTCACAAGCAGAGCATGGACCTGAGCATGTTTAAATCAAGAGACAGGGTATTCTGAGCCACATTGCCAGCACGCTGATGAATGCTATCATGGAGGCAGGCAAGGCGAAATTAACAGAATTTTCAAAAAGTGAAATGGTCTATAGTCTCTCTCTACCTGCTTCATGCGTGGTGTTATATTACTCACCAAGTCTGCAAGGGGCAACCTATGGGCTCTGTGAGATTCCACTAAAAATATCTAACAATATAAATTAGGAAAAATACACACACATACACACACACACACACACACACACACGAAGGGAGGATGGAGGGAGGGAAGAGAGAGAGACGTTTAGAATTTTAAGTTATATGTACATATATATATATATATATATATATATATATTTTTTTTTTTGAGACGGAGTTTCACTCATGTTGCCCAGGCTGGGGTGCAATGGCGCGATCTCGGCTCACCGCAACCTCCGCCTCCTGGGTTCAGGCAATTCTCTTGCCTCAGCCTCCTGAGTAGCTGGGATTACAGGCACGCACCACCATGCCCAGCTAATTTTTTGTATTTTTTTTTTAGTAGAGACGGGGTTTCACCATATTGACCAGCATGGTCTCGATCTCTTGACCTCATGATCCACCCGCCTCGGCCTCCCAAAGTGCTGGGATTACAGGCTTGAGCCACCGCACCCGGCCCTTAAGTTCTATATTTTTTTCTCTTTTCATTCCCCTTCCCCCTAAAAACAATGATAAGAAACAGTAAACATGTCAGAAAGAACTGGGGAAGCAAGTCAGGAGACTGGAGAACCCACAGTTCCATCGCAGGCTCCTGAGAGATGGAGGAACTGGCTGTGTGCTTCTCCACGTGAGGCACACCCATCACGTGCCCTTGCGCTTAGGACGGAGGGCCACCAGCAACTTGTTTGTTGGTTTGTTTGTTTTTAAGTAAAGAGTCCGGGATTCAAGGAAGCATCCCGCATTCATACGATAGCGATAAAATCATTTCAAATATTTTGCTGAAAGTTTAAAACCTGGGAATATGTGCAGTCCTCATTTTACCATTCATAGTCCTTTCTTTCAACACTCTATTTTATTTTTAAGTGTATTTTTTGCCAAAATAATAAAACGTGGAGAATTCAGCCAACACAGAAAGATGAAAATCAAACTGGAAGCCCTTTCACAACCCCACTCGGTAGAGATAACCTCCGTGAAGAGGTTTGGTTCCATCACACTGGAGCCGTCCTATACATTCACAGACATATGGATATATAAAGATACAGATTTATAGAGGCATCAATTTTACATATTTAAACATATATATGTGATAGAAAATGGAAGCAAACACAGGGCAAAACCTGAAATATATACAAATGTGTGAGGCTGTATTTCTAAGTATTGTGTTTGTGTGAATGTGAGAGTGAGCTATTTAACACACATTTGTCTGTCAACCCTGGGACCATAATTCCTCTCTGGATGGTAGCTGCATTTGTTTAAGAAAATTCTTTTTGTATTTTTCAAACTAGCTAGAAAAAAATTATAATATTTTCAATACAAAGAAAAGGGAAAAGATTTAGGTGTTGAATATACCAGTTTCCCTGATTTTCTCAGGACACATTGTACACGTGTACCAAACTATCACATGTACCTCAAAATATGTACAACTATGATCCATCGATAAAAAATGAGTACTGAAAAAGAAAATCCTTTTGCAGGGCCATTTGGGATGGGAGATGAGACACTGAGGACACGGGTATTTGCAGGAGATGAAGTAACACACCAGGTAATTTAAAAATTATTAGTATTGTTATTATGGCTGATGTTTATTGAGTACCCACTATATGTCAAGTGCTATTCTAAGATGTCTAAACTGGTGCCCAGGAATTAAAGAGGAAAACTTGCTTCTACCACAAGGAGGATGAGAGGAGAATAGAGAAAAGAACAGAAAAGGGTTGAGGGAGAGGGAGGCCATCTGGCTAGGGCTACAAAGGATTGGAGGCAGTGACATTGCCCAGT
>NW_022436993.1:2389649-2399742 GCF_009761245.1 Sapajus apella | reverse complement strand
CCCAGGGTCAGCCCTGTCCTTCCTCTTTGTCCACATTTGTCTTTTCTTCACCTTCCTCCCTAGCACAAAAACAATTTTTTTTCTTTTTTTAGGCACAGAAACTTAGTCAATCTTCTTAAGTTTTGTCAATGTCCTCTTTTCTTACGGCAAGAGGGAACTTTTTGTTTTTGCCTTTATTTTTGTTTTGATTGTTTGTTTTCTTATCACCATAAAAAAAAAAGCTTAAATTTTCACACAAACACTTTTATTAGCATTTTCTTTATGGATTCTGGTTTTATGCCTACTCATAAAGATCTTACATATCCCAAGATTATAAAAACAATTTTTACTCATGTTTTCCATTAGTACTTCTGTGATTTTATCTCTTACATTTAAGTCTTCACTGTAACTGAAAATCGTTTTGAGTTATAATGTGTGTTAATAAAATACAGTGTAAGTAATATAAAAATCCATTTTTAATGGCTAGCCACTTGTTCCAACATTATTTAGTAATTCACCTTTCCTACAGATTTGAAATGCTACTTTTATTTACATACTGTAATCCTATTAGTTATTGCATTTTTTCTGAATTTTCTATTCCTTTCTGTTGATTACACCATCTATTACAATGCAAGTATCCTATGGTATTAATTAAGGTCACTCCATAATGGTAAAGGTTAAGATTTGTTGAATGCTTATTATACAGGTACCATTTACGTGTTTTACAAGTAGAACATAAGGCATGGAGAATTTCAGTAATTTGCCCCGTGTACACACACATTCAGTGGAATAGTAAAGATTTGAACCTAGATTGTCTGGCCCTAGAGACTATCCCTTGGCCATTACATTAAACTGCCTCATAACACAATATTATAAGGTTTTTCTATTCTTGTGACTCTTCTCTTTCTGAATTTTCCTTAATATTATTTTATACTTATTTTTATAGATGAACTTTAGGATTTTTGATAAATTCTACTCCAAATCTAATTTTACATGAGGATCCTAAAGAATGTACGTATTGCGCTGGGCACGGTGGCTCATGCCTATAATCTAGCACTTTGGGAGGCTGAGGCTGGCAGATCACTTGGGGTCAGGAGTTCGAGACCAGCCTGGCCAGCATGGTGAAACCATGTCTCTACTAAAAATACAAAAATTTGCTGAGAGTAATGGTGGGCACCTGTAATTCCAGCTACTCAGGAGGCTGAAGCAGGAGAATCACTTGAACCCAGGAAGCAGAGGTTGCAGTGAGCTGAGATTGCACCACTGCAATCTGAGTGACAGGGCAAGACTCCATCTCCAAAAAAAAGAAGAATGTACACATTGATTTAGGAAGAGTTGGTATGTCCAGTAAGCCTTCCTATCCCTGAGTAGAGAATACCTCACTGTTTGTCTCCTTTTAAATCCCTCTGTAGGGCTGTTTGCAAACATCTTTATGGTGAGAAGAGTTGATCTGTTCATTCTATTTCCTCACTAATTTCTGCTGATATAAGATTAACTTTTGTAAATTAATGTCAAATAGTAGTAGGGATAGTGGCATCTCAGCCTTATTTGTGATTTTAATATGAGTGCTTCCAGTATTTTGCCATAAGTATAATACTACACTTTGGTTGGAAAGATATACTTTTATCATTTTAAAGGAGTATTCGTCTATTCCTATTTTACTGTAATTTCTTTAAAGTCAGGAATAAACACTGACTTTTACCAAATGCCTCTTCTATACCTATCAATGTGATTATACATTTTTATCTTTTGATCTAAACATATGGTGAGTTACGTTAATAAATATCCTAATAGTAAGCCTTTCTTAAAGTCTCAGAATAAACCCCATTTGGCTCTGTGTACTCTTTTAGTTTATTGCTGGACTCTATCTGCCTTGTCATTTAGGATTTTTGAATGGATATTCACATGTGAGAGTAGTCTATAATTTTCTTTTTGTGCTATTTTTGTCAAAATGTATATGCCGGTTTTATAAAAGTCTTTTCATTCTCTATGCTCTGGTACAGTTATAAAAGCATCATAATTATCTTAATTTCTTGAACATTTGAAAGAATTCACTTAGGAAAACATCAGAGCTCGTACTTCTTAAAGGCATAGCTTTCAGAAAACTTGAAGGGATCAAACACACAAATAAAGCAAGGTGACACCATGTTGACACATGTCCTTAATTGGCTCAGATCTCCACAGTTTGGGAAGAGATTGACCTAGTAAGTAATAAAGGTTATTCATAGAAAGGACACAGAGTAAAATCATGGCACACAGCAAAGAGATTAGTGACATCCTTCAGGACAGCTGGAGGTGCAAACTTCCCTTTGGGACTCTAAAAGATGGCCCTAGAAGCCTAACTGCCTCCTCCTAGGTAGTCCTCATCCGGAGTGTGCTAGAGATCACCTCACCTGTGCTGGGACACCTCATTCATCATAGTTATACACGCAACAATACAACCTCAAGGACAAGAATAATACTTTTAAATTATCTGGTATGTTACTTCATCTCACTTGAACCCAAGAGGCAGAGGTTGCAGTGAGCCAAGATCGCACCACTGCACTCTAGCCTGGGTGACAGAGTAAGGCTCTGTCTCCAAAAATGAAACAAACAAACAACAAAACAGTTCAGGAGAGAGGTGGGGAAGGCTGGGGAGAGAACAATGGGCAGAAGGGATAGAGGAAGGAGAGGGAGCCCAGACCTAAGATGTATTAGGAGGAAAAATTGGTAGAATATTGAGACCAGTTAGATGTAGGGGGCTGAAGAGACAAGGGGGCCAAGAATATACTCGTTTTATGAGACTCTGAAATAAGGAGCACAGGATGAGGAACCAGAGAGCTTGGAGTCCCATTGCAGTGACTTTAATGTGACTGTGGACACCATGTGGAAACGTTTACCTAGGAGTTCTGCTTAGAAATTTGGATTCTTTAAGGAACAGAAGAATCTCAAGGAAAGGAGAGGTTCTTTTAAAGGATACTGGAAGCTGAGGCACACTGGAAGTAAAAGCTAGTGGGAATTTACTCTCGCCATTACCCACTTCTCAACCCTCATGGGTTTTGAGAGCCACAGGTGGCCACTCTCCACTCACTCCAACAGATTCTCCACTCTGCAGGCAGAAAGAACTTTCCAGAACAAATCTATTCAGGCCATTTCAGATTCATATATTGCCATGACCCCGAGGATAAAGTTCAAAATCCTGAATTTAGCTTTTGTCCATCTTTTTAGTCAAGCCCTAGCATAACCCTCTGCCTCATCTACCATAACCCTATCCCTTGCAACTGATGAATGGTGGAAGATTGAAGGCAGAGAGAAGGAATGAAGTGGCTGGAGAGTTGATCTCTCATCTTTTTCTTTCTGTGGATCAGACTCACTTCCATGAGTCTCCCCAAATTTCTGCTCTTCTTTAACTTTCTTGCGCGTGACTCTGTCTTATCACGGAACTCACCTTTATTCTTGACATCATGTCTCAGTTATAGATATGAGGCAATTCTCCTGCCTCAGCTTCCTGAGTAGCTGGGATTACAGGCACATGCCAGCATGCCTGGCCAATATTTGTATTTTTAGTAGAGACAGGGCTTCACCATGTTGGCCAGGCTGGTCTCAAACTCCTGACCTCGTGATCCACTCGCTTCGACCTCCCAAAGTGCTGGATTACAGGGGTGAGCCACTGCACTCGGCCTCAGTAATATTTTTTAACAGCATAAAGCAAACCTCTCTTAGTCTTTATGCTACAGTTCCAGATTCCCGTGAGAGAGACTGTGGTTGACTCATTTTGAGGGTCAGGTGACCACCTTCATTCTGATCAGCTTGGACAAGGGTCAATGTCCCATAGAAAGGAGGAGAGCCTCCTCAGGGGGAGGGGGACAAGCAGGCTCTCAGAGACGGAGGTGTAGGCATCAAGTCACCTTGATGAAGTCCTCTATCCCAAATTCTCTCCTTTTTGGTATATGACTATATTTCTAATTTTTCAATTCATATTTAAATTTTGTTCTAATATCACAAAGAACCAGTGCAGTTCACCCTTGATATCTGCAGGGAATTGGTTCCAGAACACCTCAGATACCAAAATCCAATGATGTTGAAGTCCCTTATGTAAAATGGCATAGTATTTGCATATAACCCCTGCACACATCCATATACAATTTTTTTTGTAGAGACAGGGGTCTTACTATGTTTCTCAGGCTGTTCTCAAACTCCTGGCAATCCTCCCACCTCAGCTTCAGAAAGCACTGAAATTACAGGCATGAGCCATCAATGTCTGGTCCTCTCTTATATTTTAAATCATCTCTAGATTCCTCAGGATACTTAATACAATGTAAATAGTATGTAAATAGTTGTTATATTGTATTGTTTTATTTTTTTATTGTTATATTGTTATTCTTATTAGTTTTTTCTTTCCAATTATTTTCTATGTGTGTTTGGTGGAATCTGTGGATTTGGAGGGCGAACTGTCATAACTAAGGTAGTTTTAAAATTCCAGCTAATTCAGTATCATCTGGTAGGCATATTCTTCTATCCAGATTACTTGTGGAAATACTATAATTTAAACAGAAATTTGGCTTTCTACAGTAGTCACAGAAGGCTCAGGGCTCTTCCAAAAAAGAAAATTAGGTTTAGAATAAAAACATTTTTATAAATCAGGAAGCCAAAAGCACAAGGTTATTGACTACATCTGTCTTTGGTAACAGATGGTAGTACTAATTGTTATTCGGGAGTTGCATATTGTTTTGATTTCTCAGGGGTAAAATATGAACGTACATGTGCATAGATTTTTAGCTTTGCAAATTTTGTGACTCCCTTAAAACAATTCAAAAGTAAGAAATAAAATGTGTTGTCTTTTTTTTGAGGCGGGGGGCATGGAATGATGTGGCCTTTTTTAAGGAGAAGCGTTTTTAGAAAGGATCAGAAAATATCCCAACTTAGAAAAACTCATTTGAAATTAAGTTGTATATTTGCATTTGAATGAAGTGCTATTTCTGTTCATTTTGACAAAATCAGCATTCTGCTTCCAGTAATATTCAGAGATTCGACTATCAGACTTTCATTGCAAGTCCCTGTGATGTTCTGTTTTTCTCACATTCAAGAAGATTCAGAACTGACCCCTTGCTCATGGGCTCCTTTAGTGCAGATAGGGATTTTATAATAGTTGAAAAGATAACACATCTCCTTCTACCTATGGTAGCTGGATCATTTTCGCTACACACAACTAAAAATTTTAATAAATAAAGGAGAGTAAGATGGAGGTGTGCGTGGACATTTAATGGTTCATCAGATTGAATGCTAACAGTATAAGATATGTAGCTACATATTTTATAAGGAGGAACAACAGACCAAAGGCTGAAGTGGGTAGGTAAATCTAGCTTGAGGATGTATATTTTATATGGATACAACTTTGTATTCTTCTCATCTGATGAAAGAATATTTGGTTGATTTAAGATTTATGTTCGTCAGAGAAAAAAAATCTATTTGAAGTATTCTTACACGGAGTGATCCTATAGTTGCAACTTCTCTAAAGTTTAACAAGAACCTATATTTGAGAAGCAGTAAAATGTCTCTAAGGAAGTATTTTTGGGGTGAGAAATGAGTGTTAGAATTCTACAGATGAGTGAAGAAGTCCCAGAGATGAAGCAATTGTCTAACTGGTGAAGGAAAGGGCTGTTTCTCTCAGAAGAAAAAAAAAAAAGCACATTGTTAATGTTTGCTCTTGGATGTATTGTTCTAGTTTTTGGAGGGAAAATAGGTGTCCTAAACCAAGAGCTCTGTTATGTGTAAAAGATTCTTTCAAAATGATGGGAGCTGGCAGATCTTCTGGGGATAGAAGATCTATCTTTAGGATGATGGACAATGGAAACATGAGATTTTTAGTAGTTGGTGAACGTGTCTGTGTCCTTCAGCAAGATGGTTTTAGGGGAAGATCTTGTGATGAGGAATTTCTCCTTTCTTTTTGTTGTTGTTGTTGTTGTTTTGGAGACAGAGCTTTACTCTTGTTGCCCAGGCTGGAGTGCAATGGTGTGATCTCGGCTCACCGCAGCCTCCACCTCCCGGCCTCAAACGATTCTCCTGCCTCAGCCTCCTGAATAGCTGGGATTACAGGAGCCCACCACCACGCCCAGCTAAATTTTTGTATTTTTAGTAGAGACGGGGTTTCTCCATGTTGGTCAGGCTGGTCTTGAACTCCCAACCTCAGGTGATCCTCCCATCTCGGCCTCCCTAAGTGCTGGGATTATAGGCGTGAGCCACACCCCTCACCCCTGCCAACCTCTCCTGTCTTTTTATCTCTACTTTTCTGATTCACAGAATCCTTCTCCCAGACATCTACCTGTCTCTAGATGGGAGTGCATGAGTTTGAAAGCAAGGCGCATCAATCCTCTCTTTCTGGAAGACCCTAGCTAATAACAAGTCTCTAATACATAGAAGATAAAACTATTTTGTATCATGAAGCAAAAAATACCTCTACACATGGCCAAGAAAAAAAAATGGCCAATCTCACCATAACCAATGTTGAAAATTGGAGAAATGATAAACATTTCTTACTATTCTGCATTTTTATGAGCTCTCTCTGAGACAGACCTATCCAGGAGAAATATTCCTCAGAGAATTTATGAGATGAAAGGTCATTAAGAATTCTCTATGGTTTCTCTTTATCTTGATATTTGAAACACTTGTAAACATTTATATGGGGTTTTCAGGAGACTTAAACCACTGGTTCAACTTGAATTCAAGGTCTCTGAAGATAGTCATCAGTTTCTGCTTCCTTTAAAACTTAAAATTACACAAGCACAGCCTTTCCTGATATATGGCTACTGGTCTGATTTAAAACTTGCTCATTTTAACTTCTACCTTCAGTCTCATCTCAGCCTGAATTTTAAATATAACCCATTTTTCTTTAAGAGATGAGCCCAGTGGAGTGTGAATTCTACACAGAATTTCACATAACTGTAAATATTCACATTACATTTAATGCCTTGGTCCTAAATCTCTTAAAATATGAATTGTTAAATTATACAATTAAGGCAATAAAACAGTTTAGTCTTAATGACTGCTACACTTACATGATCAGAGACAACTATTTTAAAATCTCGTTTTAGTGACAAAAAGTATCCAGTAGATTTATCTCAATGGGGATCAATTACCAACTTCCAGGAGGAGCAATACGCCGTAGAAGACTATCTAAATATGCTCTGATTTCGGATCCCATGTTTCCCACCCTGTTAGCTACGTTCACGTGCAAGCTCAGCCATGTATTTTTATGAGTTCTCTGTGAGACAGGCCTATCCAGGAGAAATATTCCTCAGAGAATTTATGAGATGAAAGGTCATTAAGAATCCTCTACGTTTTCTCTTTATCTTGATATTTGAAGCACTTGTAAACATCTATATGGGGTTTTCAGGAGAATTAAACCCCTGGTTCAATTTGAATTCAAGGTCTTTGAAGATAGTCATCAGTTCCTTCTTCCTTTAAAACTTCACATTATACAGGCACAGCCTTTCCTGACTCCAGAGGAAGAGGACCCTAATCTTTTGGTCTTCCTTTCTCTTGATCTGTTTTTTTTTTTTTTTTCTTCTTTTTTTCCTGTTTCTTCTTTGCATTGTATACTCTTCTTTTTTTCCAGCTTTTTCCCTCTTTTTCCTTCACCACCTTTTCTGTTACAACGAAAGTTTTAACCTAAATATTTGCCAGGCAATGAGTATTGCCAAGTTTGTCACTTTGAATCAGATAGACTTCATATTTGAGCCTTCTCTCTGGGAAACTGATTGAGAACATACCAGACATTCACAATGGTTTCAAATTAAGTGAGGTTTGCTACAGCCTACTATGAAGCGACCTTGCCCCAGCATCCTAGGTTATTCCCTGGGCCTCTGCATATCTCTGTTCTGAGTCTCCATGAACACATCACTGACCCTCGAAACCGGAAACTTCCATGCAGAGAGGCAGAAAGCTTGACTTCATGCCTCTGAATTCACATTAGTAACATCGACTTCCTCAGATATGCAAATGATTTCCCTTTTATACATTTACTGTTTGGGACTGGGCTACTCTTGATACATCTATTGCTACATCTGTTTTTCAAAGCTTGCAGAAAGTTTAAAATGGAAATTCCATGCTGAATTAAGGAAAAAGAGGGTAGATTCTAAAAATGAAAACGTTTTAAGGTATATAATTCAGTTCTGAAAATCCTTGAGAAAAAAGATTCATGCCAATTTGTTTTAATGTGAAAGTTATAGTAGCGCTGTGGCAAGGCTATTCTAAGGTGCCTAATATATGTATGGGCATCCTTAGATGTACAGGGAAATCATTCTGTAGCCTTTGCATCAAATTTCACCAGCCAAGAGAAATGACCTTATGAAGAAATTCAAGAAGCAGAGAGTAGCTGTGATGCTTCCTTCCACTAAGGTGGCACCAGCGTCTCAGAAGAAGGAATGTTTCAGCCCCATAACTACCTGCCACTGAAAATATGCTTAGATGGTTTCACATTATTTCCATTTCTAGATAAAATCCAGCATGGAAAGAATTTATCGCATCATAGGCAGAAGTGATCATTAAAATATTTAATGTCTGGTAGGGTAGGGATACAAACTGCTCAGAATGGAAGCCTAACCAATCAGACCAGATGCCATAGCACATAAATGTCAGTAACAGCTCTGGTTTTGGAAATCTACAGAACAATGAATCTAAGAGACTAAAAGTATCAATATTTTATATTGGATGCATTTTCAGTGTGTCTTTTGTTCTTTTGAAAGAAAATGATGGTTTGGGTAAGTGGAAATTTGGAAAGCCTCATTTCTTAAGGTAAAACTTAGTTGCACATTAAATCATCAGGCAAGAGTTTCCTCCTAAGTTGAAGGTGCTGGACACAGTGTCTGAATAACACAGTCATAATAGGTAGTTAAAATAGTGCTATTTATGTCTTTTTTTGTCAACAAATGTTTATCTAGAATTTATTGAAAATCTGTGACCACCCTGAAAACCTGTCTAGGTAATTTAAAGGCTTCACAGAAATATCTGACTATACAAAGAAAAGAAAAAAATCACTTGAGTACTCACAGAAAATGATAATAAGGAAGAGGAAATCGATGACTGTATAAAGTGGAAGATACCAACAGATAGGAAACAAAGAAAAGGAAGTTAACACAGAAATACCAAAATAGAAGAGGAAGTAAAAAGGGAGCTGGAAAACAAAGTAGTCTAAAAATATGCCTTGCAAAAATGCATAACACTAGAATGGAAAGTAGTCAAGTTTGACCATATGAAGATAAGAACTACGGTGACTTAGATGATAGTGAGCAATGCTCAGAAAACCTTTCCATGTCTTCTCATGTCATTCAGGATAAAAGGAGTCTTTTAAAAAGTCAAGTGAGCAGGACCTCCAGGAGCCTTGGATGGGCCCAAGAAGCGTGTGGATCTTGAAG
Organism: Sapajus apella; assembly: GCF_009761245.1. Lineage (NCBI taxonomy): Eukaryota > Metazoa > Chordata > Mammalia > Primates > Cebidae > Sapajus > Sapajus apella. Next base: position 2,390,371 of record NW_022436993.1, on the reverse strand, counting down.
CCCTTTCTCCACCACTCACGCCCACTCTGGCCCTGGGATTTAGCTAGTACCAGGGGTGTCTGTGGTCCTTAGTTAGCATTAGATGATGAATAATAAAGTGACAAGAGACATCATTTAAAAATAAATGCAGCTACCAAGAAAGAAACTTTTGCCCTGTGGGAAAAGAAGGGAGAAAGGGAAGAGAGGAGGAATGATCGAATGATCTTCTTGTAACCACAGTGCCATGCTATACTTACAGCAGAGGAGGTTTTCTACAAAGATGTTAAGTAAACTTGGATGTTTTTACCTTAGTTGAGTGTTGAGGGATGTGTACGCAGTAGTCAAATGCCTAGCCGGCAATTATATTTCATTTTTAACCTAGTTACATATATACTTAAGTCTCATATGATTAAAACATCTTTTAATTTAACAATGTTGATTTTTTTTCCCACTCTCATGTTTTATTAAAAAATTGTATGCAGGCCAAGGGTAGTGGCACATCCCTGTAATCCCGGCACTTTTGAAGGCCGAGATGGGCGGATCACTTGAGGTCGGGAGTTTGAGACCAGCCTGGCCAACATGGTGAAATTCCATCTCTACTAAAAATACAAAAAAAAAAAAAAAATTAGCTGGCCTTGGAGGCAGACACCTGTAATCTCACCTACTCAGGAGGCCGAGGCAGGAAAATCGCCTGAGCCTGGGAGGCAGAGGCTGCAGTGAGCTCCACTGCATTCCAGCCTGGG
>NW_022436993.1:2350558-2389549 GCF_009761245.1 Sapajus apella | reverse complement strand
AAAAAAAGAAAAAAATGTATTTAAATTATCCACATGTACCTTTGACATCATTGTTATCACCATCACTTTGGAATCACTGAGCACGGTGTTCACATTTTATATGTATGATTCTGGCTCTGCAATCTTTAAGCCACAAACAGGTATTCACAGAATATTGTCAGTTAGTTACTTCATTCATCTTATAGATGCTTTCTTTTTCTTTCTTTCTTTCTTTCTTTTTTTTTTTTTTTTTTTTTTTTTTGAGACAGGGTCTCACTCTCTCACCCAGGCTGGAGTGTAGTGGCATGATCACAGCTCATTGCACTGGAAGCCTCAACTTGCCAGGCCCAAACAATTCTCCCACCTCAGCCTCCCAAATATCTGGGACTGCAGATACACACCACCACGCCCAGCTAATTTTTGTAGAGTTAAGGTCTTGCCATGTTTCCCAGGCTACTGTCAAACTCCTGGGCTCAGCGATCCACCCACCTCGGCCCCCCAAAATGCTTGGACTCCAGGCATGAGACAACATACCTAGCCTGTTGATTCATATCCTTGATGTCTAAACATTACCATTTGATGCACGATTCTTCAGAAAATATAGTAAATATTGAATGAATACAAATATTTATAATATGTGAATGAGTTATAAGGACTTGTAAGTCAAAAGAAAAATAACCTATGCATCCCATGCTTAGCTTAAGACATGAATATTACCTGTCTTTTGAAGCTCTCTGTGGGCTCCTGCCTCATCTCATTGCCCTTCCTGCTCACCCAGTTCACTCCCACTGGTAATTTATTATTTTAAAATTTGTGTTTATCATTCCTTTACTTTTGTAGCATTATCATTGTATCCCTGTACCATATATAGTTTCATTTTACACATGCTTTATCTCTTTATAAATGATATTACTCATATCCTAAAGCTTCCTTTTTAGGCTTAATATTATGTGTATGAAATTCATTTATGTTGAATGCACATGACTGTAGCCCATTGGTTTTCATTGTTGTGCAGTATTCTATTGGATGATTACATCAGCATGTATTTATCTTTTCTACTACTGATAAATATTCAGGTTGTTTCCAGTTTTTGCCCTTACAAATAATGCTTTTATCAAATATTATTTTGATATATCTTGGTGTACATTTGAGAGATTTCCTCTAGAGTATTTTTTTATTGGTTTGGGTAGAGTTACAGAAAACAGAATTGATTCTAGAAAATTTAAACATAAATATGTTTATTACAAAGTAAGAAACATTATAAGTTCAATTTTCTATTACAACTGACATAGCTTTAAAAAAAAATAGGGATTACCTCTATACATTACTGTGAAGTGACCATCAAAATGTAACATTAAGTGAAAAAAATAAGATGAGAAAAAATATATGCAGGTTGAGCAACCCTAATCTGAACATCCAAAATTCTCTAAAGTCTAACCTTTGGAGCTCAGGCATAACACTCAAAGGAAGTGCTCATTGGAGCATTTAGGATTCTGAATTTTTGGATTAGAGATGCTCACCTAGTATGCATTCTGCAAATATTCCAAAATCTGAAAAAATCCACAATTTGAAACACTTCTGATCCCAAGTATTTTGGATAAGGGATACTCAAACTGTAGAGTATTTGTCTAATTAGGAAGAATATAAAAATAAATAAATATGTACATACACTGTCACTCACATATACATTTATACTCTTAAATGATAAACCATGAAATAAACTAAAGGAGTCTCTCCAGCAGGAGGGAAAAAAACAGAAATAAAAACTAGACTTTTTTGAATATAAACTCTGTTATAGACTGGACTTTGCAATAAGTAAATATTTTACATAACTTTAAAACAAATTAAGAGGAAAATAAAGCAACCCTAAAATTTCACAAGCAAAATGAAACAAATGAAGTCATTGGTATATGAAATTGCTGGTTTAACCACATGAAGTGAAATTATTCAAAAGATTTTAGAATGCAGTGATTTGACCATATATCAAATCACTCATGAGACGACTTGAAGAGGCTCCCATTAGCCAAAGATGGGGCAATTTGACCAGCAATAAAAATAATAATACACAAACCATATTTAAAACCCATTTATTCATAATGATACTAAAATAACAGACCTAAACCAGCATGTGAATTTAACAAAACATCTAACACACAATTAGGGAAAGCCAAATGTTGGGTGAATAATCGATGATATTAAGAAATTATTGGCTGGGCATGGTGGCTCACACCTGTAATCCCAGCACTTTGGGAGGCCGAGGCAGGCAGATCACCTGAGGTCAGGAGTTCGAGACCAGCTGAGTGTAGTGGTGCATGCCTGTAATCCCAGCTGCTCTGGAGGTTGAGGCAGGAGAATCGCTTGAACTTGGGAGGTGGAGATTGCAGTGAGCTGAGATAGTACTACTGCACTCTGGCCTGGGCAACAGAGCAAGATTGTCTCAAAAAAAGAAAGAAAAGAAAAGAAAAAGAGAAATTACTGGTATTTTTTTCAGATGTGACAAGAGTATTTTAGTCATACTGCTTTGTAGAGATAAACATTGAAATACTTATGAATAAAATAATATGATATCTAAATCATTTTCCAAACAAGGTCACAATTCAGGAAACTCAACATCTAGAAAAAGAGTGTGGCTATTAGAAATACATATTAATCTGAAAAGTACCACCATCAGATAAGATTTAAAATGAAAACAATGTGTTCTGGATATGAGTACTTAATTGTAAACAGCTTAATTTTTTTTTCCTCCCTCTGTACCCCAGGCTGGAGTGTGGTTCCACAATCATAGCTCACTATAACCTTAAACTCCTGGATTCAAACAATTCTTGCACCTCAGTTTCCAGAGTGCTGGGACAACAGTCATGCACCACCACACCTAGTTAATTTTTTAAATTTTGTATTGTAGAGATGGGGTCTCACTGTGTTGCCCAGTCTGGTCTAGAACTCCTGATCTCCATCAATCCTCCTGCCTCTGACTCCTGAAGCACTGGCATTATAGGCATGAGCCCTGACAGATTGCTTATATTTTAAATACAATTGGTAAAACTTATAAACACAAAATAAATAAAATAAAAATATTAAATTTAAATAAAATATTAAATTTAATAAAATATTAAAATTAAATAAAAATATTTAAATGATCAAGGACAATTTATAAAAGATGTGAAATGCAGAAATGCAAAGTTACCATGAAGAAATGTAATTGATCATTCATTGGTAATGTGCTTATCCATTGATGTGCCAAAAAACAGAAAACCATATTTTTCAGATAAGAATCATGTGGATGACCTTCCAAGAGAACATCTTACAATGCCCTCTGGAATAAATGAGTCACAGCATGAGTAGGCAGGGGTGGTGTTCAAAATGGCTCAATAACCAACCAACTAGGAAAACATATGCCAGACCTGGTTCTGGAGGCTCCTCACTGACTGGGCAGGACCCATTTATTCACTGACCAGGAAGAAGTCTTGGGTGGGTTAAGGAGGTGCCAAAATGCCAGAAGTCATTTAGAAGTTCTGTGTAACAGCTGTTAATGAACCAGTACAGAATTAGTTTGATATTTCAACATCTAGAGCATTCCTAGAAGGTGTTCGGGTTGGCTAAACATTAACTCTGTGAGTAGAAACATTCATAACATAACCAAACCCAATATTATTAAAGTGAGGACTAAACAACATTGTTTCTCACTCACAATGCTAGCTCACCTTTTATGTGTGACTGGGAATGTCTCTGTGTCTAGCAACAATTTGGTTCTTACAACTATCTGTCCATATCTGTGTATTCATATGTATCTCATATATGTGCATATATGTGTGGATACTTTTAGGCAAAAATCAACATACATAACAGAAACTCATTCTCCTCCTCTACTCACATTTACTGCTGAACAGCCAAACTCTTAGACTCCATTTAGTTTGAGACTCTTATCAGAATGACCTTGCCAGCCAGCCCTTTCTTATGAATTCTACATACAAGACACTTTGTGATGATATACTCCTTAGATACTTCTTCATCATTTTATCTTGCCGTGACACTCTATGTTCTTGCCATATTAAACTATGTATAGATCCTTGAACAAGTACTTTATTATTAATCATAAGGTTTTCTCTCCTGGGAATGTCTCTCAGTCCCCCTTCATTTATAGGAACATTTCAGAGGTCAATTCAGATTGTTAGCACTTCCTGAAAGCCTCTAATGTCATAACTATAGCATTATAGAAAGTTCTGGAGAGCTTACTTTTCCAAAGAAGAAAACTTTCTTCCAGATTAGTCAAGATCCCCATTCACTGCTCTGTCAAATTCCTAGCATCACTGAGTCAATAATTCAACGAATTTGTTTCCAACAGTCTGTTTATTCTGCTTATATCTATGTTCCTCCATTTCCTCTGGCCCTTTTCTCATCTGGTTCAGAAATAGTGGGGGTAGTTTAGAAATCATCAGCAGTCACGTATTGGGAGAAACTTCCCTAGGTGAAGGTATGGTTCAGCACCAAGGACAGGGGCACACACCCAGCCTGACTTTCCTGCCCTCTCCACCTCATGTGTATTTCAGTCAGGCTGTGACTATGTCTTCAATTAAGTGCCCGTCGTCCTCATTGCTGAGTCTAACTGTATTTTTGTTTTCACTTTATAGTGAAATTTGTTTCTTATTTATCTCCCCTATCATTCCTCCTTCTTACCCTCACTTAATACAATTCCTGGGGCATAGTAGGCTAAATAAATTTTAGATTAATTAATAAATGAATCAATCACTCAATAAATTAACAAACATATTTCAGAAAAAAAGAGTAAAATCCAAAGAGACACAAATAAGACATGTAGGCATGGAAGCAAAAATAATATATTTGTTATTACTCCTTCAAACATCAATTCTCACCCTGGCTTTACATCGGAATGATCTGAAGAGATTATTGAAAATGCAAACTCAAACCTGGGGGACATAGAATTTCCCTGTCTCTACAGAATATTTTAAAACTTAGCTGGGCATTATGGTAAGGGAGGCGGAGGCAGGAGGATTGCTTGAGCCCAGGAGTTCAGGGCTGCAGTGAGCTATGATCACACCACTGCACTCCAGCCTGGGTGCCAGCAAAACTCTGATAAAGAGAGATGAAAGGAAGGAAGGAAGGGAGGGAGGAAGGGAAGAAGGAAGGAAGGAAGGAAAGAAGGAAGGAAGGAAGGAAGGAAGGAAAGAAGGAAGGAAGGAAGGAAGGAAGGAAGGAAGGAGATGTAAAGAGGGAAAGAAAGAAAAAAGAAAGAAAGAAAAAGAAAGAAAGAAGAGAAAGAAAGAAAGAAGAGAAAGAAAGAAGAGTAAGAAAGAAAGAAAGAAAGAAAGAAAGAAAGAAAGAAAGAAAGTGAAAGAGAAAGAAAGAGGGAAAGAATAAAACTCCAAAGTGCTTCCTAGAAATATAGAAAGTAAGAGAATTCTGATGGTGTGAACTTGGCATGTGTGTAGAAGTAGGGGGACAGCTTGCACAGGTGATTTCCAAGGGCATAAAATAATTCTTCTACAGTTAGTTATAAGTGCTGTTATATCCCTAGAGGAGGAATTAAACATGTGGAGGAGGAAGAAAGCTCCAGCTGCGCTGGTTCATATGAGCAACAGGACCGAATCTTTTTAGCTGCGTGAAATGAAAATCAGCAGAAGTCGCATCTTTATTCTGATACCTGCTGATCTCCCAATCATTGTGTAATAGTACAAGTAAAGTTATTCTTCAAGTTCCTTATAGATTCTGAATATTAGAACTTTGTCAGATACATAGTTTGTGAATATTTTCTTTCATTCTGTAGGTTGTCTGTTTACTCTTAATAGTTTCTTTTGCTGTGTAGAAGCTCTTTAATTTAATTAGGTCCCACTTGCCAATTTTTATTTTCATTGCAATTGCTTTTGGGATTTAGCAAAATTCTTTCCCAGGGCTGATGTCAAAAAGGATATTTCCTAGGTTTTCTTCTAGGATTTTTATAGTTTAAGGTGTTACATTTAAATCTTTACTTTATCTTGTGTTAATTTTTATATACGCTGAAAAGTAAGTATCTAATTTCATTCTTCTGCACATGGCTAGCCAGATATCCTAGCACCATTTATTGAATAGGGAGTCCTTTCCCCATTGCTTGTTTTTGTCAGCCTTACCAAAGATCTGATGATTGTAGGTGTGCAGGCTTATTTCTCAATTGGTCTATGTGTCTGTTTTTTACCAGTACCATGCTGTTTTGGTTATTGTGGCCTTATAGTATAGTTTGAAGTCAGGTAGTATGATACCTCCATCTTCATTCTTTTTGCTTAGGATTGCTTTGGTTGTTTTGGGTCTTTTTAGGTCTCATATAAATTTTAGGATAATTGTTTTTCTAATTCTGCAAAGAATGACATTAGTAGTTTGATAGAAATAGCATTGAATTTGTAAATTGCTTTGGGAAGTATGCCATTTTAATAACATTGGTTCTTCCAATCCATGGGCCTGGAATGGATTTCAATTTATTTGTATTATCTCTGATTTATTTCAGCAGAGTTTTATAGTTTTTGCAGAAATCTTTCACCTCCTTTGTTAGGTGTATTTTTGGGTATTTCATTCTCTTTGTGGCTATTGTAAATGGAATTGTGTTCTTGATTTGACTCTCAGCCTTGGCACTATTGGTGTATAAAAATATTACTGATTTGTGTACATTAATTTTGTCTCCTGAAACTTTGCTAAAATCATTTATCATTTCTATTAGCCTTTTGGCAGAGTCTTTAGGGCTTTCAGTTATAGAATCATACTGTCAGAGAAGAGAGATAGTTTGACTTCTTTTCCTATTTGGATGCCTTTTATTTCTTTCTCTTGCCTGATTGCTCTGGCCAGGACTTCCAATACTATATTGAATAGAAGTGGTGAGAGTGGACATCCTTGTCTTGCTCCAGTTCTCAGGCGGAATGTTTCTGGCTTTTGCCTATTCTGTAATATGCTAGCTGTGGGTTTGTCATATACGGCTTTTACTATTTAGAGGTATGTTTCTTTGATGCCTAGTCTGTTGAGGGTTTTATCATGAAGGGATATTGGATTTAATCAAAAGCCTTTTTTTTTGCATCTATTGAGATAATCATATGGTTTTCACTTTTAATTCTGTTTATGTGGTTAGCTTTATGTATAGACTTGCATATGGTGGACCAACCATGCATACCAGAAATAAGGCCCACTTGGTTATGGTGAATTAACTTTTTGATGTGCTTCTGGATTCAGTTTACTAGTATTTTGTTGAGGACTTTTTGGTCTGTGTTAATCAGGGATATTGGCCTAAAGTTTTCTTTCATCATATCTATGCCATATTTTTGTATTAGGCTGATACTGGCTTCACAGAATGAGTTAGGAAGGAGTCCCTCCTCCTCAATTTTTTGGAATAGTTTCAATAGGATTTGTGTCAGTTCTTTATACATCTGGTAGAATTCAGCTGTGAATCCATCTGGTCCAGAGTTTTATTTGGTTGGATTTTTTTTTCTGATTCAATTTTATAGTCTATTCAGGGTTTCAATCTCCTCCTGATTCAATCTTGGGAGATTGTGTGCTTCCAGGAATTTATCTATTTCCTCTAGACTCTCTAGTTCGTATGCATAAAGTTGTTCATAGTATTCTCTGAGGATCTTTGTATTTCTGTGAGATCAGTTGTAAAGTCATCTTTGTCATTTCCAATTGTACTGAGTTGGATATTTTCTTTGTTAATCTCGCTAGCAGTCCATCAATCTTGTTTACTGTTTTAAAGAACCAACTCTTGGTTCCACTGCTCTTTATGAGTTTTTCCATCTGAATTGTATTTAGTTCTCCAATGTTAATAATTTATTTTCTTCTGATAGCTTTGGTGTTGGTTTGTTCTTTTTTCTAGTTCTATTAAGTGAAAAATTAGATTGTTAATTTGAGATTGTTTAACTTTTTGATGAAGGTATTTAGGACTTATTAATATGTTTGAATCCCTAATTAACATGGTATAAGAGTTGTTTTCTTGCAGGAGAATGTTCAAACTCTAAAAATTATAATTGGTTTTAAAAGTAGCATTAGATGATACACTGAAAAATTCAGTGTATTTGACACCATGTTGAAAAAGCTAAAAATTCTTTTAAAGTATATCTCTACTTTAGTATGAAATTTATGTTTTCTTCCTTTAAAATGAAAAACAATATTTAACATATTCCTGATCTTTTCAGAAAGGTTAACCTCCAAAATATAACCAACATTCTTTACTAGTTAAGGTATTTCTGCTGCTCAAGGAAGAAAATGCTCTCTTCAGTACAACTAGAAGCAATCTGTTTAAAGTAATACTACTAAGAATTGTGACATATGGCTTCCATATCCTGCTTCATCAAAATAGGAGCAGAAGAGACAATGCTGGAAGAGAAATGAAAATGAGAAAGACCATTACAAATAATCTACAGACAAACATAAACTTTATGACTAAACAATTTGGGGTGTGAATTATCAAAGACAGAAAAGCTATTCAAGGTCTAATCCAGACTCGCTTCTGTACTGGTTTATGTCTTGGGAATTTAAAATGTAAGGAATTACAAGAGTTGTAGGTGTAAGCAATGGAGTTTATTTTGTATTAAGAAAAGAGTCTATATTTATCAAAACTCAAAAACTGCCTGTTAATATCATTCAAAATACTTCCTACAACCCATCAGCAGTCCCTTCATCTTCAGACTGGTAAAATATTTTGCAACCAACTGTTTTCATAACTGGGCCAGAGGCCATGTTCACACCCAGATCTGTATTTTTCACCTTAATCAATTGCTCAATACTTTGCCCTTTTAACACTTCTAAATCAGACATAAATAAGTTCTGCCATACCATTCTCAGAGATTGTCCCTCTGGGAAGAACAGAGGCTGTTAGACTGCTTTCCTAGAGAACCCCTTGAAATTGTATTGTCCTGTACAACAAATAAGAGAATAGGAGTCAAGAAAACCACATACTAAGCAACTCACCTAACATCTATAGGCTTCAGATATTTTTATCAGCTTCTGTAGAAAAAAAAGTTTTGAAATATAACATAGTAAAATGGCTACATTATTGTCATTTTTTGAGATTTTTGCCAGTCATCAATTTAAAAATTTTTATTACACTGCATTGAGATGTAATTCATATACCGTACAATTCACCCTCTTGAAATCTTCAATTTAATGGTTTTTAATACTCACAGAATTGTACAATTATCACCACAATCAACTTTAGAACATTTTTATCAACCCAAAAAGAAACCCCATACTTTTCAGTAATCACCTCTCAATTCTTCATCTTCTCCTCATCAGCCCTCAGCAACTGCTAATCTGTTTTCTGTCTCTATAGTTTTGCTCATCCTAGACATTTCATGTAAATGGAACCATACAATATTTAGTCTTTTGTGACTGGCTTCTTTCACTTGCCATTATCATTTCAACTTTCACCCATGCTGTAGCATATATCAGTACTTCATTTCTTTTATTGACAAATAGCTTTCCATTGTATGAATATGCCCAATTTTATTTGTTCTACCAGTTCATGAACATTTGTGTCGTTCCCACTTTCTAGCTGTTATGAATAATACTGCTGGGAACATTTCTGTACAGGTGTTTATGGGTACGTGTGTTTTCATTTCTCTTTTTTGTTTTTATTTTTATTCCTGGGAGTGGAACTGTTGTATCATACGCTAACTATATATTTACCCATTTGAGGATCTCCCAGACTGCTCCACACTCTCACCTACACTTGTTACCATCTGGCTTTTTGACATTTTTTGTCAGTAACAGCCATCTTAGTACATGTAAAGTGGTATCTTATGTAGCATCCACCCTTCTTTGCAGTGCTTTGTGAGAGAGAGTGCTTTTTCTTTGCTGCCACAAAGTGAAACCTTTCTGTATAGGCTGTGGAAGGGATGCTGCAAAAGTTGGAGCTTCTTCCTGATTCTGGTATACTTTTCTTCTCTTTCCTAAAGCAAGGCTGCCAGTGGCATGCAAGAGGCTCACTCATGTTCACTTTCCTCTGAGTTTGGTTGGCTCCTGGGCAGACAACTTCCTTCTCACCAGCCCCAGCCTGCCTACTGCAGATCAGCTCTGGTCAGAGACAACTCAGGAGCCTCATCGGCATGGGCTACCAGTGCCTTAGGCCAGAGCTGGCTCACAGCTGGTGGAGAGCCCTCTTCCAAATTTGTCCTTCCTTGGATTCTTTCCCTTAGCCCTAAAGGGAGTAACTATTCCCTACCTTTGCGATTGCTGTGTTGTTTGGAATTTTCCTTTTCCCATTTTACTAATTGTAATTCCTAGTTAATAATATTTGTTTTTAAGAGTTGGGGATCTCACTCTGTTGCTCAGGCTAAAGTGCAGTTGCACAATCATGGCTCACTTCAACCTCAAACTCCTGGGTTCAAGCAATCCTCCCATCTCAGACTCCCAAGTAACTTGTACTACAGGCATAGGCCACCTCATTCAGCCCTAGTTAATCATCTTTCTCTTAACTATTCCTTTGTACGTATTGCTGATATGATCTCTGTTTCCTGTCTGAACCCTAAGATTCACCTTCTTTTAATGCAACTAGGTATAGTGAACATTTTCTTTTTAGTTAATCATAGCACCACTCTAAAATAGAGTTCTATTATTTTTTAGAAACTTGGGTGCATTAAACTACCATTGTAATACTGTCTAAATGACTTTTACAAATTAACCACAGGATTATAATGTAAAAATCTCTAGTAAACAATTGTAAAAAGAAAATTATAAAGGGAAATTCTAAAACTGCTGAAGTGTTATCATTTCAATGAACAAACTGTAGCTTTATATGGTACTTTACTTTCAGACTTTAATCAGCTATCATTTGAAACAAATGCAAACACGTGTCCAATTCAACATGAAAACAAAAGTTGGAATCAGATGCTTCATGCATTTGCAACATGTGTGTCCCTTCAGCAGTTATTTTCTATCACATTCAGTCTAAAGGTTATGATCTGTCTTTACATTGCAGGTGAAATGAGAGCACTTGCTTATGATACAGAAGGAAATAGACTAAGGAGAACTTTCTCTGGCCAATAAGATCAAATTCTATAATTGATTTTAATGGAAACCAAGGAAGTGGCTCTGCATTGTCATCAGTTAATACTGCCAGGTTTACAGCGAGACAGTCTGGGGTAGAAATGGCCCAATACTAGATGGAACTCTGTTCGTCCTTCTCTAATTTATTTTTATCTTGCTACTTCCTTAAATCTGCCTTAAATCATGTCAGAAGTCCACACCCATGCTCAATAGCCAGCATTTGCTCTGGCATCTGCTGACCTCTTGCTTTTATGCTGTTCATGTGATACTTTCTACTCAACATACCACTTTTGTTAAATCCTGATGTGAATGTCCATGCTACAGCATTTTGGCCCAGAGATACCACCAGATACTAGAAAGAATCAACTTTAATTATTAAGAAGCCATTAACCTGGGCCAGTCAAGCAAAAAATAAAGCACCAAAATTTTACTCTCAGGTCAATGTGAATGTGACCATCAAGGAATTCAAACTAAGCTCCAGGTTACTCTGCAGAAATATTTTTGTTACCACGATGCTATCATTGAAGTTGTACACGGGCTACAATTCTCAAGATGACTCCTTGAAAAATTTTAAAAATTTCTTTCTAAAATCTCTCTAGAATGACAGTGCTGGGCATCTGTTAAATAGAGCAGTCTCATGGCTCTCCTGACCGGTTAATAGGAACAAGGCTATACAACCCAGAATCCCGAAGTAGGAGAATCCCAATGCAGTACCTCCTTTTGTTCCATTACATCCCTGGACATATAATACTTTCTGTGAGACCAAGAAAAGGGCACAAACTTTGAGATGGCCAAACAGGGTTAAAATCAGGCCTCTGCCAGAAGAAACACCATGAATCTGCCAAATCATTGACTTCTCTAGACCACCATAAAGAGGGCAAAATACTACCTACCTAACATACTTATCATACAGATTAAAATAAGGAAAATAAAAATTGTAGTCAATTCCTGGCACATGCTAACTGTTGAACAAATGGTTATTAGGAGTGTGATGAGAGGAAATGATATAGTGGTGTCTTTAAAGTTGATTAGCTCACATGCATTGTAAGAATGGCATTGATATTACCACATTTAGTACATGGCTAAAAAATAAAAAATAAAAGCAACTTCATATAAATTTGTGGTATGTCTCTGCCATCATTCAAACATCAAGCATGACACTATCTCATAAGTCAATGTTCCCAACTACATGTGAAAGTTCCATACAGCAGTTATATATAGTAATTTGCCTTCTGTAGGTGGAACTGTGGATTACTAATTGTTATTAACTAAATATCTATCGCCTCTTGTCCCCCAAAATATATACATTTGAAGCGCTAACCCCTAGCATGACTATATTTGAAGACAGGAACTTTAAGGAATTAAGGTAAAATGAGGTCAAAAGGGTGGGGCCCTGATCTGATAGAATTAGTGTCCTTAGAAGAAGAGACACCTGAAAGCTTCCTCTCTCCCAGGATTCACACACCTAAGAAAAGGCCCTGTGAGGACATAGTAAGAAGGCAGCCACCAGCAAGCCAGGAAGTGAGCCCTCACCATAAACCAAATCAACTAAAAATTTGATCTTGAACTTTCCAGCCTCTAGAGCTACAAGAAATTCAACCCAAGCTGACTGAGATATCAGTCAATTACTAAAGTGTGCTTGAAAGAATGACAAGTCTCAGAAAAAAATTATGTATTTCTTGAGCATCTTTAATTCTTACATATAGGGGTTGAGCTCACTTAAATGTGTAACATGCACAGCTTAGAATTCCTGATGTTTCAACAGATAATTTACTGTTTGTAACTCTAATAGATGCCTCTCATTACTAAAAGGCTAGAAATATTAAAATATACTTAATCATAAACTGCTTGATGGCAAACTAGCTTTTATAAGATTAAATACGTGAATAAGAGGCATTGCATTAAAACCACTGAGACATATTTAAATGAAATAATTTAAATAGCCAGTTTCAAGACAATAATTACATCTTTTGAATGAAAATGCCCTAGAGTAGACTACTTCAGGCACATTCTATATTCCTGTCTTTGATATTTCAAAACGTGTAGTTTTTAGTGACTTTAATATTCATGGATTGAGTGTGCTAGTTGATGTCAAATGTGACTGGCTGGCACATTGCCACTTAATGTGGCTGAAAATAAGCCACACACAGGGCCAACAGCATCATCTGCAGTAGGCTCAAGAATTACAGCATTACAGATCAGAGACTGACTTCTTATCAACCCTTCAGCTCCATTTCAAGGGTTTATTTCACAGCCACGTCCAGGACACAAGCCTTCTCTTACATGGTCGTAGTGTTCAGTCCAGAGTTACTGCACAGTGTTGAGATTTTGCCTATTCATGACTGAAACCAGGAAGAATTTTTAACTTGGCTTTGGTACCAAACATTTCAGTTTGGCATATAAAGCTCCTTTGATTATTCTCTGGACATGAAGTCTGCCTTCCTTTGCTCATTAGCTGACTTAAAAGCTAGAAGAAAAAAGGCACTTTGTTGATGCCCTAAGTACCAGTATAACAATAAACAAGTCAGAATTTGTAGATGCAAACAGGAATGCTCACACACTACTGTGAAAACATCAGTAATAAGTAACCACCATCATTCAAATAATCTGATATATGCCCAGCTAAGCTGGATACTACATTTTTTTCCATAGTCCCACCTTTATGACAAATTTGCAACTTGTATGAATTTTAGAGAAACAGTGCAATTCTATAGGGAAGATTCAATAGAAAGAAAAAAGCATGGTAATTATTATAACTACCTGGATACTATACTGAAGACTGACTTGCAAGGAGGAAAATATGCAAAGAAAACAACAGAGTTGCAAAAGGCAAGAGTCCTTGGGCATTCTACAAATAAGCAAATATTTAAAGTATAATCACATGTTTGAAAGAAAGCCCAAAATACTCTTAAAAAGTAGAGAAAGTTTGAGAGTATAAATTTAAAAAATAAATAAAAGTCAGCATAACAAATATCAATAGTTTCGGCATTTAGATGTTGAACTTCTATCTTGGAAACAGTGGCTGAAAGAGCTGTAAAAATTGCTGATGGAATCCAGATCAGGTTAAACATGCTCATGTCAGAGCTATCTCCAAAACAGCACACAAGGCACTGAGCAGGGGAGAGAATCTCAACATCCATCAGCTCTCTGGCCTGGACCCCAGCTGCTCCAAAAGTAGAGAGTGATGTGGCTCAGTAACTGACACCTGATGGCATATGTTCTCAGTTTTATATTGGTACCATTCCTGCTTGTGTAAGAGATTGAGGGAAACACTTCACGGAGATTATATTTCTGCAAACAAATCTAGACAGAGAAAAGTTAAGAAAAACCCAATAGGATATTCATGCCTCCAGAGGCACCCATGGAATAGAAAATCCGGTGGAAACTAACTTTTTATTGGCAAGCTTCCATGAACCATACGGCCCTCCGAACATGGAATAGGCGGGTTATGTGTGGGTAAGATATGGTTAATTTTAAACTAGGATGATAGTTACTGACACTGCATTGCTGTTGAACTCTGCATTCGTGGCCACCACTCTACGTCACGAGACAACCAAATCAAGCTGAATAGGTGTGTGAAGATCATGCCAGTGAGAGTCTTTGCTTTGGTTGCAACGCTGATGAGGACTGTTGAGGCCTAATTTGAGGACATGGCCAGGCCCCACTTGGGCAGGCTGCTGACACCAGTGCTCCAAAAGTACCTTCCCCTCAGGGTGCTCGATCCCAGCTCCACTGAGCTCAGATACCTCCTCACTGTAACTTAACTTTAAGGAGAAGTAGAGTTTCTGCAGTTGTGTTTTACAGCAAAATTGAAGTCAAGCCACAGTAAACAGCATTGTCTGAATGCCATTCTCAGTGGATGCTACAGAACCAGCTTTTTACTTTGAGTTTTAGCCCAGGATAGGTTTGAGCAGAAGAAGACCTGGCTGAGGGTAACTCAACATCTGCAGCCCAGGTCTTGGCAAGCTGATTTCCATCAGGTTCTGAACAAGCCATATCTGACAAGCCTGACATTCTTGCACTTCTTTATTGAAGAAATAGCCACCACCACCCAATCCCAGTAAGACATCTTTCTCAGCAACCCCCAGGCACTGGAAGCCACCTATATAGAAAGGAAATAGTATGCTTAGCATCTATACTTTTAAATAAGTTTCAAAATAATAGTTCAAAGTTAGATTAAAAGGCCTACTACCATTTGTGTGACAGGAAATAAAATATTTAAAAAAACAAATGGTCTATAAACAACCTTGCTTGCAAAAAGTATTAAAATGTATTAGAAGAAAAAGGATAAATTAGATAGAAGGCACAAAGAAGTCATAGGGTTTGGAAGAGTTGGAGATTATATTTCTGCAAACAAATCCAGACAGAGAAAACTTAAGCAAAACCCACCAGGATTTGAACACTGTACTTTTTTCTGTTGTTGATAAGAGAAAATGCTTGAGAAAACTGATGGTCCCAAGTCACAGTATTGTGCTAGCTCCTGCTCTGTTTGGCAGAGAATTTCCAGGGAATCCTGTGGGAAGGGGTGGGGGTAACATCCCCAGGTCTATCCGAAAGCTCCCTCTTAGCTACACAGCATGTATAAGCGAGATAATACAAACTTTTTTAGCTTAGTCACTGAAAACACTTGCCAATTCAAGGTAAAAATGGTCACTTCCAGTTTGAAACTTTGAGTAAATACTCAGTCATTTCAGGACAATCTCCCTCCTTCCCTCCTCCTCTTTCTCTGTCTTTCTTCCCAGAGATGATACAAGTTCCTGAGGGACCTGGGTGAGCCCAAACCTATATATCCCTCTAGGTCGGATCACTAGAATGACATTACAGTTGTAGTCTAACGCCAGAAGAGAATAAATGTAGATTGGAAGCCTTGCCAGACAAAAACAGTTCATTCATATTCTACAGACATTTATCACGTGCCAGACACTGTCTGGGTACAGGACTCCACAGTGATTAAAATAGATAAAAACCTGTCTTTGTTGAGCTTTCATTCTAGTAGGAGGGAAAGCAGAGAGTAAATAACATGAGGACATATTTAAGTTTCTCAGTCAAGTTATCTTACATATCTAAACACAACACCAAGCCACTTTCATTGTTGCCACCAGATAGCTCATGACAGACATTCAGCCCAAATGCCATTGTTACTACTAATCTGCAAAGGCCCTTCTCCTCTGAGCCCAGATGCTACCTGAGGATCCTTCTTAGCACAATTCTCCAGGGATTTCTTACCAATAAGAACAGTCATCCAAGAAATAATTGTATTCTTTTGATATCCTGAATATAGCTCAAACAAGGCGTTATGGTCTTAATGTTTGTGTTCTCCCAACATTTTATGTTGATACCTAATCCCCAATGCAATATTATTAAGAGGTGGGACATTGGGGAGGTGATTAGATCATAAGAGTTCCACCCTTGTGAATGGGATTACTGCCCTTATCAAAAAGTCTCAAGGGAACTTGTTTGCCCCTCCTTTCCGCCTCATGAGGACACAGCTAAGGTGCCATCTTTGAAGCAGAGAGGGAGCCCTCACCAGAAAACAAATCTGCTAGTGCCTTTTTCTTAGACTCTTCAGCCTCCCAGAACTGTGAGCAAGAAATTTCTGTTATTTACAAATTACCTGGTTGATACGGTTTGGCTCTGTGTCCCCACCCAAATCTCATGTTGAATTGTAATCCCCAGAGTTGGGGGAAGGGTGGGAGGTGATTGGATGACAGGGTGGTTTCCCTTTGCTGTTCTCTTAATAGTGTGGGAGGTCTCACAAGATCTGATGGTTTTAAAGTGTGTGGCACTTCCCCCATGTATTAGTCAGGGTTCTCTACAGGGACAGAACTAATAGGATAGATGTATATATAAAGGGAAGTTTATTAAGGAGGATTGACTCACAGGATCACAAGGTGAGGTCCCACAATAGACTATCTGCAAGCTGAGGAGCAAGGAAGCCAGTCCGAGTCCCAAAACCGCAGAAGTAGTGCAGCCTTCAGTGTGAGGTCAAAGGTCCAAGAGTCTGTAGAACTTGGAGTCCAATGTTCGAGGTCAGGAAGCATCCAGCACAGGAGAAAGATGGAGGCCAGAAGATTAAGCCAGTTTGGTCTTTCCATGTTCTTCTGCCTGATCGTATCCCAGCCACACTGCCAGCTGATTAGCTTGTGCCCACCGAGACTGAGGGTGGGTCTGCATCTCCTAGTCCACTGACTTAAACGCTAATCTCCTTTGGCGACACCCTCACAGACACACCCAGGAGCAATACCTTGCATCCTTCAATGAAGCTGACACTCAATATTAACCATCACTCCCCCTCACTCTCTAGCCTGCTGCCATGTGAAGAAGCTGCTTGCTTCCCTTTCACCTTCCATCATGATTGTAAGTTTCCTGAGGCCTCCCAGTTATGCTTTCTGTTAAGCCTGTGAAACTATGAGTCAATTAAAGCTCTTTTCTTCATAAATTACCCGGTCTCAGGTAGTCCTTTAGAGTAGTGTGAGAACAGACAAATACACCAGTCTATGGTATTTTGTTACAGCAGCCCAAATGGACTAAGACACTCAGTTTCAATCTTAATTCTCCAATGTACCAACCCCCACATTTTCAGTTATCTTGAAAGGTAATCACTCTTTTGACCCTAATAATTTTCATTCACTGGTTAGGCAACTTTATGTTAAAAATGTTTTGGAAGAACTTTTGGATAGAGTAGAAATTCAGGAAAACAAATGATCTCAACATTTCTTTCTAAATTGAAGACACTATTCTACTGTTAAACACTGAAAGCCACATATGCATCTTCATATATAAGTGTGTGTGTGTGTGTGTGTGTGTGTGTGTGTGTGTTTCATTGAAGCACTATTCCAGAGAGTAACCCATATGATAAGACTTCCTCTGCTCATTTGTTATTCATAAATAAATGGCTTGTTTCTGGAATTTCTTTTTTTAAAGCACACAGCTAGTGGATGCTAAAAACAACCTAGAAAGGAGTTAGGAAGTTAAACTAAAAAGACTAATGTGATAACCATAATATATTATCATTCCCTCTTTTTTCTACTCATAAAATTTATATGTGCAATTATATGGCTGGCCATTTGACTGCTAATGTTCCAGACCAAAATAAGTCACCCTATTTCAGAAAAGAGAAAGATTTTGCCAAATACTTAAGATGTAATCAGTCACTATACTTACGAACCAATTCTACAGAAATGTCAGGAAATAACTAGTGGACCTAACAACAGAACTAGTATTCAGAGATTTAACAGGCCTTTTACAGGAAGGAGAAAAAGCAATATGAGAATCTACTATGTATCCTGATAAAAGTCTCATTATCCCACCTACAGATTTATTTTAAATAAAAAGCCTACCTGAGGAGTTCTGTATGTAAGTTTTCCATAAAACATTTTATGAAAGCACTTAGCCAGCCCTAAGATGCTCAAAGAAATTATATAATAACATCTGGGGTAACAAATCTCTATTCTCAAAGCTGCCATTTGATGGCATAAAAAGTACGCACTTAAATAGTAGAAGACAATAAAAAATGCCAAAGTTCCTATCAGCAATACTTTGAAGTTTCCCTGGCGAACATTTCTTTAAAGGTTTTCTTTTCACACTAAGGAGATGGTTTTTTGCTAAAACTCAATGACTTTTTGGCACCCAGTATATAGTCGGCCCTCTGCATCTGTGGATTCAAACCAACCTCAGATCGAAAATATAGTATAAAAAAATGGATGGTTACATCTGCACTAAACACGTGCAGATTTTATTTCTGGTTATTTACTTTCTAAGCAATATAGAATAACCACTATTTACATTTAGAATATATCTAAAAATGCTTAAACGAAAAGTTGTCAGTAAGCCTTATACAAATGGCTAACGGGTATATGAAAATGTGGTCAACATCACTAATCATTAGAGAAATGCAACTCAAAACCACAGTGGGAGATCGTCTTACCCCAGTTAGAAGGACTACTATTATGAAAGGTAACAGATGCTGGCGAGTATGCAGTGAAAAGAGAACTCCCAACTGTTGGTAGGAATGTCTGTTAGTGCAGCCACTATGGCAAACAGTGTGGCGAGTTCTCAAAAACACTAAAAACAGAACTACGATCCAGCAATTCCACTACTGAATATCTATCCAAAGGAAAGGAAATCAGTATATACCTGCACTTTCATGTTTATCGCAGCACTATTCACAATGGCAAAGACAGAGAATCAACCTAAGTCTCCAACAACAGACAGATGGATAAAGAAAATGCGGTATATATACATAAGGGAATACATATTCAGCCAAAAAAGGAATGAAATCCTGTCATTTGCAGCAATGTAGGTGGGATTATGTTATTATGGAATTATGGGTGGAATTAGATCGCTGTGCTAATAAAATAAGCCAAGACAAATATCACTTGTTCTCACTTTAAAGGAGCAAAAAGTTGATCTTACGGAGGTAGAGAATAGAATGATAGACACCAGAGGCTAGGAAGGGTGTGTAGGTTGACAGAGGGGATGAGGAGAGGTTGATTAATGGGTACAAACATACAGTTAAAAAGAATAACACAGACCTACAGATAGAAGGAATAAATCCTAATGTTCAATAGCAGAGAAGGGTGACTACAGTTAACAACAATGTGTCACATATTTTAAAATAGAAAAGAGGACTCAAAATGTTTCCAACACATAGGAATGATAAATACTTGAGGTGATGGATACCCCAGATACCCTGGCCTGATCATTACACATTCTATGCATGTGACAAAATATCACATGTACCCCATACATAGCTGCAAGTATTATGTATCAATTTTTAAAACTAGGCCTGGACTGGGCGTGGTGACTCACGCCTGTAATCCCAGCACTTTGGGAGGCCAAGGCGGGTGGATCACAAGGTCAGGAGATGGAGACCATCCTGACTAACACAGTGAAATCCTGTGTCCACTAAAAATACAAAAAGGTAGCCAGGCGTGGCATGCACCTGTAGTCCCAGCTATTTGACAGACTGAGGCAGGAGAATCGCTGGAACCCAGGAGGCAGAGGTTGCAGTGAGGCCAGATCGTGTCACTGAACTCCAGTCTGGGCCACAGAGCAAGACTCCATCTCAAAAAATAATAATAAAAATAAAAACTAGGCCTGGCAAGGTGGCTCATGCATTATCACAGCACTCTGGGAGGCTGAGCTGGGAGGACGACTTGAGGCCAGGAGTTTGAGACCAGCCTGGGCACCACAGTGAGACCCCTATCTCTACAAAAATAAAAATTAAAAAATAGCCAGGCATGGTGGCACATGCCAGTAGTCCCAGCTACTTAGAAGGCTGAGGCTGGAGGCTTGGTTGAGACAAGGAGGTTGAGTCTACAGTAAGTTATGATTATACCACTGCACTCCAGCCTGGGCAACAGACAGAGACCCCATTTTTAAAAAAAATGTTTTTTAATAAGTCAAATATCCACACCAAATAATCCCTTAGACAACTTTCAACTCCTTAAAAGTGGTCTATCCTGGGCGTCCCCTTTGGCTAATTTAACACAAACCAGCTTGCCTCAGAGTGGAGGTCATACTCTTAACATTTTCTTTATTCTTATGCTTATTGGAGGCATGACACAAAATTCTCCGCACATGGAAAAATAACTAAGACCCCCATCCAAAGGCAGTTGACTCCAGAGAGGTCTCTAATGACCTAGAACTCATCGGAAAATGCAGACTACATCAGGCCCAGCTGAAGACACCTGGGTAGTTTTTGTTCATCAGGCCCAGCTGAAGACACCCGGGTAGTTTTTGTTTTTTAACAGCTTTATGGCGGTGTAATTGACATACAGGGGGAAAAAACCCCTGCACATGTTTAGTGTATACAATTCGATGAGTTTAAACACCAGACAGACATTTTAAACCCATTTGTCAGTTGAATGGGCCACACACCGAGGTTTGGAAACCACCAGAGAACTTTTATCCCAATCCACCCAGACGCAAGGAAGCTGATGGCCCAGGCCTGCGCCTTCCAGCTAAGCAGGCCCAGCTGGGAACAGTTCTGCAGGCGCCTCCCCCGGGGTCTAGGAGACCTGCTGGAAAGCTCACAGCAGGGCCCCCTCCCAGTCCCAGGGAGGCCCCGTCCCGGGGAGGCCCAGGCTGCTCAAGACGCCGCAGCTACCTCTGCGGAGCGCGGCTGCTCTGCCACTGGCCCCTTCCGGACCGCGGAGCTCCGTGGCACTGGGGGCCCTGGGGCGGTGCCATGCGTCCCTGGAGCGCAGGACGCTCTTGGCCCCTGGAGACCCCGGGAGGCCCGGATCTAGCCCAGGGTGGAGGGCGAAGCCAACTGGCCTCCACCTGCTCACCGGGCAGACTCTACCCGGGCTTTTTGCACGGAGCCTCCTGCAGGCAAATTTGGTGTCGCTTGTGCTCGCAGGCGTGCTCCGGTCTCCGAGCCCCAGGAAGCAGAGGCCCAGGTAGGCAAACCCACCACCTGGCCGCCCCAGCTCATGTAGGCCTTGAGTTCAGCATCACGGCCACATGAAGGAGGAGTAGCGGTGAGCCCTGGGCAACGCGGACCACTGCGTGTCAGGAGACCAAGGATGCTCCTGTCTGCAGACGGCCACCTGCGAAATCCTTTAGCTCTTGGTTCAGCCAAGAAAGCTACCAAACCGCGTGGCTCGGGAGCTGCGCCTTGTGGGTCACTTTCTATGGGCTCTGCTGGGAAGACCGAGTTCTTAACGCCTGGAGATGTCCCTCCAGGCCAACACACCCCTCTCAGGGGCGCTGTCTGGGGACACCACCCTCCCCATCTCTCCTTCCTGTCCACCACAATCTGGAAACATCTCTAGTTCCTCTTGTGTCCCTCTAGCCCAGCCAGACTCTGTGGGGAAGGGAGTGGCGTCTGCAGGAGTGGGAGTTCCTCCCCAGCAGCGCCGAATAATCGGCCTAGAGGTGCTTACTGAGGGGTGGAAATCTAAATTTGCACCCAAGGCAGCCGCGGCCATGTGAGCAACCTTCTCTGAAAGCTTCTGGAAGAAAGTCTGACTTGTGTAACATTCCTGAGACTTCCTTTAATTCTTTTTTGTAGAAATGGGGTCTGTTTGGCTGTGCTGCCCAAGCTGGCCTATAACTCCAGAGCTCAAGCAATCCTCGAACCTCAGCCTCCCCAGTAGCTAGGACTACAGACATACACCACCATGTCCAGCTAATTTAAAAAAATTTTTTTTGTAGAGAAAGGGTGTCACTATGTTGCCCAGGCTGGTCTTGAACTCCTTCCCACCTGGGCTTCTCAAAGTGCTAAGATAACAGGTGTGATGACCCACCCCCACCTGGCCCTTTAAGACTTCTTTAGCATCAGATTTCCAAAGCACTTCTCTTCAAGCCTTAGAAGATTTGCAAGAAGCCCAAAGAAGCAAAACGCCATTATGATAAACAGAAAAACGTGGCTACACTGAGACCTCCTCAAATTCCAGTGCAGTACTAATTTCGAGGCCAAGCTGTATAGATCCACAAATGATGCCCACTGGTTTGCCCACAACACAGATTATTTATCTTTTTTCTTTTATTTTTAGATGGAGTCTCGCTCTGTTGCCCAGGCTGGAGTACAGTGGCATGATCTTGCTCTCCGCAACCTCTGCCTCCCAGGTTCAAGTAATTCTCCTGCCTCGGCCTCCTGAGTAGCTGGGACTACAGGCACCCACCACCAGGTGCAGCAAATTTTGTATTTTTAGTTGAGACGGGGTTTCACTATGCATTTTTCTTTTCTCAATTCTGTTATGGTAAAATCACTCAAGTTATGCTAAAGAATCAATCAAGTCATGCTGTTTCTGCTCTCTGGGGAATACTTAAGTCAAACAAAACAAAACATGCACTTTCTGACCGCAAATACCTGACTGTCATTGTGTAAGTCACCTAAGCCACACATCTTATACCTTGCATTTCATGAAAATAAAACAATTTATAGGAAGAATGTTTTTGCTGCATTTCAGGCAGTAATAATCCTACCGCTTTTTAAAGGATTTTTGCCCGTTAAAAGCTTAAACTTTTGTAATCACAGCTGAGCACGTGCTAACACACACGCATGCACACACACACACACAATCTCATTAAGCACTTTGTCTCTAACCACCTTTATTATGCAATTAGTAGCACCCAAGATGAAAGCACCTTTGATGTCTTACTTAAAACTAAACACTAGTGCTATGGTGTTAATGTTTCTGTTTCCCCTGACTCCAAATTCACATGTTGAAACCTAATCTAGAATGCAATAGTATGAAGAGGTGGGCCTTTGGGAGGTGTATTAGTTGTTTTTACACTACTATAAAGAACTGCCTGAGACTGGGTAATTGATAAAGGAAAGAGGTTTAATTGATTCACAGTTCAGCATGGCTGGGGAGGCCTCAGGAAACTTAGAATCATGGCAGAAATCAAAAGGAAAGCAAGGCACCTTCTTCACAAGGTGGCAGGAAGGAGAATAAATGGAGGAGGAACTACCAAACACTTCTAAAACCATCAGATCTCGTGAGAATTCACTCACTGTCACGAGAACAGCATAGGGGAAACCTCCCCATGATTCAATTACATCCACGTGGTTTCCCTCTCGAGATGTGGGAATTATGAGGATTGCAATTCAAGATGAGATTTTGGGTGTGGACACATCAAAGCATATCAGGAGGTCATTAGTTCATGAGGGGTTTGCTCTCATCAATGGAATAAGTGCCCTTATACAATAGGCTGGAGGGAGCTCATTAGTTCTTTCCACCATGCGAAGACACATAGGAGGTGCCATCTCTGGGGAATAGGTACTCACCAGACATTGAATCTGCTGGTGCCTTTGATATACGAGTTAAAAAATTATTTAGGCAGATAGGGTAGGAAGTCCTCAGTAAGGTTTTCCTTTTAAGGAAAAGCAGTCCCAAATCATTTTCTTTTCTATTGAAGAGCAGCCTATAAAATCAAGCTTGAGACATAGAAAGGCAAGGTAGAAGCTTGCACAGGTAAATGCTGTCAGCTGTGCCAATAGGGAAGGGGCTACCTGCGGGCTAGGCATGTTCAAAATGGCAGCTACGTCTTCCCTTTTCCTTGACAACCATGTGTGCAGTCAAGAGCAGGCAACATGCCCCATCCAGGCAAAGACCCCATTTGCATATAAGATTAGGGTGGGCAGCCAGCTTCCCTGAAAGCTGGTAAATGTCACACCTGGTCCAACCAATCTTTGGACGCTATGTCAATCAAACACCACCTCCTCAAGCCTGTCTGTAAAACCCTGTGCACTCCACCACTGGCTGGAAGCCCCATTTGGGCACCCCTGTCTCTCACAAAAGAGAGAGTTGTTCTCCTTTCTCCTTTTTTGTCTATTAGACCTCCACTCCTAAACCCACTTCTTGGGTATTCGAATACTCTATTTCCTTGGCATGAGACAACAAACCTCAGGTATTTACCCCAGACAATGACACTGCTTCACCTTGACCTTGGACTTCCCATCCTCCAGAGTTATAAGCAATATAAATTTCTGTTGTTTATCAATTACCCAGTCTGTGGTATTTCATGTATAGCCAAACAAAGACAATTAGGAACAAAAACAAGAGTCAATATTTTCTCCTATTTTTGGATTATAGTTATGTAATCACCACCACTTATTAAACAGCAACTATATACCAACTGTTGTACATAACTTTCCTTCAAGTCAGACTGTAGCTTTATGATGCAGCTAACAATGGCTATCATTTCCTATATGCAGGGCACTGTGCTAGTTTATGTACAGCATACTATCTGATTTTTTCATCATAATAACTTTACCAGACAGCCATTATTATCCCTACTTTATAAAGAAAATGAACTTTCAATTAATAATTTGGCCAAATACCTATTATGCGGAAGTTCTGGAATTTAAACCCTGATCTGTCTGAATCTGAACTCAATTCTATCAGGATCCAAAGTCTGAGTTTTTCCTAGACTATCATCCTTTCTCTCAATGTTCCCAAATTTTTAGTTGCTTAGAAGGATTATAAATAAATATCCAGCTTACACTACATTTGCTTTATCCTCTGAGGAAAATTTTCTGGAAAACTACTATGTTCTAAACACCGTGGTCTGTTCCCAGAGGCCAGAATGAAGAAATGTAGTGGAGGCAAACTATGTCCTTCCGTAAGCTGGCAGCAGAGTAAACAAAGTGATGTTCAGTACAGATTCTGTTTTGATTATTCTCAGTGTTTTCACTTAACCTGTTATTGCACTGCCCAGATTACAAATTGCACTATAATTTGGTTTGTCACACAACCTTGTAATGCAAGTGTGAATTACCCAGTCAGGGCTACTAAGAACCTCTGCAAGATCTTGTGACTTGAGCCAGGTTACAGTTGGCAGAGTTTATTCCAAACAGGGCTTCAAGCACCAAAACCTGAGTCTTTTTATTTGAATTCCCTGTTAATTGATATCACTTCTTATCATTTCCTCTTATTTATGCTGGTTATGTGTGTGTGTGTATATATATACACACACTGAATATATATATACTGAAAAAATATGTATATACTGAAAAATATATATACTATAAATATATGTATATACTATATAGATATGCTGAAAAATCACTGAGCTCTGAATTATCCCGAAAGCTACTCTTTCAGATTCTTTTTTTTTTTTTTTTTGAGGCAGAGTCTGGCTCTATTGCCCAGGCTGGCATGCAGTGGAACGATCTCGGCTCACTGCAAACTCCACCTCCTGGATTCAAATGATTCTCCTGTCTCAGCTTCCTGAGTAGCTGGGATTACAGGTGCCCACCACCATGCCAGGCTAATTTTTGTATTTTCAGTAGAGTAGGGTTTCACCATGCCAGGCTGGTCTCAAACTCCTGACCTCAGTCGATTTGCCTGTCTCGGCTTCCCAAAGTGCTGGGATTACAGGCATGAACCACCACACCTGGCCCTCTTTCAGATTCTGATTCAAATAACGTTTATTTAACATCTCTGAGACCCCATGCCAAATATTTTTTGTGTGCATTCTTATCCCTGCCTTACGATGACCATTTAAGGTAAGTATTATTCATCTTATAAACTTAGTTCTCACAGAATAAGAATCCTTTCAAAATAAGAATCACTGGCTGCTAGGACCTTACAGTTTAGTAGGCTGACACTAAAAGCCATACTGATGAAAGGTGATGATATTCCCATGGGATGCACCAAGTGTCCGTGCCTTCTCAACCTGTCAGCTCCCTCTTCTCTTTATTTCATCCTGCAAACTCCAATAGCCATCACTTCTGCGTCACTCCTTCTGAAATTCTCAAATCCCTCAGCCCTCCGTCCTCTCCAAGAATCTCTGAGCAAATGAACCACCAGGGCTGCAGAGCACACAGCCACTCAGACAGGTGCCAGTCATCATTCAGTTTCCACATCCACTGGGCCTTCTAAGTACCCCCTCCCAGTTCTCTACGTGGTTCTCCACAGCAGCTTTCTGAAACCTCTGACTTCTCAGCATCCTCATTCATCAGGTCCCAACTCCCTCAGCATTCAGCTATTGTAAAGGCATCTGTGCCTATGCTCATCCCTGCCTTTGTCCTCATTATGGTTTGGCCTTATGCTTTCCCCAGAGCTCCAGAATCCATCATTTTCTGCCCCTATGCACCATCTCCCTGTTCCTTTTAAATAGCTCCTTTTATAAACACTCATTCTCTGTTTTCTGACTACCCACCACTCCCCCGACCCCACAGGGTCTGACTCTATCACCCAGGCTGGAGTGCATAGGCACAATCATCATAACTCACGGCAGCTTTGAACACTTAACTCAAGTGATCCTCCTGCCTCAGCCTCATGAGTAGCTGAAACCACAGGTGTACACCACTGCACTTAGCTAATTTAAATTTTTTTTTGTAGAAGACAAGGTCTCTCTATGTTTTCCAGGCTGATCTTGAACCCATGGCCTCAAGTGATCCCTCTGCTTCAGCCTTGCAAAGTGCTGGGATTACAGGCATGAGCCACCACACTGGGCCCTCTGTTCTCTCTCATAGTAAATAACAACAACCAAAAAAGGGCTCTTCCTTAACTCTACCCACTTCTAGCTAAAGTCCCTGCATTCTACCCCAATCACTTCACTGAAACTTCTCTTGCCCAAGTCATTCACGATTTTTCTGTTTCTAAAACTAACATACTTTTAAGCCCTCCTCTTTCTTGATCCTGCTGGAGCATTTGATACCATTCCCCACTCTATTCGTTTTCTTTCCAAAGCTTGACTGTCATTGTATCCTTCTGATTTTTCTCTGACTTCTCAGGTTGAAGGAAAACAGCCGTCACGAACTCATCCTCCTCTGCCCATCTGTTAGTGTATGGCATTCCTGAGTCCCATGCTTGGTCCCTTAGCACTGCACTGCAGGTTCACACAGCTATCTATGACGGTCCCTAAGCTCACCTCCCACTATGCACTTCCCCATAAATTTTATACCTGGCTATGGTTTCAATTACAGTATATGCACTGACAACTCCTGAATCTATAGCTCCAGTGCTACAATTCCTGTTAACCTGTAAACTCAACATCTTGAATGTCTCAAAGTAAACAGCACCCTCTTCATCTGGCTCCATATCAAATCCTTGCTGTCTCTCAATGAAAGATACTATCAAGGATAGTGTCCTTGTCACTCATAAGGTCCTTCCAAAGCATCAAACATTTAGCAACAGCCACCCAATTCTGATGATTGAGTATTGGGATAGAATTTCCCCATATTTCTCAAGTACCTGAGACACTCTTCCACAAGTGCATTTTCTTCCAACTCTATATGATACCAGTATACAATACATGACTATTGCTTTGCTATCTTGTGTCAGGAACTACATTTTCTCTACTATGACCAGCGATGAGGTCCTCATTTCAACACACCTGGCAGGTGATCCAGCTTCACAGTCTCATTTTAGCCTCTACTTTCTTCACCTTTCCTGTCACCAATGGTAGTAGGTTGGGTTACCTGGAAGCAGAGATGGGGATGGAGATTAGAATTTGCAGTTTATCAGAGAATGGTTCCTAGGTAAATGCCTTGGCAGAGAAGGGATAAAGCAGGATTAAACAAGGGGAGAAGCTGGTCTACTGTGCAGTCTCAAAAAAGGTCTCTGTCAACCTCACAGGGAGCAACTGGGATGGCCCTTCAGAGGTATCCCAGGCTGTAGCAAAGGGGCCAGAACTTTCTGCTCACATGTGGACAAGGTATTCTCTGTAACCAGTCCTCTGAAGTGGTTGGTGATCTCGGGCTCAACAGCTCTCTCCAGATGAGGGCAATTTCCAGAAAGAGCTGCTGGCTAATGGCATTTGCTGGCAGCATTCCAACCTGCTGGGGACCTGGGCATCTTAGTGACCACGCCAGCTGTACTATTGAGGAAGGTGCTTGATTTCTGTTTCCTTGTCTGTGAATTGGGGAGGAATAATTGTATTATCTAATACGGATAAGAATTAAGGAAAAAAAAAAACCCCAGCATAGTACCTGGTGGAGCACATGCTAAGCCCTCATAAGTGTTAAGCTATCATTGTGATTATTATTACTTTATAGGTATATTTTATTATATTATTTTCATTTTTTCATTCCTCGTTCATTCAGAAGCACCTACAATATGGTTAAAAGTTACTCTTACATGTTCTCATAGCACCCTACACTTCACATAGCATTGCCTTCTCATCTTTCTCCCTTACTAGAGTGTAAATTCCTTGAACACCTCTTAGCCTTACCTAAAGCCTGGCTGGTCTTGCAGCATGTCCAGTGGAGGCTACTGATTCTCTCCTATCCCACACAACTCTGCACAAGCCATCTTCTCCCCTCCTTGCCACTGTTATCCACCAGCCAGCCTCCAGCCCATCCCACTCACTCATTGAAGGTTTGGACAACGGGCTCACAGTCACTTTACATCTCATTTCTTGCCATCACGTGATGTGACCTTAATGTCCACAGGACAATCCAGATAAAATCCTGATCCCTCAGTTCCTTGATCTCCTTACCTCTAATGATCATTATTTCAACTCCTCCTCTCCTGCCCATTCCCATAGCAGGTGTGTGATTCAGGCTGTACCCACCTGTTTAGCAAACTGGGCATTCTGTACCAATTGACCAGGCATCATTCCAGTGTCCAATGATCCAAACATCATTCTGATTGGTCAGCACCTTTTTTATAGTCATTAAATATTTTTAATATTACCCCTACCCTTGAACATAGCCTAAAACGTGTTCAACTTTTTCCACTGTTCTTCAATCTCATTGAAACCAATCCACTGACTGCTCTGGTTTCTCCAAAGTGTTGGCCCCTTTCCTTCCTTTTTATACCAAATCAGCTTAGAGCTAATGGTCTTTCATTTCAGTAAGATGTTTCAAAAAAAAAAAAAGCTTTAATTCTCTTGTCGCAGTGTCTTTTTGTAATCTCATTTAAGGTTTGCAAGATGCTGCTTTCTCCACAGTTCAAGAAAGCCCTACTGGGAGAGTCCCATGCCAGGGCTTACTGGTAGTCTACATTAATTCATGATTCCCATCCTCAAATGATCCCTCAATGCATCCTAAAAATTCTTCATGTTTCCTAGTCAAATTTCTCCCTGGCTCTTTGCAGTCTCCCAAGATGCTTCTCAAACTCTCAAATCCCTTCCTCCTGTCCTCCCTCAATGAGCAAATAAACCTTTTAACAAATCTTATGGAAATTAGTTAAAATAATACCCATCCATTATAGCAGGGGAAACCATCTGAAAGAAAAGAAGACATAATATCTCTGATGCTGTCCAGCCATAGGCTCGTTGCTCTGGAGAAATCAATGTTAAGAAGCAAGTGGGAGTTTCTTGACTCATATGAACAAACGCAAATATATGAAGCATATATATGGAGCATGTATCTGTTCTGACAACTATGGGATCATATTATAGATATTTCTCAGCAGCTGCTTTTCATAGTTAACCATAATAATGGACATTCTCCACCTTTGCCAGTATTTATCATATATATATATATATATATATATATATACCATGTCTATATCAAGTATCATATTATGTATGTAGATGTATGCCAATATATAAATTATATGTTAATATATATAAATATAGAGATAAACCACCTATGTTTAGACTCCAGGATAATTTAACTGTATAGCTACTCAAAGCTCCCTCTATCACAAGGAATTTCCAAACTGCATACCTAAGCAAGACAGAACAGATCATAATTAACTCAAACACTTAAATACATTCATGTCTAGAGAACTCAAAGTAAATAACTAGCTCTAGTAGAATCTAGAACCAGAACAATACCATCTGGCCCAGCAATCCCAATACAAGGTATATACTCAAAGGTTTATAAATCATTCTGCTAGAAACTGGACCCCTTCCTGATACCTCACACTAAAATTAACTCCAGATGGATTAAAAACTTAAACATAAGACCTAACACAGTAAAAACCCTAGAAGAAAATCTAGGCAAAACCATTCAGGACATAGGCGTAGGCAAGGACTTCATGACCAAAACGCCAAAAGCACTGGCAACAAAAGCCAAAATAGACAAATGGGACCTAATCAAACTCCACAACTTGTGCACGGCAAAAGAAACAGTCATTAGAGTGAATCGACAACCAACAGAATGGGAAAAAATTTTTGCAGTTTACCCATCTAACAAAGGGCTGATATCCAGGATTTACAAAGAACTAAAACAGATTTACAAGAAACAAACAAGCCCATTCAAAAGTGGGCAAAGGATATGAACAGATACTTTACAAAAGAAGACATACATGAGGTCAATAAACATATGAAAAAATACTCATCATCATTGGTCATCAGAGAAATGCAAATCAAAACTACAATGAGATACCATCTCACGCCAGTTAGAATGGCAATCATTAAAAAATCTAGAGACAACAGATGCTGGAGAGGATGTGGAGAAATAGGAACACTTTTACACTCTTGGTGGGAGTGTAAATTAGTTCAACCATTGTGGAAGACAGTGGGGCAATTCCTCAAGGACATGGAAATAGAAATTCCATTTGACCCAGCAATCCCATTACTGGGTATATACCCAAAGGATTATAAATTGTTCTATTCTAAGGACATGTGCACAGGAATGTTCATTGCAGCACTGTTTACAATAGCAAAGACCTGGAACCAACCCAAATTCCCATCAATGATAGACTGGACAGGGAAAATGTGGCACATATTCACCATGGAATATTATGCAGCCATCAAAAACGATGAGTTTGTGTCCTTTGTAGGGACATGGATGAACCTGGAAACCATCATTCTCAGCAAACTGACACAAGAGCAGAAGATCAAATACCGCATGTTCTCACTCATAGGCAGGTGTTGAACAATGAGAACACATGGACACAGGGAGGGGAGCACTACACACTGGGGTCTGTTGGGAAATAGGGGAGGGTCAGTGGGGGGTGGGGAGTTGGGGAGAGATAGCATGGGGAGAAATGCCAGATATAGGTGAAGGGGAGGAAGGCAGCAAATCACACTGCTACATATGTACCTATGCAACAATCTTGCATGTTCTTCCCATGTACCCCCAAACCTAAAATGCAATAAAATAAGTAAAATAAGTGAATCATTCTGCTATAAAGACATCTGCACATGTATGTTTATTGCAGCACCATTTACAGTAGTGAAGACTTGGAACAAACCCAAATGCCCATCAATAATAGACTGGATAAAAAAAATGTGGCATATATACACCATGGAATACTAAGCAGCCATAAAAAAGAATTCATGTCCTTTGAAGGGACATGGATGAAACTAAAAGCCATCATCCTCAACAAACTAACACAGGAACAGAAAACCAAACACTGTATGTTATCACTCATAAATGGGAGTTGAACAATGAGAACACATGGACTTAGGGAGGGGAACATTAACACACTAGGGTCTGTCAGGGGGTGTGGAATAAGGGAAGGGAGAGCATTAGGACAAATACCTAATGTATATAGGGCTTAAAACCTAGATGATGGGTTGATAGGTGCACCATGGCACATGTATACCTATGTAACAAACCTGCATGTTCTACACATGTATCCCAGAACTTAAAAAAAAAAAAAAAAAACTAGATCTTATAAAATATTGAAATTGGAGTCAGGGCATTTCCTCCCCAGAACAGTTTCTGCTGCACTAGCAAGGTCACATGACATGGATTCCTATTAATATCTTTTTATGAAGGGATTTGTCTTTGGCATGTTAATATTATCCTAATTCAGCCATTCACTAATTGATAGCTTAATCATTTTCAGTTTTCTTGCCATGAAAGCAAAGCTGTAATAAATATCCTGGAACATATGGTTTTTCATAATGCTGCTGTTATTTTCACAGGAAGGATTTCCAAACTGAAATTCCCGTGCCAAAGAGAATGGATTTTTTTTAAACTTCATAAAGATGTTTGGATTACATTCAGAGATGTTGCAGCAATTCACTATTGTCAGAAGCCAGGTAAGAGAACACCTGCTTCCCCACACTCCTGGCAGCACAAAATGGGATCTTTCCCCTCTTCGTTTCCTTTTCTTTTTTTCTTCTGTCAATTTGATAATTACAAATGTATTTTCTGGAAAAATAAGAACACTTTTACATTGTTGATGGGAATGTAAATTAGTTCAACCATTGTGGAAGACAGTGTAGTGATTCCTCTAGGACCCAGAACCAGAAATACAATTTGACCCAGCAATCTCATTACAGGGTGTATACCCAAAGGAATATAAATCATTCTGCTATAAAGACACATGCATACATATGTTTATTGTAGCACTATTTACATTAGCAAAGACATGGAACCAACCCAAATGCCCATCAATGACAGATTGGATAAAGAAAATGTGGCACATACACACCATGGAATACTATGCAGCCATAAAAACAAATGAGATCGTGTCCTTTGCAGAGACATGGATGAAGCTGGAAGCAATCATCCTCAGCAAACTAACAGGACCGGAAAGCCAAACACCGCATGTTCTCGCACATAAGTGGGAGTTGAAAAATGAGAACACATGGACACAGGAAGTGGAAAAACATACACCAAGGCCAGTCAAGAAGTGGAGGGTGAGGGGTAGGAGAACATTAGGAAAAATAGCTTACGCATGTGGGGCTTAAAACTTAGATGATGGATTGATAGTTGCAGCAAACCCACCATGGCACATGTATACCTATGTAACAAACCTGCACGTTCTGCACTTGTATCCCAGAACTTAAAGAAAAAACTATTATCCTGGTTTAATTTTACTTACTTGACTTCCAGAAAGTTTGAGTATCTTTTTATATGTTTTTTGGATATTTAAATTTTATCTTCTATGAATCACTTTTGCCCTCTTTTGTGTGTTTTATTGATTTAGAGAAATCATTTTTATTGTGAATATTAATAGTTTTGTCTGTCATATCTGTCAAAAATATATTTCCCATTTCTTAGTCTTTAGTGTTTGTTCATTTGTTTGCCATGAATTTTTAAAAGTATTTATGTAACAAGACAAATATATCTTTCAGATTAGTGGGTTTACTGGTTTGTTTGGGAGCATTTCACCATTCAAAATTTGCTCTCCAAATTTTTATTCTAATATTTTGTTGTTTTCTGATATTAAATATTTGTTATTTTTGTATATGGTATGAGAAAGGGCTCTAGCATTGGGTTTTTCATCATTTATCTCCCCAGATATATATATATATATGATGTACATTATATTAATTTGATATATAGTTAAAAACATACATCTACCTATATTCATCTATCTGTAGATAGAATGAAAATCCCATCTATTTTAGTCTGTTTTCTATTGCTGTAACAGAAAACCATAGACTGGTTTTCTAAGAAGAGTTATTTCATCATGTTTCTGGAGGCTGGGAAGTTCAAGTGCATGGCTCAGGCACCTGGTGTGGACTTTCTTACTGCATCACAGCAGAGCACAGAGCATCACATGGCAAGAGGGCAAAATCTAGAGAGTCAGAGAGTGCTCGCTGTTATACCAAAGCCACTCCTGCAATAATGAACCCACTCCTCTGACAGCAGCATTAATCCACACATGAGGGCAGAGGGATTATTTATTCCAACACAGGAAATTTTAGGAGACACATTCAATATAACACCATCATTGTCATGGGTTAAAGTATCATAGATATTTGTATCTGTTTCTGGATTCTTCAGGCTCTTCCACTATCCACTTCATTTCTGTCACCAATTAAAATCTTGGGCAAGCTTTAATAGCTGATAAGGTAGATTTTTACTTAGTAATATTCTTTATTATTTCATTATGTTGTTGAATTATTTTGGATATCTATGTTTCAGTACTAATTTTTAAATTATTTAATTTATTACAAAAATGTTAATATTCTAATTGAAATTTAGTAATTTTGAAGTATTGACCTATTTATGATACCATGTCTTCCCATCTAGCCCCTGGTTCACTTGTTCATTATTATTTATCAAGATGTTATAGTTTTGGGTTTTCTTTAAATAAAGGTCCTATGCCTTTTTGTTAACTTTTTGGATACAGTTATGAAGAAAAAAAATGTATTCTTTTTTTAAGTCTATTTGTAACTGTTTATTACCAGAAGGAAAAACTACTGGGCTTTATTTAGTTACCTTACATCCTGCTGCCTCACCAAATAGTGTTATTAATTCTAGATGTTTCTTTAAAAAAAATAGAAAACAAGTATATCCATTGCTGGGATGAATTCTTCTGAGCACGATACAGTCTTCTTTCAATATACAGCTAGATTTGATTTTTAATACTTTATTATTTTACACCTAGATTTAAAATAGAAATGCATTTGTAATTCTTGTATCTTGTATACTATCTCTTCAGATTTTGATATTAAGGTTATTCTAAGATAAACTGCATTAGAAACATCTCCATGATTTCTGTGGATTAACATAGGAATAACCTATTTTTTTAAAAAAAGTTTGAGTTAATTCAATTATAACAGCATCTGAGTCGGAACCTTTTTTTTAAATACAGAAATCAGCAATTCCAGTATCATCCATGGCAAATAATCTCAAGGTTTTCTGCACACTCATGGAGTAATTTTAACAGTTAATATTTTGGTAATCTATTTTCTTTTGATTTCCAAAAGTATTTTATGGAATTATTTATTATATTCTCATGTACTTAATTTCTTCTAAATCTCATTTCAAATATTATTCTTTTTAGTCTCTTTTTTTTTCCTTAAGATTGTCAAGGTTTTATTTTTATTTGGTTGAAGGTTTTAGTTGCTTTTTTTAAAAGTAAAAGCCTATTGTCCCTGTTATTTGGGAGGCTGAGGCAGGAGGATCATTTGAGCCCAGGGTTAGAGGCTGTAGTGTCCTATAATCACACCTGTGAGTAGCCACTGCACTGCAGGCTGGGAAACATAGCAAGACCCTGTCTCTACAAAAATAAATAATTAACTACAAGTAAATTAAAAAACAAGTATTTGTTGTAATTCACATTTTCTAAAAAATACTTATTTTTATTAATTTCAACCATCCTTACCCATCATCCTACTTTTTGGTTCATTTTCCTGATGTTTTAAAATTTCTTAATGTTGGACTGTTGCCCCAGCTGCATATGTGAAAGGCAGCAGTCTGGAGGTCAAGCTTAGCTGCCCTCCATGCTCCCTTTACATCTTCCCTCTGTGTGCCTGCCCACAGTGAGTCATGCATGAGAAGGCAGAGTGACGAGAGCAGAGGACCCAGGCCTGGAGGAATAGAGCTTAGGAGGAATCCCATGATCAACTCGTCATCAAAGGTCCCTGCAAGTCAAACATTCTAATTGATGTTTTCAGTAATGGCTCACTAGCAACCCTTCCCCTGTATAGCAACTAGTAAAAAGCAAGCAAAATATTTTTAAAACCTCTTACAGACACAGAAGGCATAGAAAAAGTACAAAAGTAGCAAGTATTTGAGAATGCAAGATTATAGAAGGAAGGGAAGCATAGAATTCCATATTCAAGCAAGTATTCCCCTTGAGGGATTTGCTGACGAACAAACAGCAATTAGGTCAGAGGCTGAGGAAGTGGCACTCTTATTGAGGTGGGAGACCAAATTAGAGTTGAGATCCCAGCAAACAAGAGATTTGAAGGGATATTGTAGATTTTTCAGTGGGACCCCCAAGATTCCCAAAGGACTGTATCTGGCAGTGGGTTAGAAATAAATCAGAACTCAAAGGAATATGACATCATCTAAAGGCTCCAATGATCTCTGTGGCTTTTTTTTTTTTGCAATGCCTGTCATTCATTGATTAATTAC
This sequence comes from Sapajus apella, assembly GCF_009761245.1. NCBI lineage: Eukaryota > Metazoa > Chordata > Mammalia > Primates > Cebidae > Sapajus > Sapajus apella. The sequence continues at coordinate 2,353,428 of NW_022436993.1, read as the reverse complement.
CTCCCATACCATAAATAAGACCACATGCACCAAAAAACTAAGAATTAAACAGACCACAGGAAATTACAGCTTTTAGGGGCATCAAACACAGGCTTAAAATAATTATGATTAATATGTTCAAGAAACTAGATGGCGTGATGAAGAAACTCAGTAGAGAACTAGAAACTGATCTTTAAGAAAACAAGAGAGGGAGGGAAGAAAACATAAAAGTCAATCTTAACAGTTTTTACAGTACCTCTTACTTGTGGGCCACGGGATTTATATTATTGCACTCGGTGCAACTTATCATATGTATCTGATCGTTTTTATGAATTGTTTGAGTTGTGAATTTCTATACCTTCTGTTAAAATGAAGCTAATTTTTAAATGAATTATAGGACTGAAAATGAACAAAATCAATTGGGTTTAACAGTAGATTACAGAGCTGAAAGGATGAATGAAGAGGTAGATCAGAAGATCAAAGCATAGGAAGGAATAAAAGAATTAAAAACTACAGAAAAGAGCCTGAGACACACTTAATACAGTGAAAACCTTTAATATACATGCAATCTGGATCCCAGAAAGAAAGGAGTGAGGGAGCAGGACAAGAGCAATTTTTGATGAACTAAAAGCTCGGAATTTGGCAGGGTGCAGTGGCTCACACCTGTAATCCCACCGTTTTGGGAGGCTGAGGCGGGCAGATCATTTGAAGTCAGGAGTTTGAGACCAGCATGACCAACATGGTGAAACCACATCTCTACTAAAATCACAAAACTTAGCTGGGTGTGGTGGTGCATGCCTGTAATCCCAGCTACTTGGAAGGCAGGAGAATCACCTGAACCCCGGAGGCAGAGGCTGCAATGAGCTGAGATTGCACCACTGCACTCCAGCCTGGGTGACAGAGTGAGACTCCATCTCAAAAAATAATAAAAAAAATTTTTTAAATTTAAAAATAATAGAAGCTCAGAATTCTTTCTGAAATTGACAAAAGACATGAAACCACAGATTTACTTCCTCAGTCATCTCTCACTGGGGGCATTAGCTCACCCAACATCCCCTTTCCCATTCTCAGATGGCCTTGCCCTGAGGTCAGCTGTGTTCTGCCCCACCCTGAGGAAACAGGTCTGCCTTTGTAATGATCAAGCTTCATGGTCCTCAGCCTTGAAGGTTCTCAGTACTCACTGAGAATCGTTTGGGGAGCTTTCCAAAAATACAGATCCCCAAACTCCTTCTCCACCCCTGAGATTATGATTCAGCTGGTTGGGAGGTAGAGCTCTGAGTATCTGGCATTTTTTAAAGATCCCAAGATAAGTCTAATGTGTAGCCATGGTAGAGAACCACCAGCCGCTTCTCAGCCTGGTACCGGGTGAGTTCAACTCCATGGGAGGCATTAGAAAGACGTTTTTGCTCCAAGTCAAACTGAACTCTACAATTCAAACTTGCCAATTACAGAGCTGCTGGTTTCATCTCCATCTGTCTGATTCCTACTATTTTTCCCTCAGCTTAGAATTCCAGAGAGAAAGGGGTATTACATTTCAGTAGTGAAAACCTCAACGATTCACTCGTTAAACATCTTAACCATAATTCATTTAATATGAAGAATTAATTCAATCTGACATTTCAGTCCTTAGTCTGTGTCAGTCCACATCTATTTCGATTAAAATTATAATTCGTGGTCAGGCACAGTGGCTCACGCTTGTAATCCCAGCACTTTGGGAGGCCAAGGCAGCCAGATCGCTTGAGGTCAGGTGTTGAAGACCAGCCTAGTCAACATAGTGAAACCCCATCTGTACTAAAAAATATATCAAAATAACCCAAGCGTGGTAGTGGGTGCCTGTAATCCCAGCTTCTTGAGAGGCCGAAGCAGGAGAATTGCTTGAACTCAGGAGACAGAGGTTGCAGTGAGCTGAGATCACACCGCTGCACTCAAGCCTGGGTGACAGAGTAAGACTCCATCTCAAAAAAAATACAATAAAAGAAATACATATAAAAATTATAATTTGTATGTGTCAAGAAAATGTAAAAATTATGAGGCATCTGTGAAAATGGTACATAAAAAGACCACGGGTGTTCCCATGGCAGTACCTGTGAATTTTGCATTCCTCTCCATTGAGTTTTACCTGCATTTCCTGAAAAAGAAGTCAACTGTGGCAGATGAGTGGCTCTAATTGGCTGTAAAACTATGTGAAATATTTAGGGGGTGACCTTAGGAGGCAGAAGCAAGAAGTACCACTGTATAACCACTCAACTGGGACCAACTGCTATCACCTCCACAAAATGATACACGTATAATGAGGATGACCACCTCAGAATGCAGATAGATGAGCCAAATGGCAAGCAAGGGCAGTGAAGAATGAGTGATAGCTGAAGTGGCCTCTTGGTAAGAAGACAGGAAAACTCACCTGGCCCAGGCATCACTAGAAAGAGAAAGTAAAAGCGATAAAGAGGGTGAAGCACTGGAGACGTGCTGGTCAAAGGGTACAAAACATCAGATGGGAGCGCTATCATACAACATGATGACTACAGCTAACGACAATGTAAATTAGCCAGGCGTGGTGGCACGTACCTGTGGTCCCGGCTACTATGGAGGCTGAAGTGGGAGGACAGCTTGAGCCCAGGAGTTTGAGGCCACACTGAGCTGTGAGCATGCCACTGCACTCCAGCCTGGGTGGCAGAGCAAGATCCTGTCTCACAAAAGAAAAAAAAAGTGTAGTGTATACTTGAAAATCACTAACAGAGTGGATTTTAAGTGATCTCACCACACATAATAAGCATGTGAGGTAAGTGATCTCACCACACATAATAAGCGTGTGAGGTAAGACATATGATAATTAGCTCAATTTAGCCATTTAATAACGTAAACATATTTCAAAACACGTTCATCATAAACAT
>NW_022436993.1:2297860-2345558 GCF_009761245.1 Sapajus apella | reverse complement strand
CACCATTTATTAATCAGGGAATCCTTTCCCCATTGCTTGTTTTTGTCTGGTTTGTCAAAGATAGGATGGTTGTAGATATGTTGTGTTGCCTCTGAGGCCTTTGTTCTGTTCCATTGGTCTATATCTCTGTTTTGGTACCAGTACCATGCTGTTTTGATTACTGTAGCCTCATAGTATAGTTTGAAGTCCAGTAGTGTGATGCCTCCCGCTTTGTTCTTTTTGCTTAGAATTGACTTGGCTATGCAGGCTCTCTTTTGGGAAAGATTCCTTTTGAAGTAGTAATAGAAACAACTCAGAATCAGTTGAGATTTTAAAAAAATTGAAGGCTGAAATCATGGAGAACGGTTGATAGAAACAAGGATTTTACTAAATACCATCTCATCGACTAATTGTAAATGTGGCTCCAAAACAGACAACCAATAATAGGGTTTCATTGAGAACAAATTACAATTAAATGTGGAGAAATATTTTCATATAGGTTTAGCTAAAAAGTTTTTAGTGATGAATTATTTTATACTTTTACCTGAAGTTGTAGGATATAAAACTGAATAAAGCAAACCAAATTAGAAGTTGCTGATGTCGCTTTTGTGGGGTCTGCTTGGTCATTCAATTACACCAGCACCTTCTAATATCATTCATGGTTGACATTGAAAATATCGACTACCACATATTTTGCTGTGGTATGAGCAAATTCATTTGTTCATATGGAGTTTTCCACTTTGACCAGGTTCCTTCTTTAATCTTAGTAAAGATGGGAAGGAACAAAGAAGGGGAGGGTGGGAGGAAGAAGAAAAGGTAGGGGGAGAGGAAAGTGGAGAAATAGATGAAAGCATAGAGGGTAGAAGGGAATTCTAGACTAAAGTAAACTAGAGAAAGGTTTCTCATTTAAAGTGTATTTCTGGGCCAAGTGTGGTGGCTCACACCTGTAATCCCAGCACTTTGAGAAGTCTAGGTGAGTGGATCACCTGAAGTCAGGAGTTCAAGACCAGCCTGACTAACATGGCAAAACCCTGTCTCTACTGAAAATACAATAATAGCTGGGCATGGTCGCAGGCACCTGCAATCCCAGCTACTTGGGAGGCTGAGGCAGAGAATCATTTACAGGAGATGGAGGTTGCAGTGAGCTGAGATCATGCCATTGCACTGCAACCTGGGCAACAGAGTGGGACTCCATCTCAAAAGAAAGAGAGAGAGAGAGAGAAAGAAGAGAAGAGAGGAGAAAGGAAAAGAAAAGAAAAAGAATAAAAGAAAGAAAGTGTATTTCTTGCTGGGCATAATGTCTCATGCCTGTAATCCCAGGACTTTGGGAAGCTGAAACAGGAGGATTGTTTGAGCCCAGGAGCTTAAAACCAGCCTGGGCAACATGAACATGGCAAGACCCCGTCTCTATAACATACATAAATAAAATGTGTTTCTGCCTTGTGTGGTAGCTCATGCCTGTAATTTCAGTGCTCTGGTAGGCTGACATGGGATGATCATTTTAGGTCAAGAGTTTGAGACCAGCCTGGGAAAACATAGCAATATCCCAGCTCTACAAAACTTTAGAATAACTAGGTGGGCATGGTAGCCTATACCTGTAGCCCCAGCTACTAAGGAGGCTGAGCTGGGACGATTGTTTGAGCCTAGGAATTCAAAGTTACAATGAGCTATAATCAGACCACTACAATCCAGCCTGGGCAACAAAGCAAGACCCTGTCTCAAAATAACAATAATAATAATAAAATTAAATGTATTTATTTGCTATGTTCATTGGAAGAATATTGCATCATGTCTGAAGATTGCTGCATGAGCAGAAATAGAGTGCAGAGCCTTTGAGGTCCCCAGAATGGGAAAATGGCATGCTCAGCGAGGTCTTCTCTAAGCATGTTGGCCTCACTGCCTGGTCCTGGGCCGAACTGATGAGTGAAGGCACTACTAGGGTGTGAAGATCACATTAGCAGACAGTTGTCAAAGCAATCTTGAATATGGTGCCATCTGCACACAAACCTTGTGATGAGGGTGCGAAGGCATTACGATTGGCATCATTTCACAGTCCAGGTGAGGGTAAGAACATAGGGTCCTTTCCTGACCTCTTAATCCTTATGTTTCACAATTTGATCCAGGTGTTTAAATTAACTACTTCACACTGCCTCTCTTAGAAAAGGAAGAGCCAATTTAGAACAATGTGCTTGGAGAAATGAATACTCTATGTTCCCTCAGCTCTCTACCTACCAAACACCCACTAATCCTTAGTGCAGCTATGCCCCAGTGTCTTCAGGGAGCTTACCCAACAGGAGCAAGAGGCCTTCTTTAAGCTGAGACTGAAAAGGTCAGAGACATCACTAAGCAAAGAGCCAGGAAGTATGCATTCTAAGCAGCAAAGAGGTTCTCAATATTCAGGAAAAGGTCAGGTGGGGTGGCTCGTGCCTGTCATCCCAGCACTTTGGGAGCCAAGGCAGGAGGATTGCTTGAAGCCAGGAGTTTGAGGCTGCAGTGAGCTATGATGGCACCCCTGCACTCCAACCTGGGTAACAGAGCGTGATCCTATCTCTAAATAAATAAATAAGCAAATAGGAACAGAGAAAGGAATACCAGCATGTCTTGAATTATGTTTGTTTTGCTATGTGGGAGAGATAGCTACGAGATGAAGTTGGAGAGGTGGGATTGGCATCAGATCTTATAAGTCTGCAAGCAGTCCAGGTTTTATTCTAAGTACAAGAGCAAGTTTAAATTTCATGTAAGCAAGGAATGACAAATCTGACATGTTCAGGGAGGCAGGAGATACAGTGGTTAATAGTCCAAGCTCTAGAATCAGATGACCTAGATTTAAATATCATTTCTACCATTTAATAAATGTGTGAGTGTAGGCATATTATTTAAAATCCATATGTCAGTTTTCTCATGTATAAAAGAAAGATAGCAACAATCATAGCACAGCATAGGGCTGTTTTAAAATGATTTATTTGTGAAGCATGGTGACTTAACCCTGTCGTCACAGCACTTTGGGAGGCTGAGGTGGGAAGATGGCTTGAGCCCAGGAGTTTGAGATCTGCCTGGGCAATATAGTGGGACCTTGTCTCTACAAAAACATTGGTAAATGTTACTTGTCTATATTTTTAAAATCTAGTGCGGCCTACTGTGTGGAAAATGGATTGAAGGCGAGAGGATAAGGAACAAGACCAGCTGAGAAGTTATTGAACTGGTCTGAGGAATAGTTCATGGGGCTTGATCTAAGTAAGTGAGGATAGAGTCAAAGGAAAGAGTATGTAATTGGGGATAGAGCCAAGAAGACATGCTAATTCATTAGTGACAATGAAGAAATAAAATAATCAATGATGATTCATGGGTTTTGGGCTGAAGAGATGCCTTTTACTGAGATAAGAAAAACTAGGGGAAGAATTGGCTTAGAAAAACATCAAAAGTTCTGTTTTATCCGTATTCAGTTTGAGATGCCTCATACATACTCAAGTGGAAAGGTCAAGAAGGCAATTAGATGAAACCAGACAAATGTAACTGTAGCTGGCTAGACTTCTTGTAAGAGAGAACAGGATTAGGCTCCCATGTCAAACTGAGTGAGAATAGAAAGTGTCAGGAAAAAATACAAAAGACTTTGAAATGGATAAAAAACATTAGTGGGTGTCCTGTCTAGCTTTATCATCCTGGCCATCTCCATCTTTCATTGTCTTTGAGAGGCTTTGCAACTCTCAAAGACCATAAATTATAAAAAAACTGGTAATAGTGCAAATGATTCTTGTTCACAAAAATGCAGTTGACTTGTGTCTGGCGAAATGTAATGGATTATGGCCTTGGAGATCGACCAGTTTTTTTTTTTTTTTTTAATCTGTTTGTAAATTTATTTAAACATTTTTTATTGCATATAAACATGTGTTTCTTTGAAATAGTTGTAACAGCTTACCTCCTCACTAGTTGATGAATTAAATAACATCTTTTTAAAATTTATGCATTTTAGGTTTTGGGGTACATGTGAAGAACATGCAAGATTGTTGCATAGGTACATATGTGGCAATGTGGTTTGCTGCATTCCTCCCCATCACCTATATCTGATATTTCTCCCCACATTATCCCTCCCAACTTCCGACCCCCTGCTTTCCCTCCCCTAGTTCCCCCCCCGACAGACCCCAGTGTGTGATGCTCCCCTCCCTGTGTCCATGTGTTCTCATTGTTCAACACTCGCCTATGAGTGGAAACATATGGTGTTTGATTTTCTGTTCTTGTGTCAGTTTGCTGAGAATGATGGTTTCCAGGTTCAAGCATAGATTTTACATTTGTATGAGAATGATAGCTTATCTTTTTAAAAAATTACCTGTTAACAAGCACACTTTACAATGAAAAGAAGATGGGTGGGGGGGAGAATGCTTCAACCAACCACTACCTAAAGCTGTGGCCTGTAAGTAAATTAATAACCCAAGGAGAAAGGAGGTATCAGAAACATCATGAAGCCTGGACCTATAACTAGTCAGCCTCTGGCTTTGAACCTAGACCCCTTCATGGAAGGGGCTTGCAAATAGCATCTCTCTTTCCCACCTGAGTTTTGAATGTATTGAACAAAAGATAAATGAGTGATTATTGGAAGCCAAAATATCACCTTCTTAATCATAAAAGCTAGACTAAAGGTGGAATATGTAGCTTTGTATGAGAGCAAGCTGGGCTTCTGTCACTGAACCCTAGAGTTAGACTAACTCACACAAGCCACAGCACTGCTAAACCAGGAAAATCCTTTCAACAAATGACGCTTGGACAACTGAATACATGCATGAAAATAGATTGAATCCCAACATCTACCGCACATCACTCATAAATATTAATTAAGGATTGATCTTATGCATAAACTTATAGCTAAAACTATACAACTTCTAGAAGAAAACAAAAGAAAATCTTTGTGATCATGGAGTCAGCAAAGATTTTATAGGTAGGACACACACAAAAATCACTTAATCATAAAAGAAAAATATACATTGAACTTCATCAAAATTAAAAACATCATCAAAGGAGAAAAACCCTCAGTAAATTGTACACTTAAAAAAGATGCATTTCTCAGTATGTAAATTAAGAATCTAAAAATTTTCTATTTAGAAAAAATATTTATTGTAAAAATGAAAAAAAGTTAATCATAATTCACAAAGTTAATGTTCACAGAAAGAAAATAAATAATAATCAACAATAGTTACTGTTATATGCAGAACCAAGCTATTATTCATAAATTTGTAACACAAATGTGGTAATATCTTCTTCTACAAACCTCTCATTGAAATAGAAATTTTACTTATTTAATTTTTTTTTTTTTTTGAGTTGGAGACTCACTCTGTTCTCCAGGCCGGGGTGCAGCGGCACCATCTCAGCCCACTGCAACCTCCACCTCCCGGGTTTAAGCAGTTCTCCTGCCTCAGCCTCCCCAGCTGGGACTAACAGCATGTGCCACCACACCCAGCTAATTTTTGTATTTTTAGTAGAGATGGGATTTCGCCATGTTGGCCAAGCTGATCTCCAACTCCTGGCCTCAGGTGATCCGCCCACCTTGGCCTCCCAAAGTGCTGGGATTACAGGCATTTTATTTCAAAATGCAGGAATTTTCTCAAACTAGTTTTCTTTCATCTCTAAGAAAGAAAAGTAAAGAAGTTTAAAGTAATGAAAATCATAATTTAAACACTTTTATTGAATAAGACCTGCCTATAAGTTAAGTGCCTTAGGGAAATAGTTTATATTGACCTTATATCCAACTGGACAGTGTTTGTGGCCCGAATTTAAAAATGACTCTGTGCCCATTAAAAGCTACCAAATATTAATTTGAGGTTCTAAAATAGTGAGCAGACCTAGTACTCAAGAAGCTGAGGCAAGAGGATTGTTTTGAGCCCAGGATTCAAGACCAGCTCAGGCAACTTAGTGGGACCCCCATCTCAAAAAATAAATAAATAAACAAAAATGAAATATGAAACAGGGTCAATATTGCAGCATTGCAATACATTCTCATGCACATTTTTTTCTTACTTTAATCAAACTGTTGCAATCTTGACATATATACATACAGTAAATTATTTAAATTGGAGCTGGTAGGAATTCTCCTGTTCTTGATGGAGTTTCACCAGATAGTCTGAGGAGTTTGTATGTTTTGGCCTCTGTTACCAGAAGTTGTAGAGATCTAGCAAAAAAGACAATAAAAGTACTTTGTGTTGAATGAAAAAGCCCTCTAACAAAACTTGTGTTCTAAACTTTCAAAATATGTAACAGTAGCGTTTCTTAAATCTTCTGCTTTTTCATTGTGTTCAGTTCTGAAACAAAAACCTCTTTGCTATAGTGAGGCATGTTTGATTACTTCATCACCCTCCTATAGTACATATAAGGCAGTAAGGCTCCGCAGTATCCTATAGCTTTTTGTAGCCTACGGTATTGACTGAACTTTCAGAAAATTCATAGTATTTGATTTCACATTTCTTCCAATACAATTTTGACTTTTCACTCTTTTTCTCTCTCTCTGATTTATATTTCAGATCAAGGCTTTCAAAAACAAAATGCTAAGTTATAAAAAAATTGAGGCCAGTGCAGTGGCTTACACCTGTAATCCCAACACTTTGGGAGGCTGAGGTGGGAGGATTGCTTGGGGCCAGGAGTTTGGGACCAGCCTGGGCAATATAAGAAGACCCCATTTCTACAAAAAAAATAAAAAATTAATCAGGCATGGTGATGCATGTCTGTGATCCCAGGTACTTGGGAGGCTGAGGCAGGAGAAGCACTTGAGCCCAGGAGGTAGAGGCTATCAGTGAGTTATGTTTGCACCCAATGCACTCCAGCCTGGGTAACAGAGCTGTCTTAACAATTAAATTAAATTAATCTATACCATTGAGTCTTCCCTATTTATGAATACGGGTGAAAGATATTAAAGAGTTTTTCTTTTCTTTTTCACCTTTTATTTTAGATTCCAGGAATACATGTGCAGAATTGCTACAAAGGTATATTGTATGATACTGAGGCTTGGAGTACAATCAAACCTGTCACCCAGACAGGGAGCATAGTACCCAATGGGTAGTTTTTCAACCCTTTCCTTCCCTCCTTCCCTCCGTCCCTCCCTATTCTTGTAATCCCCAACATCTATCATTCCCATCTTTATAACCATGTGTACCCAATGTTCCACTCCCACTTTTATGTGAGAACATGCAGTGATACTGCCGATTATTAGATTTCCCCTTATTGTTGATACATAAGACTGTAACTAAAATTTAGGTTATAGATTTAAAACATCAAATATTTTGAAATCATAAATTGGATAACAAGTCAAGATACAAAAATATTTTTCACAGTTTTATTGAGGTCCAATTGACATATAGTAAACTGTAGGTATCAAAAGTGTCCAGTTTGGTCAGTTTTGACATATGTATACATCCCTGGAAACCATCACAAAAAACAAATGAGATAATGAGTATGTTCATTACTTCTGAGCCCTTTTGTGACCCTTTGTCATCCCGTCCTTTTCCTTCCTCCCTCCCCTTCCCAGTGCTTTCTGTTACTATAGAGTAGTTTCAGTTTTCAAGAATTTTATATAACTGTGATCACACAATATGTATTCCTTTTACTAACTGGCTTTTTTCATCCAGCCTAATTATTTTGAGGTTCATCCATGTTGCATCCATTTTTTATTATTATTGCAAAGTAGCATTTCACTATATGAATATCACACACTTTGTTTATCCATTTACCTACTGATGAACACTTGGGTTGATTCCAATTTAGGGCTATTGCAAATAACACTGCCATGAACATTCATGCATAAGTCTTTGTGTGGACATGTGTTTTTCTTTCTCTTGGATAGATGCCTAGAAGTGGAATGACCATGTCATATACTGGATGTTGCTTAATTTTTTAATAAACTGCTAAACTGTTTTCTGAAGTTGCACCATTTCCATTCCCACCAGCAGTGGATGAGAGTTCCAGTTCCTCCATACCCTTTTACAACTCTTGGTATGATCAATTTTTTCTTAATCAGACAGGATCTTGCTGTGTTTGCTATGTTTCCCAGGCTGGTCTCAAACTCCTCGGCTCAAGGAATTCTAATACGTCCATCTCCTGAGCAGGTGGGACCACAGGTACATGCCACCACACCTGACTTGATCAATGTTTTTTCTTGTAGCCATTCTAGTGGATATGTAGTAGTGTCTGATATGGTTTTAGTTGATGTTGAAGTCTTGATATCAACAATTATTTTAAGATATTGGGCTGGGTGAGATGACTTGCACCTGTAATCCCAGGACTTTGGAAGGTTGAGGTAGCGGGATCATTTGAGGCCAGGAGTTTGAGAGCAGCCTAGGCAACATAGTGAAAATCCCATCTCTACAAAAATTAAAATAAAATAAAATTAGCCAGACATGGTGGTCAGGAGGCTGAGGTGGGAAGATTGTGTGAGCCCAGGAGTTCAAGGCTGCAGTGAGCTATGAATGTGCCACCACAGTCTCCCCTGGGTAACAGAGCAAGACTCTATCTCTAAAAATGGAAAAATTTTAAATAAAAAAAATTATTAAAGATATTGGCTAGGACATCAGTATTTTTAATAGTTACCCTGGTGGTCCTAATGTGTATTCAGAGCTGAGAACCACATTGGATGAAATAAATGGCCCCTTTTCATAGAGGAGGTATTTTAAGTAAAGATGTTATAGCCTGGCTTTTCACACATTTTACAGCCCTAAACCACCTTTTGCCAAATTTGGTGTTTCATATAAAAGCTGACTGGTGGTAGCTGCCATTTGCCACCACTGTGTGAAAGGAAATGAGGGTGAGAGAAGAAGTTTTTCAGTTTTTCAGGCCTTGCAAGGATTAATTATAAGTAAGCAGGAATCAAATAGTAAAAATTCAGTCATCTCAAATATCCAAAGAACTCTTACAAACTCATCAATAATACAACAAAGCCAAGTAAACACGGGAAAAAGATCTACAGATAGTAATTAACCATATGAAGAGATGCTCAACATCATTTGCCATTAGGGAAATGCAAATTAAAACAACAATGAGATACCACTATGCACCCATTAGAATGGCTTAAATCTGAAAACCCCACAACAGCAATTGCTGGTGAGAGTGCAGAGCAACAGGAGCTCTCTTGTCGGTGGGGATGCAAAATGGTACAGCCACTTGGGAAGACAGTTAGGCAGTTTCTTACAAAGCTAAACATAGTGTTCGTATATGATCCAGCAATCACACTCCTAGGAATTTGCCCAGCTGATTTGAAAACTCATGTCCACAAAAATCCTGCATGTGAATTCTTATAGCAGTTTTATTCATAGTGACCCAAAACGGGTAGCAACCAAGATGTATTTCTGTTAGGGAAGCAGGAGCCTAGGATGACACCAGTTTTAAATCACCTCTGTCTTAAAACTAACAAGCCACATTGCTTACCAGTCATTTACCAAGCTAAGTAGGTAGCTTGATAATGTCTGCAAGAACAAACTCCTACCACAACAGAAAGTTCAGATGTTCCAGTAGCCATAACAATATATGCTTTCAAGATAACTATAGTTATGTTTTGATGTACTTACATGCTAAACTGTCAAGATAGTTTTCTTTAAATCAATCAAATAATAAATTCTGTCATGCTGTCAGCCCACTCACACACAGGCTCAGCTTAGTTTAGTCTTGTCATGGACACCAACATAAGAAATAGCTTAAACAAAGATGGTACATTCCTCTGCTTGCTTTCTGAGGACACCCTCCTCTGTATCTGAGTACCTTTCAATAAAGCAACTCTTCTCACTGCATTCTGCAACTTGCCTTGAATTCCTTTCTGTGCAAGATCCAAGAGCCCTCTCGTGAAGTCTAGCTGAAGACCCCTTTTCTGGCTTTCTATAGGTAAATGGATAAACAAACTGCAATATATTTATATAATCAAATATAATTCAGTAGTTGAAAGGAATGAGCTATCAAGCCACACAAAGACATGAATAAATCCTCAATGCACATTGCTAAGTGAATTAAGCTGGTCTGAAAAGCTGGTTGCATGCTGTGTGATTCCAACTCCATGACATTCTGGAAAAGGCAAAACTAAAGATGTGGTAAACAAAAAGGTAAAGCATGCTGTTAAAAGATAAATATTGGCTAGGCACGGTGGCTCATGCCACTTTAGGATCCCAGCACTTTGTAATCCCAACACTTTGGGAGGCCAAAGCAGGCAGATCACTTAAGATCAGGAGTTCAAGACTAGCCTGGCCAAAATGGCAAAACCTCATCTCTACTGAAACTATAAAAATTAGCCAGGTATGGTGGCATGCCTGTAATCCCAGCTGCTCAAGAGGTTGAGACATGAGAATTGCTTGAAACTGGGAGGCGGAGGTTGCCTTGAGCCAAGATCACACTACTGAACTCCAGCATGGGTGACAGAGCAAGACTTTGTCTCAAAAAAAAAAAAAAAGAAAGAAAAAAATAATAAAAAGATAAATATTTACCTGTCTTCTGGATAAATGTGGACTTGCTTGTTTTTACATGACTTACCACCTCATCCATCTGACTTTTTGAAATTATATTTTTCTGAATGTTTGCCACTATTTCAATAAAGTCATAGCTGCTCTTGAATGAAAAATGTTAATAAAGTACTATCTACCCTAGAAACTGATTATCCAACCTTTGCTGATTTGCATTTATTATTAAAAGACAAATCAAAGACAAATTTGCATTTATAATCAAAGGCAAATTGTTTTTGCCAACTGGTTATTAGCAAATGCGTTAGTTAATACCCAGTGGGTAATGTACCTCGTGATCTGACTTCCAGGGCCAGAGCCGATCAGGACAGGAAACAGATACCTAATTTAATCAGATTCTCACTCCTAGGGATGTGGAAGTGGAACGCAGGGACTCGCTTCAGTCCCAGTTGGTGTTTGAGATGGGACATGAGGTCAAGCTGGACTGGGTGGCTGAATGGGTACCCAGGGCTCACCATCCTCCTTGCAAGGGTGCTAGCTGCTGACTATTCATAGCTGAGGTCCTCTCCAGAAGTTGCCCTGAACCAAAGGGATTCACTTTGTCTAAAGATATGTCCCTCTCCCCAGGGACAGCCAGCATCTGATGGCTGGTCAACATGAGCAGTTCAAAGGTCTGGCCTAGAATTCCCTGCAGAATTGGCTGAGGCCTTCATTGATGCTGCATCAGAGTTTAACTTTTCCCAATATCCAACCCTTCTTCCTATGCTACCTTACAGATATTGTTCCTGAAAGCCCTCCAGGGGGCTTTCTGCACCATCTCCATCTCTAAGTCTAGAGTTCATGAAACCTGATTCAGGGCAGTGGCTGTGGTAGACTAGAGAAAGCTGATCTGCAGAAAAAGGATAAAAAGGTTGGTCAGAGAATATTAATTATGTTATATTAATTGATTAATATTAATCATGTGGGCACACAAAGAAAAAGATGGAGAGACTTCCTGGGGGTCCTCAAGTTATTGGTCTTATCTCTCAAGAGACTGGCTATCCTTCCTGCTGTTCCATGAGCTATTAGCCATGGCTCAAGCCATAATTTCCTTTTGGCTTGAGCCTGTTTGAATGGATTTTGATCCTTGCAAATCAGACAATACCCATGTGTTTTGTACTTTCAATCAATTATACTAGGTAGTCATGATAACTGGTTTATGGACACATGCTCTGGGTGAGGCAGTATATGCGTATGCGGTTGGTCATTGAACAACATGGCTTTGAACTGCATGGGTCGATTTATACATGAATTTTCTTCTGCCTCTGCCACCCCTGAAACAGCAAGGTCTCTTCATCTTCCTCCCCCTCAGCCTACTCAACATGAGGATGATGAGGATGAAGACCTTTATGATGGTCCGCTTCCACTTAACAAGCATAATAAAGGTTGGATAACCAGCTTTTAGGGAAGATTTTATTTTATTAACATTTTTCATTCAAGAGCAGCCATGACTTTATTGAAATAGTGGCAAGCATTCAGAAAAATATGATTTCAAAAAGTCAGAATGTTTGTGCATATAGGGATGGGTGGGGTGGGTAAGTCATGTAAACATACTTTCGCTTCCTTGTGATTTTCTTAAAATTTTCCTTTTCCTAGCTTACTTTATTGTAAGGATACAGTATATAATACATATAACATACAAAATATGTGTTAATTAACTCTGTATGTTATTGATAAGTTTTCCGGTCAACAGTAGGCTATTAGCAGTGAAGTTTTTGAGGAGTCAAAAGTTATACATGGAACTTAAAAATGCACGGAGGTCAGTTCCCCTAACCTACGCCTTGTTCAAGCATCAAATGTATATCTCAGAGTTTCACGAATTTAATGCCTGTTTAGTACCCTGACTAACACTGGGCCCCCTCCCATGGGCATAGGCCCTGTGCAGTGTCAATGCAAAGAAACCAGCAGCCAATTTAATTTTAAACCAAGTCCATGATATTTTCCTCCCTTTCTTCCCACCTCCACCCATCTCATAACCTGCAGTTTCCCTCAAACCCTTTTCTCCTTGCCTTGCTCTTAGCTCCCCACCAAAAATTCTCTACCAAGTCTTCTTGAACTCTCTCATGTCTTCTCCATTCCTCTCCTCCTGTGGCTGGTCTTCATCCTTTTTTTTCTGGTTCTCCTCCCACTGAGTACCACTGGGGTGTGGGAGAGAAAGGAGTTGGCTTCGAACAAAGGCAAGGGACCAGTAGTAGCAAGTGAGGAGGCAGGTAGAGAGAGGATCTTGTTAACAGGCAAGAGAAAATATATTCGCTATATGTAAAACATGAAATTAGTAAAAATATATTAATTATATATACCTGTTATGGTTAAAATAGAAATCATGAGCAGAGTTATTTTTCATTGCCAGTTTATAATATTTAAAAAGTTAAAGCATTGAAATTTGACTGTAACAGACAAATGAGAAACACTGATACCCAAGATAGTGTCTTTGGTGTCTATTGCTGTGAACAAACCAACACTTACAACAGGGGTCCCCAAGCTCCAGACCACCAACTGGTAACTGTCCATGGCCTGTTAGGAACCAGGCCACATAGCAGGAGGTAAGCAGTGGACAAGCGAGTGAAGCTTCATCTGTATTTACAGCTGCCCCCTCCACCATCACTCACTCTATTAGTCAATTTTCATACTGCCATAAAGAAAACTGGGTAATTTATAAAAAAAAAAAAAAAAAAAAAAAAAAAAAAAGAGGTTTAATGGGCTCATAGTTCCACATAGCTTGGGAAGCTTCACAATTATGGTGGAAGGCAAAGGAGGAGCACAGGCACATCTTACATGGCGGCAGGCAAGAGAGCATGTGCAGGGGAACTGCCCTTTATTAAACCGTCAGATCTCATGAGACTTATTCACTATCATGAGAACAGCACAGGAAAAACCCACCCCCATGATTCAATTACCTCCTACCAGGTCCCTCCCATGACTTGTGGGGATTGTGGGAGCTACAATTCAAGATGAAATTTGGATGAGGACACAGCCAAACTATATTACTTGCATTACTGCCTGAGCTCTACCTCCTGCCAGATCAGTGGCAGCATTAGATTCTCATAGGAGCATGAACCCTATTGTGTACTACTTATGTGAGGGATGTAGGTTATGCACTCCTTATGAGAATCTAATGCCTGATGATCTGCCACTGTCTCCTGTCATCCCCAGATGGGCTCGCCTAGTTGCTGGAAAACAAGCTCAGGGTTCCCACTGATTCTACATTATGGTGAGTTGTATAACTATTTCATTATATATCACAATGTAATAATAATAGAAATAAAGCACACAATAAATGCAATGCACTTGAATCATCCTGAAACTGTTCCCCCACCAATCTGTGGAAAAATTGTCTTCCACGAACCCAGTTCCTGATGCCATGAACCTGGTTCCTGCGGACCGTTGACTTAGAGGCTTAAGACGGCCATTTTTTATCATCTTTCAGGGATACAACGTTCACCAGGGTGATTCTCCCTTGGTCTCACATGCAGCTGTATTTAGAGATGAGCTGGCACAGGAATCATCTGAAGGCTTCCTGGGGCTGGGTGTTGAAAATGGTGGCTTCGCTTCACATCTGATGCCTCCATGCCTCACCATGTGGCTTCATTCCTGACATAGTAGCCAGGACTTCTTCATGACTGCTCAAGGCCAGAAGAGGCAGGATTTAAGTGCTATGTTTACCATCACTTCTACTCTATTCTGCTGGTCAAAGTACATTCAAGGGAGAGGGAGATAAATGGATCCTACCTCTTAAGGGGGAAGAAAGGTGTGGCCATGGTCATCTTTGGAAAATACAGTCTACTACAGATGGCATAAAAGTTAGATTTTTAAAAATAAGCTAGATATTTAAATCAAACTAGTATCCCCTACAATTGAGGGCAGGTCAAATTAAATAAATGAGCAGCTTTATAAAATGCTAAACTAAAGAAAAAGTATCATCTGTAAAAAAGAAAAAGGAAAAGTTACCAGAGTTCTAACTTCAAGTCAACCCAGGTCCCCTTACAGAAGGTAAACGTATTCCGGCCAGGAAGAGATTAGAAAATACATGTTGGATTTGATGGTCTTGCCGACAGAGTCAGGTAATGAGACACAGTCAAAATCCAACTCAATGTAAACTGAGTTTCTTTACAGTTCCATAACACACGCCTTTTACCCACTAGCCATCTTCTTCTGAGATACCTGAGGATGTCCCCTTTTATTTTCTTGAGACAGAGTCTTGCTCTGTCACCCAGGCTGGAGTGCAGTGGCACTATTCTAGTTCACTGCAACCTCCAGCTCCCAGAATCAAGGGATTATCCTGCCTCAGCCTCCTGAGTAGCTGGGATTACAGGCATACACTACCACACCTGGCTAATTTTTATATTTTTAGTAGAGATGGGATTTCACCATGTTGGCAAGGCTGGTCTCAAACTCCTGACCTCAAGCAATCTGGCCACCTGGGCTTCCCAAAGTGCTGGGATTACAGACATAAGCCACCACGCCTGGCTGAAATCTGTTTTTAGTTTTTATTGGTCACTCTCCAAAGAGGAAACCACCTGGGGGGTTCCCCCAACACCATCGTCTCCACTATGGGCTGTGATTCCGTGTTCATGACCCCATGGGTCATTCTCTTCCCCACCTCCCAAAATCTTTCACTGCCACTCCTATATCTTGAAGCTATTTCTGGAGTGTTCCTCTAACTTCAGGCTTTAACTGTGCCCTGAGGACACCATTTCCACTGCAGCTTTCTCAAAAGACAGTGATTTATTCTCTTAAATTCCAGCAACTTTAAGTTTGAAAGGCGAGCTTACTGTTCTCCATGCTCCTCACTGCTACTTGCAAATCATAAATGGCTAATCTTTTTATTAAAAACAAAACTCCAAGCAAATGAGAAAAGCTTTCTCATTTGAGGCTCATGACACCTGACTAAACAACCCAGTTCTCCTCCTTCTCATTTCAAAACCCTGACACATGATTCCCCGTCACCTTTTAAGATAAGCTTAAATCCTGTCATCATTCTGTTTGCCTGAAACAGTCATGAATTATAACTCTGTCACCTAGGATGAGTGCAGTGGCATGACCACAGCTTTCTGCAGACTCAAAGTTCTAAGTTCAAGCCATCCTCCCATCTCACCCTCCTGAGTAGCTGGAAATGCAGGCACACATACCATACTCAGCTAATTATTTTTTGTAAAGATAGTCTTGCTGTGTTGTCCAGGGTGGTCTCAAACTCCTGGACTCAAGCAATTCTCCTGCCTTAACCTCCCAAAGTGCTGGGATTACAGACATGAGCCACTGCACGTGGCCTACAATTGTTCCTTAGCTTCCCATCTACTTGGCAATTTGGTACTCTCAAACATATCCCGGTCTTGAGACAATAAGTGATGTGGCCACCCCAATCCTGAGTGACATAAACAGTTAGCTGGGATGATGCACATGGCCCCTTAGCCTCTCATGTCCTTGGTCATCCCAGCCACGCAGCCCACGGTCACTCCCTGGACTTTGTCAGCACCCATAAGCTCTCCACCTCCAGAAGCAAGTTCACTCTGTCTAACTTCTGACCACAATAACCCATCCTTCCATCTTCCATCCAAACCTAGTCCTGCAGGAGAGAGGCACAGCCGACAAGATGGCTTCCACCATAATTCATGATTGCCTGTTTTAAGTGGATGCTGAATCTGCCTGGAAATCCCGTTACAGTTTCTGATCCCCTTTCTCTCCCATTCTCTTCAATGACCTTATCAGACTTTCTCCAGCTCCCCAAATCAATGCCCGGCTGATCTCCAAGTTCACTCTCAGCAGATGACCCTGCTTCTGGCAAGGAAAACAGAGGCTTGAGGTTAGATTTCCTTATGTTACAGCCATATGAAAGAAGATCCTTATCTACTCTAAACCCACCATAAAATGGAGGAAGTCTCTTTTCTCTTATCTGGGGCCCATTCATTTACCTACATTTTGGACTCAACCCACTTCCGTCTTGAAAACTTTTCACCATCAATTATTTCTACTCTCTGTTAATGTCGACTCCTCACTCTTATCTCAATTATTCCTGTTTGAAAATCATTTAAGAAAATAGATAAAAGGCTGGGTATAGTGGGGCTCGTGCCTGTGATCCCAGCACTTTGGGATGCTGAGGTGGGAGGATCACTTGAGCTCAGGAATTAGAGGCTGCAAGTGAGCTATGATCACACCACTGCACTCCAGCCAGGGCAACAGAGCAAGACCATGTCTCTAAAAATAAAATAAATAAATAAATAATTAAAATCTTCCTTAATTTCATATCCTCCACCCACTGCCTCCCTGTCCCCTTTCCTCTCTTCACAGGTGATATGGTTTGGCTGTGTCCCCATGCAAATCTCACCTTGAATTGTAATAATCCCCAAATGTCACGGGCAGGGCCAGGTGAAGATAACTGAATCATGGGGACTGTTTCTCCCATACTGTTCTTGTGATAGTAAATAATGTCACGAGATCTGATGGTTTTATAAATGGGAGTTCCCCTGTACATGCTCTCTTGCCTGCTGCCATGTAAGACATGACTTTGCTCCTTGTTCCCCTTCTGCCGTGATTGTGAGGCCTTCACTGCCATGCTGAACTGTGAGTCAATTAAACCTCTTTTCTTTATAAATTACCCAGTCTGGGGTATGTCGTTATTAGCAGTGTGAGAACAGACTAATACAATAGGCAAACTATTTACAAGGGTTGCTTTGCTCACCATGTTCACTCCTCATGTTTCACACCCTGTTCACTCCTCAACCCACTTTGGCCTGCAGCCCATCATGCTATTGCAGTTGGTTTCTGAGGTCACTAACATTGGTAAAGCCAATTACCATGTCTCAGTCTTGCTGACTTGTCCTTGCAACATTTCTGGATATTGCTGACCACATCCTCCCACTCTTGTGGCTTCCACAGCACTTTCTCCTAGTTTTCCTCCTACCCTCTTAAAGCTCTTCCTCTGTGTTCTTTGTGGACTCTCTGTCCTCTACTTTAGATGCTGGAGTTCCTTAAGACTTAGCCCTAGGCCTCTGTTTCATCCCACGTCATAGTCTCTCTACGCAATCTCATAAATCACCACCTATATGATTACTCAAAATGTGTATCTCTGACTCTGAATCACACTTCTCTGGGCAAAGGATTCTTCTATACAATTCTCTACTTGAAGTCTCCCCTTGGATGTCTTAAAGATTTGTCCAATTCAACTTGCAAACAATAAAACTCACTATTTTCCCCTGCCCAAATACCACTCTTCCAGAGTTCCCATCTTGATAATGGGACTGTCAGCCACCATCATACAAACCTGATTCTTAGGAGTCATCCTTGCCTGCCTGCTCTTCTCCCTCTGCCTATATCCAGCCCTCTCAATCTCTGGCCAACTACCTTCTAAATGTCTCTCAATTCACCCATTTTTTCCCATTTCCACTGCTGCCAACCTAGTCAGAACCATTATACAGTTGACCCTTGAACAACATGGGTTTGAATTGCATGGGTTCATCTATACTTGGATTTCCTTCTGCCTCTGCCATCCCTGAAACAACAAGATCAACCTCTCCTCTTTCTCCTCCCAGTAAAATTGAGTAACGTGAATGAGATGAGGATGAAAACCTTTATGATGATCCACTTCCACTTAAGAAATAGTAAATGTGAGATCAGTCACAGTGGTTCATGCCTGTAATCCCAGCACTTTGGGAGGCCGAGGCAGGAAGATTGCTTAAGGCCAGGAATTTGAGACCAGCCTGGGAAACATAGCAAGACCCATCTTACAAAAAATTATTTAAAATAAAATAAAATTAGCTGGAATGATGGTGCACGCTTATAGTCCCAGCTGCTCAGAAGGCTGACGCCAGAGGATCTCTTGAGCCTGGGAGTTTGAGGCTACAAGGAGCTATGATCTCACCACTGCACTCTAGTCCAGGAACAGAGTGAGACTGTCTCTGGAAATAAATAAATAGAAAATATATTTTCTCTTATGATTTGTTAATAACAGTTTCTCTAGCTTACTTTATTGTAAAAATACAGTATTTAATGCATATAGTATATGTTCATTGACTGTTATCAGTAAGGCTAATAATTGGCTGTGACCAATTATTATTTTAAAAGGACGGTTAACAGCTGCTTGATCATCACCTGACGTTCTTGGTATGGAGTCAGGGGAGCCCTCTCCTGCCCTGCTCATACCTGACTAGCTACCTACTGTAACAGGACAATGCCAGGTTTTAGGGGTACCAAACTGCTGCACAGTTGAAAATCCATGTATAACTTTTGACTCCCCCCAAATTTAACTACTAATGGCCTACTGTTGGCCAGAAGTATTACTGATAACAGTCAATTAACACATATTATGTTATATGTATTTAAATAAATACCCTATTTTTACAACAAAGAAAGCTAGAGAAAAGAAATTACTAAGACAATCATAAGGAAGAGACAATATATTTTCTATTTATTTATCATTTACCCTAATTAATATAGCACCTTGACATGTTGAATATTAATTTGTCTGTTGTCTGCTTTCTACCAACTAGAATGCACCAGGCATGAGAGCAGAAATTGTTTCCTCTATTTTCATTGCTCTTAGAAGTGTAGGTGCTTGGGAAATGGCTTCTCATTAAATAAATGACAGAACTATTTGAAACTGCCGAGTTAACACATGCATCTAGTTTATGTTTATGTCTCCACCGCCTTCCCCAACATATAAGCCTTTGAAGACACAGCTGCAGAGAAGGGGAGGTTTATTTAACCGCCATTTACAAACCATAACTGACTTTAACTTCTGTATTTTCAGACCTCCCAGCGACTTTCTCTCAGGAAACTCCACTCTCAACTGACAAGTGCTATTTCCAGCCATTCCTTTGCTATTGCACATAGTGAGGCCATGAATGCCCTGTGCCATGTGCATCACTTATTTTCAACAGCAGATCTTTGTAATACACTCCTGGAAGTAGGGTGGCTGGGTCAAAAGGCGAATCCGTACACAAGCTAAATAGATATTGCTCAATCCTCTTCTACGGGGTTCAAACCATTCTGGATTTCTATGAGCAATGCATGTCAGTGCGATTCCTTTACACCCAGCCCACCAACTGAGCGTGGTTAAACGTGGGGAGAAAGGAGGGTGAGGTTACCAACCTGTTGGTTGAGAAACGGCCTCTGCCCAGCGTGCCCTTCCTCCACCCCCACGCGAGAAACAGCTGAACTCCGGCCGGGACGCGGGTGCCGCCTGTCCAGCCCTGTGCTGCGTCCCCTGAGGGCGGGCTGCAGGCGGCCGGGAAGCCTTGCACAACCGGCCCGAAAGAGGAAGCCCAGAATGTGCTGAAGTAAACACTTAGGCAGACTGTTGCAACATAAATCGGCCTTTCTCTCTGGTGGAACCATCGCTTGGCCCCAAGTCCCTTAGACCCTCATGCGTTGAGGCTGCAAAATGGGTCGATTCGCCAGGAGACGTTCCTGAGAGAAGGGCGCGCACGGCACAGGTAGGGGAGGGACAAGAGAGAAAGGAGCAATGTTTCCCAGAATTTAAAAAGAAAAAAAAATCTTTTCAAGGTGGTTGTGTAGCGGGGGCGGGATAGGGAGAAAGTCAGGCGCAGACTGGATGATTTAGAGAAAGCAGCCCCTAACTCTGAGTCCTTTACGCATACGTTTGTCTGTCCCTCTGTCTCTAACTAGGGGCCCTCCTTGCACCTCGAAGCAAAGCAGCTCGGATAGCGCCACACGTCTGCACGCTGCGTGGGAAGGGCAGGGCTGACAGCACTTCCTCCCCGGGGCAGCGACCTGGAGCCCGGGTACGGCCGCCTGCACTGCGCGTCGCTTTCGCGGCCCGAGCCCCGCCGCCTTCCCACACCCCCGCCGCGCCCCGCAGAGCCGTCGAGGTAAGTGGCGCCCCTAGTCTCCGGAGCCCTGTGAGCGCCAGCCCGGGACCCTCGGGGCTGTCACGGGGCCGGTGCGTCAAGCCTATTGGGTCGGATGCCGGGCGCAGCTACAGGCGCTGGCCTCGTGAACGCGCGCCCCCCGCGTGGCCTTCGAGCGCAGCGGGTACCCCGGGTGCCCGCCGCCGATCTCCACACTGGACCCGGCTCGCGAAGGTGGGAGTCTGGGGGCTTGGGGTCAGGCTTGCCTTTCCCCAAGCTGTTGCATCAGATTTGACATATTTCCTGCCCAGGAAATTGCTACAAGGTCAAACGGGGAACTGGTATGAGCCCTCGCGCGTCCAGAAGGTCGGCAGGTCCAGGAGCCCCAATCTACCCGAATGTAGAGGGATTCTTGAGGGGCGTTTCCAGGCACTGTGGAATAAATACCAGTCGCGTGAGAATTTGAATGTGGCTCGTAGTCTGACGCTTCTTAGACTGTTTCCTTCCTCTAAAACTTTTGGACAATTATTTCTTCTTTTTAAAAATAACTTCTTTCCCCCGAATTATTCTCATTTTCATTTTAAAATACCTTAAAGATACACTTGGATACCAGGCACAAGTTTCATAATTTGGCTTGAAACAGGTCCAGAGGGCCTTTTACGGCATGGAGGAAACTAGGGTGTCCTAATGTCTCCAAGAACCTCTGCGCGGGTGTCCCGCCAAAGACCTAGCCCAGTGTACCTCTTACTTTCCTTCTAGGAAGGTATTTCATAGTATTCATACTCCTGTGGAAAGTGAAATGTGTTTCCTAAAGCCACTCAGGACTTAGCGGTTCAAAAACAACTTTTGATGTGATCCTTAACGAGACAGAGTACTAAAGTAACAAAAGAAAAAGGCACGTGTGTTGATTATGCCCCCAGTTTTTTTTCTGTTTTGTTTTTTTTTTTTCCGGTGACATACGTGGTTTAAACGAAGGTGCTGGTACTATTCATTTAAAAATCTGGGTCTCCAGACAGAAATTTCAGAAAGGAAAAGTTTGTCCTTTTTCATAAACCTAGAGCAGTGATTTTCCCTCTGGAAATACTGGAATACTGGGTGGTACATGGGCCAGGGTGATGATGCTTGCTGGCAAAATTAGCAAGGATCTGCCGAGAAAGACTTTGTAACGTCTTCTAGTGATATTTCCTGTCTGCTCAAAGTGTGTTGTGAAAAGTCTAAGAAATTTAACGTCATCCTTAAACTATTAATGTGTGTCCATAAACTATTAATAATTATTAAGCTATTAATCCTTAAACTATTAAAAATTACTAATATGTGTGTCTTTCCTCAGCACTTGGGAGGCCTGGGTTCTGGCTCTTAAATCTGCCCCCAGCTAGCTAAGGATGTCCTTGATTAACTTGCATAACTTCTCCCTGGACTTCAGATAACATCAGTAAAGTGAGATGATTGGACTACATTATGTCTGTCCTTGAGAGAGCAACTGAGGAGTTGCTATTATTCTTTGAATTAGTCCCAGCTGGAATACTGGAAAATTAGAATTGCTGATCATGAATGTTTTAAAGTGGAGAAAATGATCATAATCATGATAACAGATTTTCTTATATTCTGAAATATCAACATATTTGAGGTAGTTTGTTTCTGAGAAGTTCCTGTAAAAGCACAGTGAGTATCTGGTCTATATGTAAAAAGGCAAATTTCCATCCTATTTGAAAACTGAGAGAATGAAGAACCCAAACTTGAACAGGTCAATATTATATTTTGAAATCCTTCAATTGCTATTTCTCAAGAAATATAACTGTAATATTAATTACTTTATGGCATTAGTTATTTTAAATATTAAACACAGTACTTACTAGGTTTTATAGTATCTATTACATTTTTTATATTTTTATATCCCAAGAATGTACACCAGTTACCCACTATTGATTTACCTTTTTTCACTCATCAATGAAAGTTTTAAATATTTCCATATTATTATTAGAATGAGCTACTTACAAAGTTCATTACCATAAATGTCTATGTTTGATATGCCTCTTTGGATTTTCTTTTAGCCATCTTACTTTTAGAGAACATTATTATTTTCATTTACTTCTAATTCTCTTCAATTTTATTTTCTTTTTATTTTTTTCCCATTTATTTTATTGCATTTTAGGTTTTGGGGTACATGTGAAGAACATGCAAAATTGTTGCATACGTACACATGTGGCAGTGTGATTTGCTGCCTTTCTCCCCATCACCTACATCTGGCATTTCTCCCCTTGCTATCTCTCCCCAGCTCCCCACCCCGCACCGTCCCTCCCCTATTTCCCCCCAACTGACCCCAGTGCGTAGTGCTCCCCTCCCTGTGTCCATGTGTTCTCATTGTTCAACACCCGCCTATGAGTGAGAACATGCGGTGTTTGATCTTCTGCTCTTCTGTCAGTTTGCTGAGAATGATGGTTTCCAGGTTCATCCATGTCCCTACAAAGGACATGAACTCATCATTTTCGATGGCTGCATAATGTTCCATGGTGTATATGTGCCACATTTTCCCTATCCAGTCTATCGTCGATGGGCATTTGGGTTGGTTCCAGGTCTTTGCTATTGTAAACAGTGCTGCAATGAACATTCGTGTGCACATGTCCTTATAGTAAAACGATTTATAATCCTTTGGATATATACCCAGTAATGGGATTGCTGGGTCAAATGGAATTTCTATTTCTAGGTCCTCAATTTTATTTTAATTATTTTTATTCCTAAAACTTTTTAGTGAGTCCACAAATCTTATAATAAATTGTCTGCATTCCATAGCCTATTGAACCACAATATTTACAATTTTATAGGACCCCATGAGTTTATTTTATGGGGACTAAAGTGATGTTAGGAATTCTCACCTCAAAATAGAACAATTTTTATTAATATAACTGATATTTTCTCAGTAAGAAAATGTATGTATGTGTTTTATATCATTGCTGTCATCTAAGAGGCAAGTCACTTAAACCTGAAGCATTTATTATAAATTTGGATACATAATAAATGCCAGATTTTAATGTATAAGGTTGCTATTCTGGATGCATAGGGATTTTTTATATGTATTACAGTTTTAATTATCATAAGAAACATGACTTTTAGAGAAAACTGCTAGATATCTGGAACAGTAATCACTAGAGTTCTCTTGAAAAGAGCGGACTATCGTATGCAGGAATGCCATTACACTTATACCCAGTGTAACAGACTAGATAGTACTTGCAGCGTGGCAGGGCAGGCCCTGGGGACAGCTTTGAAGGACTACAGGATGTGACCTGCCACCACTGCATCGTCCTTTCCTAGCCAAATTCTGGCCCCAAAATTTGGACTCCAAAGATGTTGGCTAAATGTGGAGAATGTATTAATTTCCCTTGAGTGGTACCATGAAAATATCACAAGCCCCTGAGATCCCGTTGGCTCCACTGGTCCCAAACTTGAGGCATGAGCAATCAAAGAGGTAACACCACTCCAAGGCATCGCACATTCTCGTTATTCTACATATTCTGGAGCTTGATTCCATGACTCAGTTTCCAAACATTTCCTGAGCATTGACCATGAACTTGAATCATTAAGAATCATAAGAGCTATTTTCTTTCTTCTCTGTCAACTCAGTTTTCTCTTTGATCATCACATGGTAATAGTAAATAATAATTATTATAATGTTTACTTATAAATACTACCGGGCCTGTAGTAACTAATTTAGATGTGTCATCTCGTTAATCCTCACATCAAGATGAAAACAGGGAGAGGTTAAGAAACTTACACAGGAATTAAGAAACAGAGCTGTTGTTTGAACTGGGCCATTCTGATAGTAGCACCCTTGAAAAAACATGGAGGCTTTCTGCAATGAGTTTATAGTCTGGAAGAGGAGATGTGACTAGGCAGTTAGAATTCCATGTGTAACCAGACTTGTGTGCTGTAGGGCTACATATCGGGGTCCCTACAACCAACCAGGGTTGGGGAGAAGCAGGAATAGAAGGAAACCAAGCCAAGAACTTGTCATGTTATTGTGGGAAGACAAGACATTATAATCAACTTTGTAGTTATTATCTTTACATGTGTCTTGAAAAAAGAATCCGCTTTGTCAGCAATCTTGTGTTTTCGTTTTTGTGTTTATTCTAATCCCACATGATAGCTGGCTAGACTGATCAAATCAACAAAGCAGTGAGTTTAACATTTGTTTTCAATTCTGCTGGGGCTCTTTTTGATTTGGTCTCATATCACAGAATCATCAATGAGATGGCTGTGGGCTGGGATGGGGTATAAATGCTAAATCACACAGCAATTATGCTTCTGCAAACCTACCGAAAGGTTTACATTCAAAGAGCTACATCATATCAAGCTGAAGAAAAATAAACATTGATATTAGAACAAGTGAATTATGACTAGATTTATTTCTTCCTTCACTTTTTATGAAATGTTTCATATATACAAAAGATGATGTATATATGTAAATCACGACAAATAATAAAGCCAACATCTGGATACCTATCACCCAGCTTGAGAAGTAGAGGATTTACCAAGGCATTTCCTGGTATCTTTCCAATAACATTTCCTCATTTCCCAGCTAGATGTAATCATTATTCTGAATGTACTAATTTTTAAAAAGCATTTAGGAAGCATGTACATACATTTGTAAAGGATAGTGTCAAACTGGGGATTAGAGAACACTGGGATGGCAGACTGGAGTTAGGTTCCCAGTTGACTCTGAGTGGTCACAAGTAGAGTGTGCTGTTCACTAAAGACAGCTTACTTTAATTGAATAGCACAAAAACAACGTGTATTAGAAATAATTAAGAGTAAGTACCACAGAAATTGTGCTATCTTAGACACTGATAAAATGACCAAGAATCATCAGTAAAGAACTCTGATTTTTAAGTCAAATAAAGAACTTGTGGCCGGGCAAGGTGGCTCATGCCTGTAATCCCAGCACTTTGGGAGGCCAAGGCAGGCAGATCACCTGAGGTCAGGAGTTCGAGACTAGCCCGACCATCGTGGACAAAAACTAGCTCTACCAATCTACTTAAAATTAGCTGGGTGTGGTGGCTCATGCCTGTAATCCCAGCTACTCAGGAGGCTGAGTCAGGAGAATCACGTGAACCTGGGAGGTGGAGCTCGAAGTGAGCTGAGATTGTGCCATTGCACTCCAGCCTGGGCAACAAGAGCAAAACTCTGCCTAAAAAAAAAAAAAAAAAAAAAAAAAAAAAAAATTTAACTTATATGAAGAAAAATAAGGGAGGCAAAAAAAATGTATAGAATACATAACTTAGAAATTGCCAGTTTTTCCATATTACCTAGATCTCCACTTTATTTACTTCATTCATTCATTCATTCATTTATTCATTCATTTTTGAGAGGGTCCAGGCTGGAGTGCAGTAGGACGATTAAGGCTTACTGCAGCCTCAACCTCCTGGGCTCAAGCAATCTTCCTGCCTCAGCCTCCTGTGTAGCTGAGATTGCAGGTGTGCATCACCATGCTCAACTAATTTTTAAAAAAATTTTATAGAGACAGGGTCTCATTTTGTTACCCAGGCTGGTCTTGACCTCCTGGGCTCAAGCGACCTTTCCACCTTGGGCTCTCAAAGTGTTGGGATCACAGACGTGAGCCACTTCACCCAGCCAGATCTCCACTTTAAAACAATTCCATCATTTTCAGTCAAAAATGTTTGCTGAGCACTATTATAGATACAAGGAATGTCAGTGAACAAAAGAGACAAAGATCTCTGCATTTGTGGAGTTTATAATTCTGGTGAGCAAATACAGATGATAATCAATAAGCATAATAAATAAGTAATACAGGTATTCATAAGTGAAAAGTACTATTTTTTTTTTTAAAAAAGGCAAGCTTTAAACAAGGTGAAGTTGCAGTGTGCAATAAGGTGGTCAGGCTGGGCCTCATTGAGAGGATTTCAGCAAAGGTTTGCAGGAGACAGTGGAGGTGACCAAGTGACTATCTGGGGGAACAGTGTTCCAAGCACAGGGAACAGTGGAGGCTGTAGGGCCGAGACATGCCCGTGGATTTGAGAAGGAACAAGAAGGCCTGTGTAGTTAGAGGTAAATGAGCAAGGGAGAGAGAAATAGATATGGTTGGAGAAGTATGAGAAGGGCGGGGAGATAGCAGATCACCTGGGGTTTCCAGAGGCCGCTGTAAAACTTTAACTTTCACGCTGAGTGAAATGCAGGGGCCTTTGCAGGATTCTGAGAAGGTGGATAATATCATCTGACTTAAGGCTCACTCTCACTGCTTGAGAATAAACCCGGGGGAGCGGGGTGAAAGCAAGGAATCTATGACAAAGCGATGGGATTCTGCATGTATTTTGAAGGAAGAGCCAATGGGATTTCCCGACAGAAGGGATGTGGGGTGTTTGAGAAAGAGGAGTCAAGGATGACTTTAAAGTCTGTGGCCTAAACAACTGGAAGGATGAAATTGTCATCAACTAAAGGGAGCAGGTTGGAGGGAAGATGATTACAAGTTCAATTTTGGATATAGATACGAAGTATCGATGGGGAATGCTGATGTGTTTATTATAGATAAGGGTAAGAGCAGGGTAAGTAACTAGTTGGGAAGATACTGTAATTGATCCCATTTTACAAATTAGAAATGACAGTTAAGGGAGTTTAGGAAATGTGCTCAAGTCTACACAGTTTAAGAAATGGACATAAAGTCTTTGCAATCCTAAAACCTTTAATTATTCTTTCAAAACTTGGTGAAGAGGTTGACCAGAAATCTTTATTAGGTAACTAAAATAAGACATAGTTAATCAGCAGTATTCTACTTCCATAATAATCAAAACAATAGAAATTATTTTTGAGAAGTGGAAAGCAAGAAATGAATACTTAAAAGCCGCACCCATAAATTATTTTTTAAATTGTTTTTAATAGAGATGGGGTCTTGCTATGTTGCCCAGGTTGGTCTCAAACTCCTGGGCTCAAGTGATCCTTCTGCTTCAGCCTCCCAAAGTGCTGGGATTACAGGCGTGAGGCCACATAAATTCGTAACCCGTGATGTGGACATTATGGAATCCAAGGCTTCCACCACCGCGCAGTTTAAAAACAACGTGCTGAGGGAGAGAGGACAGGACCTTTCCCACAAAGAAGTTTTTGTGCCCGGAGGTTTAAAATGTTTATATTTTCAAAATCGAAACCAGATTTGGAAGACAGGAAACTTTCCCCCTTATACAGCTGGATTTCAAATGGATTCAAGTGTTAAAACAGGACTAAAAATTCTCTAGAAGCTGTTGAAGAATGTTGGATAAGATATTTGGAAAGCTGAAAGTGATTAGGAAGTAACTACTAACAGAGATCGAGATCACGGACATTTCATTTATCGTAGTTATTAGCTGGTATCAAGCCCGTATAATAACGAGGTAGCAATATTTAGTAGAATGCTGCTAAAAGCTTCTCATTACCACCTAGTAGACCATGTTTTCCACAAGGCAGAAGTTCAGTCCTTCAAACGTGCTTTTAGGATTTCATCTCAAAAAGAAACAAATTAGTTATGTGGGGGCAGAAGCAGGGAATCCCACAAAATCTTTTTCAGGTGATTTCACGTCATATTATAGTGTATTATCCCAACTAGGTTACTGATTACGTAAATTTACCTAAGGCCACTGTTTTTACAGCATTAACAAACTCCTGCATCTCTGCTGATCATATAATGTTCACAAGTGACAGTTA
Organism: Sapajus apella; assembly: GCF_009761245.1. Classification (NCBI taxonomy): domain Eukaryota; kingdom Metazoa; phylum Chordata; class Mammalia; order Primates; family Cebidae; genus Sapajus; species Sapajus apella. Next base: position 2,317,639 of record NW_022436993.1, on the reverse strand, counting down.
GGGCAGTGAACTGATTAGGTTTTGGATGCAGCATTGTTTTCCTTTTACAATAATGACTTCCTTCTGATTAAATTTCATAAAAGGTATGGCTTAGCAAACCAAGACAGTTTCTTCATGTGTTTACTCATTCTGTGCCGTTATATTTCCCCTGTTGTAAGCAACACACAGAAATGAAGCTGCTTAGGCCATGAATGTGGGTACGTGCAGTGTACTGTGGTCAAAAGCTGGCCGTGAGACCACTGCAGAATGCCCAGGCTAACATGAACAGTACTCACTGTTCCTCAAGGCTGCGTTTAGAGAGTGGGCTACGGTACTGAAACACACTTCAGTGGAATCAGACTCTGCTCAACGTCACAGAATTGGAACTTTTTTTTTCCAGTTTCACCACGCCTACCACATGCCAGTGTAGGGGGCATGTGTAGCTAAAATAGGATAAGATATGGCCCCTTGCTCAGCGTGGTTGCTCACATCTATAGTCTCAGCTACTTGGGAGGCTGAGGTAGAAGGATTGCTTGAGCCCAGTCACTTGAGGCTGCAGTGAGCTATGATCATGCCATGCACTCCAGCTTGGGTGACAGAGGAAGACCTGTCGATCAATCGATAAATAGATAGATGGTAGATAGATAGATAGATAGATAGATAGACAGACAGACAGAAAAATAGATGGTCCCTACCCTCAAGAAGGTTTCAGTCTAGCGGGAGGAATAAGCATGTAAAAAAAACGCAGTGCAGAATGTGCAGTGTTCAATACAGAAATAATATGGTGCCGACAGTGATTATAGGGTGGCTATTATGTGGGGATTATCAAGAGGTGCTTTGAAGGAGAAAAGTATTTCTGGGTGGCCAAAAGGAAAAAAGTAACGCCAGGCACCAGAGGCGTAAAACACTTTAGTAGTGTTGGAGCATAAAATGCAGTGGGAAAGGAAACAGGGAGAATCTAATGTACCACAGAATGAGTAACATTCAGATTGCATTCATATGATATGGTTCCCACAACCCAACATATTCGAGTCAAATACTGAGACACTTGCAATAACAGAACTGTAGCACTCTGGACCAGAGCTGTTCAGTAGAAATACAATACAAATTACACGTAAAACTTTAAATTTCCTGGGTGCCACGTTAGAAACGGTAAAAAGTAACCACGACTTTCCTTCTTTCTTTTGAGGCAGGGCCTCACTCTGTCACCCAGGCAAGAGTGCAGTGGCATGATCACAGCCACTCCCACCTCGGTTTTTTATTTTTTTGGAGAAATGATATCTCACTGTGTTGCCCACGCTGGTCTTGAACTCTTAGGCTCAAGCAGTCCTTCCACCTCAGCCTCCAAAAGTGCTGGGATTATGCGTATAAGCCACTGTGCCCAGCTGTGATGTTAATTTTAATCACTTATTTTACTAAATGATATATCCAAAAATGATAATAGCACTCCGGATCAAATTATCATTTTGGGATATTTCATTTAATAAAACAAATTATTAAAATGTGAATTATTTGAAATTACATTAAATTTAATATGTTTAAAATTATATTTAACAGTAAAAACAACCAAGTGACATTAATTTTTACTAAAAATTAAAAATCTATTACTTAACTTTGATATAATAGAAATTATATTACATTTAAGTAATAGTAAGATTATTTTTAAAATTTTTTTAATTTTTGTAGAGATGAGGGTCTTGCCACGTTGCCCAGGCTGGTTGCAAATTTCTGACCTCAAGTGATTCTCCTACTTCCGCCTCCCAAAGCACTGGGATCGCAGGCATGAGCCACCGAATCCTGCCAGTAATAGTAACATTATTAATGAGCTGTTTTATTCCGCCTTTTAATACTAAGTCTGGCAAATCCAGTTTATTTATACACTTCCAGCACATCTCAATTCAGACTAGCCACAATTAAAGTGCTAAATGGCCACATGTGGCTAGTGGCTGAATTAGACAGCACAGAGAGAGATAAATTCACAAATATTGCATCCTGTGCTGTGTGTTGAGCATGCAGCTGAAAGGAGGACATTAGATGAGTTCTGAAGTATTCAGAATCTTTTAGGGAAAAGAGAGGTAGACACCTGTCCCTATAACCTGATTTTAATTCATCTTTAAACCTATACCCCAAATGCATTATTTGCCCTCTAGTAACATCTCAAATTGTCATTTGCTTGCTTCCCTTTTTATCCTCCTCCCCAACCCCATCACCTTATATATATTATGGATTCTGCCTAAAAGAAGGACTGAAAAAGAACTGGAAACAAATGGCGAAGCAGGATGCCCTAAACCCACATCCGGCAAAATGTGATCTGTTGCCCTAGGCAACCGGGGTGGTCAACTCTTCTGTTTTTTTTTTTTTTTTTTTTTTTTTTTTTGCTTCCACCTGCTAGTTCACAAGCATAACACACACTCACTGGCAGCAACTCTCTTTGTGGCGGTGCTCAGCTCCAAAAATACACTTCCCTTTCAGGGGAGAGCAGTAGTGCTAAGATTTGGAAAATGGATTGTAGATGCCTAGGGTATGACTTTAAAAAGACTCAAAGAGATTTCAGCACAGTTTTTCCCTTGCTAAGAATGTTTACAAATTCCTGCTCTAGGAACTATGCTTACAGATGTCCTTCCAGTGGCTAAGTCTGTTAAAAGTGTGCCTGACCTACAAAGAAAAATGGAAGTCTAACTCAGTCTCCAGGTGCATGAAAATGCAACAGACAGAAGTAACCGTCCCTTGTGGACTTGTGTGTGTCTGTGTGTGTGCGCGCGCGCGCGCGTGTGTGAAAGAGAGACAGAATAAATGTCCACTACTGGTTTTAGAGGGAAAACACAATAATAAAGATGATTATGATGATGGTAACAATGATAGAAGTAATAACTGATACTAAGCACTTTATATGCACCAGACATTATGATGGGTACATTATAGGCACTAACTACCTCATCACTATGGAGCCTGAACTGTTGGGTTTTGTGTGTGTGTGTGTGTGTGTGTGTGTGTGTGTGTGTGTGTGTGTGTGTGTGTGTACCTTTCGTTTCTTTCTAAATTCCGGTCGAATAGAAATATTGGCATTTGTTTCAATGGGATATCATCTTCATTGACTAGAAGTGTTCCAGTTATCAAATCATCACTGCCAATGTGATTCCATATTCTCCAACATCGTTGTCAAACTTTCTCATCAGAACTCACTCAAAGGTGTTTGAAGGCCACACACTGTGGTTTATACCTGTAAATGCAACACTTTGGGAGGCTGAGGCAGGAGGATAACTTGATCCCATGAGTTGGAGACCAGCTTGGGCAATATAATGAGACCCTGTCTCTACAAAAAAATTAAAAAGTTAGCCAGGCATGGTGGCATTCTCCTGTGGTCCCAGCTACTTGGGAGGCTGAAGCAGGAGGATCAATTGAGCCCAGGAAGTCGAGGCTGCAGTGAGCCATGATCATGCCACTACACTCCAGCCTGGGTGACAAAGCAAGACCCTGTTTTTAAAAAAAAAAAGTGCCTGAAAATCAGCAACATCCTGTCAGAAATGGCAGTAAAGAAAGTAAATATATGAAGAATGGTTTACATCTTCTCACAGAAGGGTCTAAGAGGGCAAAGGGGGTTTTGTTAAACTCTGGACTATTTTGCAGTGGATCAAACATGAGCATTGGAATTGGCATTATATTTATTGGAAGGCTTATACATGCTTAGCCGTTAAATGAGTCTGTACATGCAAAACAGAATAATGCCTGGCATGTAGTATGCACTCAAAAATCAAATATCTTGTTTCAAACATTTAGAACAAAACAAAATTAAATCTCTGCTAGGAGTTACCCTTGAAAACATCTCAAGTATTATCTCCTTGTATTTGAACATTTGAAATAAGACTTTGTTATTCACATGTCTGTAAAGGCACGAAACACTGTAGATTAAACACAATTTGAGTCACCATATTTTAGTCAAGTAGCCCCATAGGTAGATAATAAGAGTATACACTAATATTTCTATTCTTTTATTTATTCTTCTACTTCTCTTTGTTAAGCAGTTTTGGACAATTACTCTTTGTGGAAAACTCCACCAATGGCCGTGGAAATCTGGCAAATGTAAAGTTGTTCCCTGCTCTCTGCCCTCCTAGAACTCAGATTTTTTCTTTTTTTGGAAACTGAGTCTCACTCTGTCTCCCAGGCTGGAGTGCAGTGATGCGATCTCGGCTCAGCTGCAACCTCTGCCTCCCGGGTTCAAGTGATTCTCATGCCTCATCCTCCCGAGTAGCTGGGACTGCAGGCATGCGCCACTACAGCTGGTTAATTTTTGTATTTTTAGTAGAGACGAGGTTTCACCATACTGGTCAGGCTGTTCTCGAATTCCTGATCTCAGGTGATCTACCTGCCTTGTCCTCCCAAAGTTCTGGCATTACAGGCCTGAACGACCGTGCCTGGCCTAGAACTCAGATTCTGTTTGAAGCAATGAGATGCAGGTGTGTGAAAAGTGTTGTATATTATAGATTGACAAAATATGCAGGATGATGAGAGACATTAATTATTTCTAAGGAAAGAGAAATTGTAAGAAATGAAAGGGGTGGTTTATTTTAAATAATCTTGTGCAGTTAAACTGACATGGAAGGCATGAAGGAAAGAAAACAGGTTGGGAGTCACATTCGAATTGCCTTTGTTTTACTTTAGTTTTTGATAGAGATGGGGTCTCACTATGTTGCCCAAGCTGGTCTCCAATTCCTGGGCTCAAGTAATCCTCTCACTTCAGCTTCCCAAAGCCCTGAGATTACAGGCATGAGCCACTGTGCCCAGTCTAGAGTTGCTTCCTAATTAAGAATGTATTAATAGTGGATTGAAGCATTTCTCTCAGCCTTCAGAAGGAACTCTGTGCTTTACTTAAGATCTGATGTAACACAGAGGCACCTTGGATTTTGTAAAAGATGCATTCTGCTTTTGTCATTTGGACGTCCAGAATCACACCTGTGGCCAAATTCAGGCACTTTTGAGATTCTACTCTATTTTTTCTTCTCTTGTCTTATATCTGTAAATTACCATAAGTTTTTTTTTGGGAGATGTGGAACAAATAACTAATAAACACTACAAGAAAGACATTTATTTTCACTGCCTCTAAGTTTTCTCAGTTATAAAATGAAATGCTTGGATTAAATTAAATTGAGCTTACATTCCTAGTTCTCATGTTTTAAGATTATATGCACGAAGACAGGATTGTCTATGAATGAAGACTATCTTCAGTCAATCCTCAAAAGCAGTAGACATGGAGACTTCCTGTGTAAGGGTACAAATAACAATAACTTGACTTAAAACCATTGAATGAAGTCAGTATATTAGATCTCAATTGTCAACACTTTCTCTCAAAACAAGGCATTTATTTGGTTTTAAGGATGGTTAGAACATATAAGTGTACAAATAAATAAAAGCCTTTTTGTGCTGTATATGGTGGCACACATGAAGACTTTTTAAATAATCAACAATTTTTAAGGTTGTATTGATTATATCAAACACATATTCTTAGAGAAAAAAATAATGTGTGTTTGTTCCTTCCCTAAAAACAAAACTTTTAAAAAGGTGTTCCGGTCTCATCCAGTTATCTAAAGTAGGAATTGTTTTCACTGTACGGACGAGGTAACTAAGCCAACAGAAAGGTTAAATGACTTGCCCAAGGTCATCCAGCAGCTAAGTATATTTACAAGTACATGGTGTGTGTCACATATTCGAATGAAAATACAAGATTCCATGCCTGAACTCACTGTGTGGTATGAAAGATGGGAATGCAATAAATTATACTAGATGTGGACAAGTAGACACCATCACAAACATATTAGCAAGGAAGCCACCAATTTCCACTTCTTCATAATCACAATTCATGTTTTCAGAAGACAGTGTAGCATGGTGATTGCAAACATGACCTTCAGAATTAGATCTGGTCATAGTCCAGCTCCACCACTCACTGGCTATGTGACCTCATGCAAATTATCTAATTCCTCTAGGCCTGATTTTTGTAACCTTGTAACCTATCAAATTGAAATCATGTCACTACCTCATAGAATTGCTTTGAGAATTAAATGAAATACTATAGATGTCTGACCTGTAGCAGTTGTTCCATATTTATAACTCCTATTTTTTTATTTTTATGTATTTAGGGGGTACAAGGGTAGATTTCTTACATGCATATATTTCATGCTGATGCAGTCTGTGCTTTTAGTGAACCCATCACCTGAACAGTGAACACTGTACCCAGTAGATAATTTTCCAATCCTCCCACATTTTGTGGTCTCCAATATCTATTTTTCCACTCTCTATGGCCATATGTACCCATTGCTTAGCTTCCACTTTTAAGTGAGAACATGCAGTGTTTGATTTTCTGTTTCTGAGTATAACTCCTACTATTCTTTAAGTGGGTGCCAACTATGTATTAATACGAGCTAGCATATATTGCCTTGTAAGCACCAGTGGTGGTGCTGTGCCCGTACTAAGAGAGTTGAGGTATAAATATTGCTCCTGTAGTGTAGTTAAAGAGATTTTAAAAAATCTATAAAGAGATAAACAGTCATAAAGCCGGTCATAACTGTCCAAGTCACAATTCTGACACTGCCAGAATGGACCTGTGGGTCTTGAGTTGGCTTTGTGTTGTGGGTACGACTTACCTGAGTGGAAAAATAGCACAGGGGTAATGCCAATGGTGTGTTTAGAGGAGGAGAAATAAACTCCTTTCACTGTAAGCCAAGGTGTAATGAGAAGAAGATGGAGGTGAACTTGGAGTGGTGTACTGGGCATGGAGGTGGATGAGCCCATCCTGCAAGATGTTTGCTCTGGGCTGGGAGACATGAGGACAGCCTGCATACACAGTGACAGTGAGGGTGGGACAGGGCTTTCCTGCCAAGTCCCGGCTCCTCGACTAGAAGCACTGGCCTTCCTCCTCCATCCACTCCTTCATCTCCTGCTTGCCCTTCTCTGATGACATCGACTTGCCAGATTTGGTGTTTGTCCCTTCTGGATGTAGAATGCTCAGATATAATACCGATCTGGCCATGGAGACCACTCGTGTTCCTCTGGGCTAGCACAGATTCTAGCCCTCCTGAAAAATGCCTCAAGGGATAGTTGCCCCTGGTGGATATTGGGCACAAGAAAAGATGCTCAATATCATTAGTTGTAAAGGAAATGCCAATCAATACCACAATGAGTACAACCACTATGGAGAACAATTTGAAGTTTCCTCAAAAAACTAAAAATAGATCTACTGTGTGATCCAGCAACCCCAAGGCTGTGTGTATACCCAAAAGCAAGGAAATCAGTATATCAGAGATATCTGCACTCCTGTGTTTGTTGCAGCACTGTTCACAAGATTTGGAAACAACCCAAGTTCCATCAGCAGGTGAACGGGTAAAGAAAATGTGGTACCTATACACCATGGAGTACTATTCAGCCATGAAAAAAATGTTATTTTGTCATTTACCACGTGGATGGAACTGGAGGTCATTATAAGTCAAATAAGCGAGGCACAGAGTGACAAACATGGCATGTTCTCACTTATTTGTGGGATCTAAATATCAAAACACCCCAGCACAGTGGCTCACGCCTGTAATCCCAGCACTTTGGGAGGCCGAGGTGGGTGAATCACTTGAGGTCAGGAGTTCAAGACCAGCCTGGCCAGTGTGGCAAAAGCTCTTCTCTACTATAAGTATGAAAATTAGCCAGATGTGGTGGTGGGTGCCTGTAATCCTAGCTACTTGGGAGGCTGAGAAGGAGAATTGCTTGAACCCAGGGGGCAGAGACTGCAGGATTGCAAGACTTTATTCTGCCTGTTCAGGGACCTGATGTGACAAGGAGCTGAGACCGTGCCACTGCACTCTAGCCTGGGTGACAGAGTGAGACTCCATCTCAAAAAATAAAACTAAAAACAATTGATCTCATGGAGATAGAGAGCAGAAGGATGGTTACCAGAGGCTGGGAAGGGTAGTTGGTTGGGGTGGGGGAGATGTGGGGTGGTTAATGGGTCCAAAAAAACCCAGAAAGAATGAATAAGACCTAGTATTTGCTAGCACAATGGCGTGAGTATAGTCAATAATAATATAATTGTACATTTAAAAATAACACAAAGGGTATAATTGGATTGTTTGTAACACAAAGGCTAAATGCTGGAGAAGATGGATATCCCATTCTCCATGATGCAATTATTATGCATTGCAGGCCTGTATCAAAACAGCTCATGTATCCCATACATATATACACCTATGTACCCACTAAAATTTAAAATTAAACACAGTGAGATATCACCTCACACCCATTAGCATGTCTATAATCCAAAAGACAGACAATAACAGTTACTGATGAGGATGTGGAGAAATCGGGAGGGCTTTGAATGGCTCTCCACAATTTGACAATACGTTATGAAGCAATGAGGGAACGATTTCCTTTTTGACTCTGTCTGCTGCAGGCTGTCAGAGGCTGTCGCTGCTGCAGGACTGTATTCTGGAGGGTCAGGAACCTGATGGGACAGGATGCTGAATGGTGTTGGGTAGTTCCAATTTTTTGCCAAGAGGCAAATGAGAGAGATGCCAAGAAAAACAGTACAGGATATTGCTTCTCTGATTTAAATATAAATATGGGCCATTGAGTTAAGTACTGTGAGTCTATCATTAAAAAGAAAAAAGTGTTTGGGGATCTCACGTTAACTGAGTAAAATGGCATGGTTACTGTCATGTGAAACACACATAAAATACATACACTTCCCAAAGTTGAATTTTACGCTATGTCTGCTGATTCAGCTGTTTAGCATTTTGGGGGATTTCTTTTTTAAAGCAAAGATTCCATGCTACGTTAATCAATAATCTCTCTATGGGTGGACTCAATCTGAACCAGGTTTACTAGAATCTAGTTCTTTGAAGGAACAATCATAAAAAGGCTAAACTGACCAGACAAACTGATCAGATTGGGGACTTCCAGAATAGGTGATGCTTTTAAGATTGATGTAGTGAAGGTGATCAGGCTATAGGTCAAGATAAATGTAGACTGGTTTTTTGGGTGTTTGGTTTGTTTGTCTTCTTAGCAAGAGAGGGATACTATCTGGGAACAGGAGTCCTTGTGTCCAAGCGGCTCCTTTTAGACACTTGGGGCACAGGGGTGCTTGGTCATTGCAGGTGTTCATAGCCGTCGAGTCAGCCCACCTGTGTTTCTTCCCCAAGCCTTCTCTTCCCTTTCTCTCATCTGCTTTTTCACATTCTAATCTACACTTCTTTCTCAGTTCCCCAATTTCTGTTAACTATCGCATTTGAATTTTTCTTTTTTAAGAGACAGGGTTTAGTTATGTTGCCAGGCTGGTCTTGAACTCTTGGCCTTAAGTGATCCTGCCTCAGCCTTCCAAAGTGCCAGGATTATATAGGCATGAGCCTCGCTTCACATTTGATTTTGGTGTCTTTTGCCTAGACACCCAATCACAGCCTCACCTCAATGCAATGTTCAACTCCTAACCCAGGATCTGATTTTCGTCCAGGGCTTCTCTGTGCTGACTTTCTCCCCAGTTCCCAGGATAACATCTGGCTTGGATCTCCCTATACCAAAACTTATACTGGCAAGCCGGGGAACCTGGGAATGGGCTGAAGAGGAGGCTGGAAGGGGGCCGTGTTGCATTTGAACCACTGGTAGGGCTGCCTAGCAGAAATGCTCTGACTGCAATGAGAAGTATAATTGCAGGGCTTAAAAATAATGAGGAAGATGAAGAAACAGATAAGTAAGAATTATCTGCTTCACTCTGAAGCAATATCTACAGAGATGCACTTACAGGAATAAGTATAATACCAGACAAAGGTCAGGGAAGATTTACCCCAAAGATAATCTGGATCACAGCTACAATGACTAAATTATTTGTTCTGAAAGGTTAAACTTGTGCCACCATTTCTTCAGAAATCACTTAAAGCTGAGTCTTTATTGGTATTTATGAAATCTGGATATTTTTACAGTCTAATACCTTTGTCGAGACAGCACCCTTGGACAGCAGAGAAGATGTATGGAGCCGAAAGTGCAAGGGCTTAATGAATGATTTCTTGAAAGTATTACTGAAACTGTCTGGGTGTGGTATCTCATAAGTGTAATCCCCACACTTTGGGAGGCCAAGGAGGGGAGATCATTTGAGGTCAGGAGTTTGAGACTAGCTGGACCAACACGGTGAAACCCTGTCTCTATTAAAAATACAAAAATTAGCCAGGCGTGGCGGCAGGCACCTGTACTCTCAGCTACTTGGGAGGCTGAGGCAGGAAAGTCGCTCGAACCTGGGAGGTGGAGGTTGCAGTTAGCCGAGATCTTGCCACTGCACTCCAGCCTGGGTGACAGAGCAAGACTCTGTGAAAGAAAGAGAGAAAGAGAGAGAGAGAGAGAGAGAGAAAGGAGGGAGGGAGGAAGAGAGAGAGGGAGGGAGGGAGAGAAGCAAAGGGGGAAGGAAGGAAAGAAGGAAGGAAGGAAGGAAGGAGAAAGAAAAGAAAAAAGAAAAAAAAGAAAAGGAAAGAAAAGAAAGGGAAGGAAGGAAGAGGAAAGAGAGAGAGAAAGAGAGAGAAAGAAAAGAAAAAGAGAAAGAAAGAAGGAAAAGAAAGAGAAAGAAAGAAAGAGAAAGAAAAGAAAGAAAAAGGAGGGAGGGAGGGAATTACTGAACCCTTTTTCTGGAAAAGTTCATGAACACCTGACTGAAAAACTAACAAAGCTAATTTTCCAGTGTCACATTTTTCTCTCAGTGTCCACATCATAACAAACCTAAGTTGTATCTTAATACATGATTGCCTTTTTATCAGAGCATCACTGGACCATTGTAAGGCTGTAGTAATAAGTTATTAATGATAAAAATAGGTACAAACCAAGGACTATCATATGCTATTGCCAAAAAATTAAGGTCATATTTCACTTTATGTTTTAGATCCTGGTAGAATTTTAAAGCACCCATTTTTTAAAATATTTTTGAGTATATTTTCACATTAACTTTTGTTCTATTATTATCTACTTTATTCTTATTTACTGTTCTGTTTTAATCATTGTCTTCTTTCATTACTTTTCTCCAAGCTTTACTCTGAATTTCACTCTAGTTAAATTGTGAATGAGTGTGTTTTTTTTTTACTGTGGTTATTTTCTACATAGTTTGAAATTGTCCTTTTGAAATCTTCTCTGTCTCCTCAGTTGTTAAGGAAAACGTTTTCTATGTAAGGAGTTCTTTTTAAATTTGTTTTAGTCCTTATTATTCATTTTCATTATTATTGTATCTTGGTCAGAAAATGTGGCTAATTTCTCCTTTGAGAAATTTATTTAGATTTTCTGGCACATAACTAGTTTTCAGTAAAGGAATGAGAGTATGTCCTTTGCAAGGACATGGATGGAACTGGAAGCCATTATCCTCAGCAAACTAATGCAGAAACAGAAAATGACACACTGAATGTTCTCACTTATAAGTGGGAGCTGAATGATGAGAACACATGGACACACTGGAGGAATAACATATGCCTGTTAGAGGGTTGGGTCGGAGGAGGCAGAGCATCAGGAAGAATAGCTAATGGACCCTGGGGTAAAAGCTCACTGCTGCCAAAACTCACTCCTCAGTCTAAGATGGTAGGGACAGAACTGCCTCAGAAGATTCTGGTTTTCCACATTGGCTTTCACTTCATGTTGCTCATTTCCACCTCCTAGGTCTTATGTCAGTGTGTCCACTTGGCTGATCACAGGTAGAACCATCACAGCAAGGGAGCCTGGGAAACATCACCTCTAGATTTCCAGCTTCCATATTATAGGAACACATGGAAAGGGCATTCAGAAAGCTAGTCAAAAGTATCTGTCACAAAATTATTATAAAAGGAAGGAAGGGAGGGAAGGAAAGAAGAAAAAGGGAAGGGAAGGAGGGAGGGAAGGAAGGAAAGATGGGAGGAAGAAAATTCATTTTTTCTTCTATGACTTATAATTTTGCTTTTATGCATATATGCAAAATTCAACAAGAATATCTTTTGTATATGGCAATGAGGATAGGGATCTGACTTTATTTCTTCCAAACACATAGCCAATTGTTTCAATACCACTCATTAAATACTCTATTAATTTTTCTGCTGATAACTAACTGCCAACTTTTTCATACATTAAACTTAAAATCTGAAATCTTTGTCTTTTCCATAGGTTTATTTGTGTAAATACTGAAGTGCCAAATATGTTTGTTTTTCTTTATGTTTTTATTACTTAGGAATAATCTTTTATTATAAGATAAAGTTTAAAGTCAACTTATTGACTTTCATTTTTATAAATCCATTTGGGGGCATAATTGAAGCTGTAAAAATTTCATATTCATTTAGGAAGAATTACCATTTAATGTGGTAAAGCTGTCTCCTTACATCAATTCCCTTAATGTGGTAGTTCCCTTCAGTTTTTCATCTTCTTTTATGCCATGTAGTTTTATTATTTTCTCAATTTTGAATTGACAAATTGCTTATTATTTATTTCTATGTTTTTTGTGGTTTTTGTTGCTGTTGTAAATCTTTTGTTATATCATTTTCTAGTATTTCTTGACATATATATATTTGTGTGTGTGTATATATATATATGGGAACACTATTGATGTGTATATATTTACCTCACATCAGCCACCTTAGTAATTCTACTTTTCACTACATAAAAAATTTTCTTTAATTGTTTACATAGACATTGTGTCACCTCCATATTTTGCTGACTTTGTCTTTTCCCCAGGGCCTGCAGACCAAATGTATGTGGCTGCTACTGTAGATAAAGTTTTATTGACGCTAGCCATGCTTGTTTGTTTACATAATGTTTACAGCAGCTTTTCCGTACAGCAGCGAATTGTGTGGTTCTGACAAAGACTACCTAACTTATAAAACCTGAAATATTTACTATCTTGTCCTTTATAGAAAAAGTTTGCCAAGTCCTGCCATAGACTATTTATAAATTTACGATATTTTTCCGGAGCTCTTATTATTCAGGAACACCAAAACAAAACTAAATAGTAGCAATAATGGCAGGACCCCTTTGACTTGTGTTTTACATAGGAATGCTTTCGATGTTTTACAGTGAGAATGATGGTTGCCATTGATTTCTGGTAGATACCCTTTATCAAAGGAAAATACAAACCGTTTCAACCTTACTAAGAGGTTTTTAATCAGGAATGGGTATTGGATTTTAGGAACTTTCTGCTCACCATGCATTGAGATGATCATATAGTTTGTCATTTAATATTTTAACTTAGTGAATTATTCTGATACATTTCCCACTGGTGAGTTATTCTTGTATTCTTGGTTGTTACGTATTATCTTTTTAATGCATTTATGGGATCAATGTTCTAAAGTTTTCTTTGGGATATTTTCATCTACATTTGTAAGTAATAGTGATTTGTTGCTTTCCTATTTTAGGAATGCTTTTTTTAGGAATACTTTTGTTGATGTCATCTTAAATCTCTCTGAAGACAGCAATCGGAATTTCTTAAAAGCCTGTCTTCCATTTCTTTCATCCACTCAGTTTCCTCTGGGGTCAATATCTTTGTTTTTAATCTTGATGCTTCATGCTCTTATTATTCCTCAAATATTTGATGACTGATTGTTGATTCATAATTTTAATGAAAGGGTTAGAATGATATAGAAGATGATATGGATTTACTTGGGAGCTAGAGCAAGCCTTCTTCTGTACTGAAAGGCTGACTGGCATTCTGTAGATCAACATGGGCATTTATAGACAGATCTACCCTTTGGGTTGGACGAAGATGAGACAGTAAACTTCAGCCATTGTTGAGTGTTTTTTTGCTGAAAACAGCAAAAATATGTACTGAAAATGGAGCACCCCAGAGTGCTTAGTAAAATTCACTGGAAGGCCAGGGCATGGTGGCTCACACCTGAAATCTCAGCCCTTTGAGAGGCAGAGGCCAGAGGATCATTTGATGTCAGGAGTTCAAGACTAGCCTGGGCAAAAGAGTGAGATCTCATCTCTACCAAAAAGTTCAAAAAATTAGCTGGGCATAGTGGCACACATTTGTAGTCCTAGCTACTCAGGAGGCGAAGGTGAGAGAATTGCTTGAGCCCAGGAGTTCAAAGCCGTAGTGAGCTATGATTGTGCCGCTGCACTCCAGCCTGAGTGACAGAGTGAGACCCCACGTCTAAAATAAAAATTGTAAAAATTCACTGGAATGTGGAAATTTCTTTTCCCAGTCCCTTCTGATTGATTGATTGGATGCTTGGCTGGTTGGATGGGAATCTGCCTGACTGTTATGGTGTCCCAAACTTTCTGGGCACTGCTCTACTTGTTTTTGGAGTTCAGATCTGCCTTTGGAATCAATGAGATATTTTTTTCTACATTATTTAAGGCAAGGATTCCTACTGATTGTAGACTGGGGGCAATTGCGGTAGCCCATTGTTCCTTGTGACAGAGAAGTCAAATGGCTCTAGCATTTGTTAAATTTTACTTTAAGTTCTGGGATATGTGTGCAGAATGTGCAAGTTTATTACATGGGTATACATGTGCCATGGTGGTTTGCTGCACCCATCAACCCATCATCTAGGTTTTAAGCCCTGCATGCATTAGGTATTTGTTCTAATGCTCTCCCTCCCCTTGCCTTCTGCCCCCGACAGGCCCTGTGATGTTTCCCTCCCTGTGTCCATGTGTTCTCATTATTCAGCTCCCACTTATGAGTGAGAACAGTCCCATTGCACTTTAAATGGTGACTCCTCTAATTGGGTGTCCCTGGATCCCCATCCTTGCTGACCTGGAGCTTGGGCGTCCACACCTTGGCTCCGTCTTCAGCAGCCCTCCTCTAAACCTACATTAGACTCCACATTTTTAGCTTTAGTTACTCAGTCTCTACAGTCCTTTCTCTGTAGCATCTTCCAGAGATTTCTCAACATTTTGATCTACTGACACCATCCTTCCTTGCTTTCCAGACTGTTATTATGTCATTTCATTAGGATTTTTTTTTTCCTCTCTGATTTCCTTGAGCAGTGGTTTGTAGTTCTATTTCATTGGAGTTTTAGGAGAGAGTGTATATTCATCCCCACTATTTGGAACTAAAAGTTTTCAGTACATTTTAAATGTATTGATACCCACCTATATGCAAACACTGCTATGTACCAGTTGCTGTGCCCAGGCCTGACTGTGTTCATTTAGCCCTCACAACAAATTTATTTTATTTTAGTTTTTGAGAGAGGGTCTCACTCTGTTGCCCAGGCTGGAGTGCAGTGGCACGATCATGGCTCATTGCACCCTCAGCTTCCCAGACTTAAATGATCGTCCCACCTCAGCCTCCTAAGTAACTGGGACCACAGGAACATGCTACCATGCCCAACTAATTATTATTATTTGTATGCGTGTACGGGCACTGGTTCTCACCATGTTGCCCAGGCTGGTCTCAAACTCTTGACCTCAAGAGATCCTCCTACCTTAGCTTCCCAAAGTGCTGGGATTATAGGCATGAGCCACCATGCCCAGCCCACAATAATTTTATGAATTTTCCTAGCCCTGTTTTACAGATGAAAAAACTGAGTCTCAACCAGGTTAAGTAAGTTACTCAGCATCATGCAGTAGTTAGCATTGAACCTGAGTTTGACTCAGTGACCATATTCACGCCTAATAAGTTTTTTTATGATAGATCAGGGCCCCAATAGGTACCATCTGAAGGATGAACAGGGACAAATCCAAGTTCCTTATTCTCTGTTTTTGTTTTGTTGATACATGAATTAAATAGAGAATTCACTTTTGTGGTCTAAGCAACACTGACAGAGAACTCTGAGGCATTCCGTGTTTGCAAAGACATTATTTCCATTCTAGACATGTGCTTTTTCACACAGCTGTAAGAGAGAAATTAAAAATACAGTAGCTTCAGACCAGGCATGATTCCCATGTAGACTGTGCATAGAAAACTATGATTAAATTAAAAGGCTCTCATTTTCCATATATGAAAAAATACCCATAGGAAAGTGTGCAGCAGTATCCTTCACAAAGAAATTGAAGAAACTCAGGTAGAGCATAAAATGTGATCAGATGTCCCCTGAACTGATAGGCACCCTTCATTGCTTCATAAATGTGCTCAGATCTTAACTAGTTTGCTTTTCGTGACCCTCCGTTGACAGGTACATACATGTCTAGCTAGTTGACTTTTTCAAGGACACAAATTTCTATTTTTTTCATGACAAACATCTCATCATTATGGCAAAAGAAAATTAATTAGTAATAATGCCAAGATTTGTATATTATGTGTCAATAATATAATACTGATTATAATTAATAATAAATTAATGATATTTGCACCTTCTGATGGTTAGATACAATGCTCAAATTCCCCATACAAAAGACTTCTATATTTTTAAAGAAAAAATGTATGATTATGTCATTATTAATTTTTAATGTTCACCACTTAGTAATTATCATCATTAGGTGGCTAAAGACTGACATTTTAGGCATGTTTAAGCACTGAATTTTGACATAAATCATTCACCAGACGTGTGTCCCTGTGTGATATCTATATTGTCAGAGCCTTCATTTATTCCCTTGCAAAATGGGGATATTATATTTTGCAGAGAAGTTGAAAGGATGAGGAGCATAACCTCTTAAGCATAATATAATGCCGGATGCTGGTGCCCTGGATATGGTAGATATCGGGATAATTTGTTACACTTACCAATTTCTGCTCAACAAACCACCCCAATCTTAGAGGTGTAAAGCAGACCTTTTTATTATGGTTGCAGGTTCTGTGGGTCAGGAATTCAGACAGTCCACAGAAGGGCTAGTTTGTCTCAGCTCCATGATGTCTGTGACCTCAGCTGGGAAGTTTTGAGCAGCTAAGGGTGACCCAAACAGTAGGAAACTAGACTCCTCTGGAGGGTTTTTCACTCTCTTGCCTGGGCACTGAGCTGGGCTGAGACTGGTGGTGATGAGACCCCCTTCTACAGTCCTTCCAGGTGTCCTGGGCTTCTTCTATCAAGGCAGCTGGGCTTCCAGAAGAAATGTCTGGAGAGTGAATGTTCTGAGAGGCCCAGACAGATGGCCTTTCGAGGGCTGACTTCCAGAGTCACACCATGGCATCCACTGCAGCCATCACAAGGTTGCTCAAGTTCAAGGGGATGGGACACAGACCCCACTTCTTAATGGAAGAAGTGTCAAAGAATAGGAGGCCATGTTTAAAACCACTAACCATCACCATCATTATCATTATACTGTGAATATGATTCTTGAATATGAATAAAGAAAGTTTCTTTATTCATCATGGAACAGGAAATAAGTGAATATTTGCTTCAAGAAGCTATGCAGTTGGCTGGATGCAGTGGCTCACACCAGTAATCCCAGCACTTCGGGTAGCCAAGGTGGGAGGGTCATTCGAAGCCAGGAGGGAGAGACCAACCTGCACAACATAGCAGGAGCTCAGCCCTACAAAAAAGTTTAAAAATTAGCCAGGCATGGTGGTAGACACCTGTAGTCCCAGCTATTTGGGAGGCTTAAGTGGGAGGATTCCTTGAGGCCAGGAGTTGGAGCCTAGCCTGGGCAGCATAATGAGACCTCATCCCTACAAAAAATTTAAAAATTAGCCAGGCATGGTGGCACATGCCTGTAGAGCTGCAGTTACTCAGGAGGCTTAAGTGGGAGGATTGCTTGAGCCCACAAGTTTGAGGCTGCAGTGAGTTATGATCACAGCACTGTACTCCAGCCTGGGTGACAGAGAAAGACCCTGTAAAAAAAAAAAAAAAAGACAAATTAAGTAGTTGCCCAGGGCAGGAACATTAATAGTGAGAATGAGTTTGATTCCCTAATACATAGCTTAATAGCAGATTTTTTTTCATTCTGTACCTCTGAACAATAAAAAATTGTGATCATTTGTAATGCTTTTTTAAAAAAAATAGAGATGAGGTTTCACCATGTTGGCCAGGCTGGTCTCAAACTCCTGGCCTCAAGTCATCCACCTGCCTTGGTCTCCCAAAGTGCTGAGATTACCAGGCATGAGCCACCGTACCCAGCCTTCTAATGCGTTTTTAACATTGAGATAATAGAAGTATGGCGGATGCCTTTTTTTCCTTGTGATTGACATGAAGAAAAAGCAATTTTTGCCTTCACTAAAGTGTTTAGTTCTCATAATCCCTTTACATTCTTACTTGCCTTTGCCTTTAAATTAAAAAAAAAAAAGTTGTAGAGTAGTGGTTCTCAAACTTTAATGTGCAGTAGAATCACATGGAAAGCTTGCTAAACACAGATTATTGGTCCCCACCCCCAGAGTTCTGATTTCATACTTTTGTTCAAGACCAGCCTCAACAACATAGTGAAACTCCATCTTTACAAAAAAAATTTAAAATTATCCTGACGTGGTGGTGTACACCTGTAGTGCCAGCTACTCAGGAGGCTGAGATGAGTGGATCACTGGAGCCCAGGAGCTCGAGACTGCTGTAAGCTACAATCCTGCCATTGCACTCCAGCCTGGGCAACACAGCAAGATCCTGTCTCTAATAATTATTATTATTTTGAGGTGGGGCCCCAAAATTTTTATTTCCAACAAGAAGTGTCTGGGTGAGAACCACCATTTTAGAGAAAATGTAGAACCAAACCCAAAGCTTAGCTTTGACCTCACTAAATTACTCAACTATGCAAATCTGCAAGAGCTTTCAAGTGTCTGGCAATTGCTCATGAGATTTATGTACTAACTATAAGAACAGCAACAACGACCACTTACTGCGTGTTTACAGCCACTATCGCCGCTAACTGAATGTTTAACACACATCAGACATTTGGCAAGCACTTTGCACACGTTATTTTATGGAATCCTTACAACGTCCACTGAAATATTCCCATTTTATGGATGAAGAAACTAAGGCCTTATTATGGCTAAGTTTCCCAACATCCACAGTAAATGAAAAGTTGAACCCATGTCTTTCAGAGTCCAAGATCCCTGCTCATGCTCTTAACAGCTAATATTCTCCCCTTGCTCTCGGGTGGCCGAGAGCAACTCCTCATCCCAAGAGAAATAATGGTCTCTCTTTTTTGGCTCCTTCTTATTTTATTTATCGCTTTTATAAAATGATTGTTATATAGTATAAGTTATAACTTAGTATAAGCTAAGTTATTTTTATGTCTGTCATTCTCTTTAGACTTTGAACTTTATTCGCTCATTTAACAAATATTCAAGGTATAAATTCTAGCAATGACCTAACAGAGAATTTGCATTCCATAAATGCTTCTTGAGCTGACGAATGAATGAAATCAGAAGGGAAAAATCATGGCAGAAAACCCTGACCCATCACTGTGTAGATGAATGAGTTCTGTGAAAATGAACAAGTGATTGTTATGTGTGAATGTTCGTGGGTTCCCTATTTCTCTAGGTCACACCAGACTAAAGTACAATTGGGAAACATTATTAGATTGGTGCAAAAGTAATTGTGTTTTTCACAATTAAGAGTAAGAGCCAAAACCGCAATTACTTTTGCACCAACCTAACATAACAGTAACTAAGTAATAGCCCCTGATCCAGCCATCATTGATGGAGTCTCTGCAACTCCAGCTCATCGGCTGTTCCTGGCTTCTTCCTGCTTCTGTTCAGAGTCCTGGATGAGTCTCACAGGACCGCGCCGATGTCACTGCCCTGTGCAAAGTACTTCATCATCCCTGCTGCACCTTCTGTGTCTCCCAGTGGCAGGACAGGCATGTCCCCACAGGCTTGTGCACTGTTCCTGGGCTGCCTAGATTTGAGCCCTCCGGAGGTGGCAGTGCCTGCCTTCCTCTGACCTCTGAGCAACTGCTGTGGGCTGAGCTGTCACCCTGGGCGCTTCCAATATAAACCACAAAACAGAGACCTGTGCTCTCGACTTCCTTTAGGGT
>NW_022436993.1:2296969-2297760 GCF_009761245.1 Sapajus apella | reverse complement strand
CCTTCCTTCCCTCCTTCCTTCCCTCCCTCCCTCCCTTCTTCCTTTCTCTCTCTCTTCCTTTCTCTCTTTCTTTCTTTCTTCCATCTGTCTTGCTCTGTTTCCAGGCTGGAATGTAGTGGCATGATCTCGGCTCACAGCAACCTCTGCCTCCCAGGCTCAAACCATTCTCCCACCTCAACCTCCTGAGTAGCTGGGATAACAGGTGTGCACCACCACTCTTGGCTACTTTTTGTATTTCTAGTAGAAATGGGGTTTCACCGTGTTGGCCAGGCTCACCAACATGGTGAAACCTCATCTCTACTAAAAACACAAAAAATTAGCCTGGCGTTGAGGTGGACACCTGTAATTCCAGCTACTTGGAGGCTGAGGCAGGAGAATTGCTTGAACCCAGAAGGCGGGGGTTGCAGTGAGCCAAGATCGTGCCACCACACTACAGCCTGGGCAAAGGGACCGAGACTCTGCCGCAAAAAAAAAAAAAAAAAAAGGCTCCTTAGATGATTTTGCCCAACTAAAGGCTAGTGTAAATCTAAGCACATTTAAGGTAGGCAGGCTAGGCTAGGCCACGATTGCAGTAGGTTACGTGTATTAAATGCAGTTTCGACTTAGGAATATTTTCAATTTACAATGGGGTTTTCCAGACATAGTCCCATTGTGAGTTGAGGAGCATCCATAATACGCCATGAAATAGTCACTGTTGGCCATGCATGGTGGCTCACACCTGTAATCCAAGCACTTTGGAGGCCAAGGCAGGCGGATCACCTGAGGTCGGGAGTTCAAGACCAGCCTGACCA
>NW_022436993.1:2288662-2296869 GCF_009761245.1 Sapajus apella | reverse complement strand
CCTCAGCCTGTGTCCTTGCCCGTCATCTGTCCAGACATCAGGGGTAGCTCCATGATTACTGCAGTTCCAGTGGCTTCATGACATTAAGAGCAACACTTACTGAACTTTCAGTTCTAAGCCAGAGCCTCCTCTATGCACTTCACATGCATTAACTTATCGAATTCTCACCCTGACCTCATGAAATAGCACATTATGACACCTTGTCTAAAGATTAAAAAAAAGAAAAACAAACTAAGACACTGAGAGCGTAAATAAGTTGCCCAAGATTATACAGCCAGTGAGTGTCAGGGCTGAGTTTTCAACTCTTGTCCTCACCTCTGGAAAAGAGTTTCATCTGCACCATGTGGCTCAGTGATCCTCTAGACTGAAGCCCACCTAGAGGGCCCCACATATCACAAGGGATATGTGCACAAAATAGAAACCCCCACACTGCACACTGGCCTAATTATGGAAGATAATTTTGGAGAGAAATCTTAGCTATTACCTTTTTTTTATGTTAACAAATGAATCATTTTGAATGCAGGGGTAAAGACTCAGTTCCTTTCTTGCTTCCAAATAAGAGAGTGGAAAATACTGTCAGTGGCATCTTTGAGAAGGAAGAGAGAACATTTACTAAGAAAGGAAAAGAATTAAAACTGGATTGTCACGGAAAAATCATAAATGGTAGCTCAGACCTTCTGATATAATGTTTTTCTGTGGTGTAGATCACCCAGTATTGTGGACACAGAAACAGTCACAGAAATGGCCATAAATCCTTCGAAACAGAGAGGAATAAACGGCGTCATGGGACCCACACTTTTGAGCTCATTAATGCAAACTTTAGCACACTTGACTGGGATCTTTACTAACAGCTCCAATCCTCTGCGTTTTTCACTGCCAGGTGCAGAACATGAACCAAGACAGTGGGCGGAGGGGTGGGTGGGAGTGGGGGGGAGGGAGAAAAACGGAAAACTTGTCACCCCACAGAAAAGCAAGAGTTGGTTGATGGTTCCAGTTTTATCCTTGAGCCACACTGCATATAATTTTTCTGCACATGAAAACATCTGGTTCAGATCATCATATCTTGAAACGAAGAGCAAGCTAGACATTTTCAACAATAGAGCTGATTAAATTATAATGTAGTGCATCCACAGGAAAGAGGCTTGGGGCCATTAAAGTGGCTTTGGAAGAATTCCGAATGATACAGAGAAAAGCATTTTACAATTGCTGTGGTCTGTATGGACCCACCTTCTCCTGTCGTTATCTCTATTTCCCACCCACTTCTGAAAGCGTTCAGTTTGGCTTCCACCTTCAAGGCTCCTTCACTGATAACCAGGGAGGGTATCTGTGCAGTTAAAGCCAAAGGTCATTTCTTCCTTTTCATCTTGAGAACATTCAGTATCCTCACCATGTTTGTTTCATTCATTCATTCACATTTTCTTTTGGACATGGGGGATGATGCATTAAATGTTAAGAAAGATCTTGGCAACGCGCAGTCAGGATCATGCCTGTAATCCCAGTACTCTGGGAGGCCAAGATCGGCAGATCACCTGAGGTCAGGAGTTCTAGACCAGTCTGGTCAACATAGTAAAATCCAATGTCTGCTAAAAATACAAAAATTAGTGGGTGTGGTGGCATGCTCCTGTAGTCCCAGCTACTTAGGATGCAGAGGCAGGAGAATCACTTGAACCCAGGAGGCAGAGGTTGCATTCAGCCGATATTGCACCACAGCACTCCAGCCTGGATAACAGAGCAAGACTCTGTCTCAAAAAAAGAAAGAAAGAAAGAAAGAAATATCTTAAGAGATAACAGCATACAGTTATTCATAGAGGTACATATCATTTCTTCTTAGGATTACAAATAAAGTGTGTCTTCTCGTCTTTACATTGACAATACAAAGATTCTAAAGCAGATGAAACATGCCAGGACACTCAACCCTTCGTTACTCAAGTCTTATTGCTTACAACTTTTAGAGCTTACAATATGATTTTTAGGTTTATCAAAGAATGTCATGAATTTTTTATATATCTTGTTTGATTAAACACAAGGTTTATTTTTCATTATTGAATTATATATTGCTGGAAGTTTAACAACTTCTCTTGAATTCCAACAGGAAGCATTTGCTAGGTAGGCATTTGGTAGCTGATGGATAATCTTTCATGATGGATAAATCTGCCACATCAATCTCTTTTGACTTTGAAAATTACAGTCTGGGTGCTTTGAGAATTCTTAATTGGCTGGTCTGTCCTGTGAACAGCCGTCTTCTCTAAATGGTATAATAACTTTGCACTTCAGTGCTGTCTCATTGTGAATCTTTTTGAAAGCTTTTAAAATGATGATGTGTGATCCAAATTTAAATTAATAGTTAAGCAGTGTATTCTACCACCGATGCAAATAACTCAACTGAATGACAATTGGATTCTGCTTCACTCGGTTTGCACATAAATAGTTGAGGAAAACAACATCATAGGTGACTCCCATTGGTGGTTGCCAAATTTCATACTTTACTGTATGAATCATCATGATTTCAGAAGCACTAAAATAGAGAAACATACATTCTTGGCTGGGCACAGTGGCCCACACCTGTAATCCCAACACTTCCAGAGGCCGAGGTGGGTGGACCACTTGAGGCCAGGAGTTTGAGACTAGCCTGGCCAACATGGTGAAACCCCATCTCTATTAAAATATAAAAATTACCTGGGTGTGGGGGTGCATGCCTGTAATCTCAGCTAGTTGAGAGGGTGAGGCATGAGAATCACTTGAACCCCAAAGTCAGAGATTGCAGTAAGCTGGGATAGAACCACTGCACTCCAGTCTGGGTGACAGAGCCACCCTGTCTCAAAAAACGAAAAGTACGTTCTTGAGTAGAAGAAATATGTTGTCACTATTTCTCCTTTCGGTTTCAGTGTGTTTTTTTAATGTTCTGCAACAACTTATGGATTTATTTTGCAATTAGAAACAACTCACAAAGTGACTACCAGTTCTAGCGTAGGCCGTGGCAGAGTCAGCCCTGGAGTGAGTGTATGAAGCAGTAGTTTCAGCTCTCCAGTGGCTGTATCCTGCCTTCTAAGCAAAACCTGGAATTTGCGCTCTGGCTAGGGCTGATGCCCAAACCTCAACGGACATGCCTGGTTTTCATTACTCCAGTAATAGGCAAGATCATTACTTCATTGCTTGGAATCTTTAGCAAATATCCCCTCTGCGTTCCTGGAAGTTAAAAAGCCATTTGACACTAATATTGTGATGCTAGGTAAAAGAATTTGACTAATCACCCAGGAAAATCTTTTTTGCACTGGAAAACATTCATCTTCCAGTTGATGTTAAACGTTCTCTCTATAAAAATAATAACTGAGGTAAAGCGTTTGTTAATTAGCTAGAACTAAGCATTCAATAATGTATACATACTTTAAAACAGCCTGTTTCACATGATAAATACATATAACTTTATCATAAGTTTAAAAAAATAAAAATAAAAATTGCTTTCCCTGCTGAAGCAAAATGAAAAATTGAGTCTAAAATATTTTAAGTTCCCCTGCTTCTTCTTTCTCCATTTTTAACTTGGAGTTGGAAGGAGAGAGAAGATTAATTTTTCTAAACCATTGGTCAAAAACTTGTGATTACCAGAAAAGTTCCACTTCAGCCTGTCTGTTAAGCAAGACATCTAGATCCAGGCATCTGCTCACATCTCATTTTTAACCGAGCTAAAGGTAGGCCTCAAGACCACGACCAGATCTGGACCTTGGCTTAACATTATCTGTTCTAGAGGGAAAATGCCGTTGTGCCTATGAAGACATAACCCAGTTTTAGAAGTTTCTAGAAGCAGTGATGTGACAGATACCCCCCTCCTCTGAGATGAGAACATGGCTCTATGAAAGCAAGTTTCTGTTTGACTCTTGCTGATGTGTCTGTGTCTTCTCTTGTTTTTTCTTTTTCTTTTTAAGATGGAGTCTCACTCTGTTTTTCTGACTGGAGTGCAGTGGTGCGATACCGGCTCACTGCAACCTCTGCCTCCCAGGCTCAGGGGATTCTTCTGCTTCAGCCTTCCCAGTAGGGGGGATTACAGGTGCCCACCACCATGCCTGGCTAATTTTTATATTTTTAGTAAAGACAGGGTTTTGCCATGTTGACCAGGCCCGCCTGGGCCTCCCAAATTGCTGAGATTACAGGCACCAGCCACTGCACCTGGCCTTCCCTAGTATTTTCTTTGTGTGGATTTGAGTATGTATCAGATGTGCTATGTATGTCTAAGTGTATGTTCCACGCATGTTTTTCCTTCACACAATCCCAGACCCTGATATTTGTCTCTATGGCATATTTTCTGGAGTAGATAGGAACAGTGTATTGAAAGAGATCAGACTTGGGTTTAAATCCCATCCGGCCACGGATGTCCTATGTGATCTTGGGCGTATCATTCGAACTCCTGACCACAAGCTCCTCATCTAAGAAAACAGTGATATTATCTACCCCAACAAGGTTTCTATGAGAATTAGACCAGATAACATATCAGCAGTGCACAGGAGAGATAATGTTTTGTTTTCTTTTACGTAGTCTTTGCCTGCCACTACTGTTCATTCTGCTCTTCCTTCTTCTCCTTCTTCTCTGTTTTGTTTTTTTAGCGCGGGTCGAGTCAATTTCAAAGGCTAGTTCTGCTTCTTTTATTCTCCAGTTTTTCATTTTGAAAAGTTTCAAACCTTACACCAGTGCAGTAGCTCATACATATAATCCCAGCACTTTGGGAGGCCAAGGCAGGAGGATTGCCTGATGCCAATAATCCAAGGCCAGCTTAGACAACACAGCAAGATCCTGTCTCTACAAAACCTTTTTTTCTCTTTTCTTTTTTATTTATTTTTTTTGAGGCAGACCCTCTGTTGCCCAGGCTGGAGTGCAGTGGTGCAGTTGCGGCTCAGTGCAAACTCCACTTCCCAGGTTGAAGCGATTCTCCTGCCTCAGCTTCTGGAGCAGCTGGGATTACAGATGCCCACCATCACGCCTGGCTAGTTTTTATACTTTTAGTAGAGGCAGCATTTCACCAGGTTGGCCAGTCTGGTCTCAAAAAATTTTTTTAAGTTAGCTGGGCATGGTGGTGTGCACCTGTAGTCCCAGCGACTTCGGAGGCTGAAGGAGGAGAATTGCTTCAGCCCAGGAGTTCCATGCTGTGGTGAGCTATGATTGTACCATTGCACTCCAGTCTGTGCGACAGAGCAAGACCCTGTCAAAACAAAAAAGAAGGAAGGAGGGAGGGAGGGAAGGAAGGAAGGGAGGGAGGGAGGGAGGGAGGAAAAAGAAAAGTTTTAAAACTTAAAGTAAGAATCATGTACGTAATGGACATGCATGTACCCTTCACCGAGATTCACTCATTGTTTATATTCTGCCACATTCCTGCTTTATTTGTTTCCACCATTTATCTCTTAAGAACAAAGACATTCTCTTACACAATGCGTGTATCACAGGACAATGATCACGCTCAGTAAATGGACATTATTTAATACTATATTTTGATATATAGTTCAGGTTCAACTTTTCCAATTACCCAAAAATGTCTACTTTTCTTAAGAGTCAAGACCAGTTACTCTGTTCGTTTTGCAGAATGTTCCTCAGTTTGGATTTAGCTGATTGAATCCTCTTGATTTTGGTAGCAGTGTTATGGAGGTGAGGCTGTGTCCTTGGGGTGGCGTCAGTGGGGCACGTGATGTCACGTGGTCCCATTATTGATAATTCTAAGTTTGATCATTTGGTTAAAGTCATGTCCACCAGATTTGCTCAATTAAAATTATTTCCTTGATAAGTGTTAAGTGATAGTTTTCATACAGTTTTACTTCTGAGTCTTGTTGTGCATTTTGGGGTCATATTCTCATTTTTTTCACCTACCCTGGAGTTTGACTTTGCAGCGTGGAATGATACTTCAAGTGAAGACCATGTTCTCCACCCATCTTTCCTCTAATGGTTTATTCAGTCATTGTTTATTCTTGCCACCCACCATGGTGGTTGTAGAATTGTGTCTTTTTAAAACCACCGTGAGATACCATCTCACACCAGTTAGAATGGTAATCATTAAAAAGTCAGGAAACGATGCTGGAGAGGATGTGGAGAAATAGGAACACTTTTACACTGTTGGTAGGAGTGTAAATTAGTTCCACCATTGTGGAAGACAGTGTGGCGATTCCTCAAGGATCTGCAACCAGAAATACCATTTGATCCAGCAATCCCATTACTGAGTATATACCCAAAGAATTATAAATCATTCAACTATAAAGACACATGCACACGTATGTTTATTGTGGCACTATTCACAATAGCAAAAACTTGGAACCAACCCAAATGCCCATGAGTGATAGACTGGATGAAGAAAATGTGGCACATATACACCATAGAATGCTATGCAGCCATAAAAAGGATGAGTTCATGTCCTTTGCAGGGACTTGGATGAAGATGGAAACAATCAATCTCAGCAAACTAACACAGGAACAGAAAAAAAAACACTGCATGTTCTCACTCATAAGTGGGAGTTGAATAATGAGAACTTATGGACACAGGGAGGGGAACATCACACACTGGGACCTGTTGGGGGTTGGGGGGAGGGCAAGGGAAGGGAGAGCATTAGGACAAATACCTAATGTAAATGATGGGTTGATAGGTGCAGCAAACCACCATGGCACGTGTATACCTATGTAACAAACCTGCACATTCTGCACATGTATCCCAGAACTTAAAGTATAATTTTTTTAAAAATAGAATAAAGATCTTAAAAACCTTTAAAAAAAAATCTATCATTGTTTCTTCTACTGCTCTCCCTTAAGCTGTTAACCCATTCAGCAAATACTTTTGAAGATTTTCCATGACGAAGGTAGGCACTATGCTTAGCAACAAAACGCAAAGGTGAATAAGACAGCCTTGACCTCTGCCCCCATGGAGCTCAAGTGAATATAGTATGTTTCTAAGTTTTTTGAGTGAAGGTCTCACTCTGTCACCTGGGCTGGAATGCAGTATTAGATCACTGTGACCTCAAACTCCTGGACCCACATGATCCTCCTGTCTCAGCCTCCCAAGTAGCTAGGCACATGCCACCACATCCTGCTAACTTTTAAAAATTTTTTGTAGAGGCTGGATCTTGCTGTGTCGCCCAGGTTGGTAGTTTTTTAAATTTATCCATTTATTTAACAAATTTTCACTCAGAGTCTATCCTGTATCTACATTGTTCTATTTACTGAGAATCCAGCAGCGAACAAAAACAGTCAAATCCCTGCCCTCATGGGGCTTACACTCTAGTTGACGAGCAAGAAGAAAACATAATTAGAGAAAGCCTAGATGGTGGAAAGGGTTGATTTTGAAATAGGTCAGGGGAGAATTCAGTAATGAGGAGAAATTAAAGCAAAGACCTAAAGGCAGTGAGAGAGCAGCTGTTTGGGTGAGTGGGGAACAGGTGTTGCAGGCAGAGAGAAAAGCATGAGTGAATGCATGCTCACAGGGTTTAAGTAACAGCTGAGAGGCTCATGTTAGCAGAGCACAACGGAGATAAAATCCAAGAGGCCAGGGAGTAGGGTGGGGCAGGGTGGAGGTGGTTGAGAAGGCAGCCGAATGTATGAATTAGAAAGAGGTCTTTGGGGCCAGGCACGGTGGCTCATGCCTGTAATCCCAGCACTTTGGGACTCCAAGGCGGACGGATCACTTGAGGTCAGCAGTTTGAGATCAGCTTGGTCAACATGGTGAAACCTCGTCTCTACTAAAAATACAAAAATTAGCTGGGCATGGTGGCGCATGCCTGTAATCCCAGCTACTCGGAAGGATGAGGCAGGAAAATCACTTGAACCTGGGAGGTGGAGGTTGCAGTGAGCCAAGATTATGCCACTGCCCTCCAGCCTAGGCAACAGAGCGAGACTCTGTCTCTAAATAAATAAGAAAGAGAAAGAAAGAAAAAGAAAGAAAGAAGGAAGGAAGGGAGGGAGGGAGGGAGGGAGGGGGGAAGGAAAGAGAGAGAGAGAGAAAGAAAGAAAGAAAGAAAAAAGTAAGAGGCATTAGGGTTGGAGATGTGCTTTCGGGGTTGGCAGCCTGCATTTGGTATTTAAAGCCATGAGACCACCTAAGGAGTGAGTGTAGACCAAGGCCGAAGAGAAATAAGGTCAGGAGGGATGAAGAGGAATCCACAGGGGAGGCTGGAAGTAGAAGCTAGTGAGGTGGAAAGGGATGGAGCCAGGATCCCTGGGGCCTGAGTCTCACACAATTTTGGGAGG
>NW_022436993.1:2253227-2288562 GCF_009761245.1 Sapajus apella | reverse complement strand
CCCAGGCTGGAGTGCAATGGCGCGATCTCGGCTCACCGCAACCTCCGCCTCCTGGGTTCAGGCCATTCTCCTGCCTCAGCCTCCTGAGTAGCTGGGATTACAGGCACGCACCACCATGCCCAGCTAATTTTTTGTATTTTTTAGTAGAGACGGGGTTTCACCATGTTGACCAGGACCAATTTTTTTAAATTGACACATATAACAAACCTGCATATGAACCTCTGAACCTAAAATAATTTTTTAAATAAAGAAAAATATTTAAAATCATGGCTAAGGTAGGAGACAGCAATAATTTATAAAGTGTATTTATTATTAATCACTAGAGATCACTGAACCCAAAAAAACTTTACTGTAATACTTAACTGTGAAAAAAATAGTTTTCACTGCCTAAAGTGAAACTCTTTATTTTCCAACATTATTAAAATATGCATACATTTGGAAAGAAAATAAAAATTGACAAGTAACTATAAATATCTAAAAAGCAACACTGTAATCTTTATGATGATTAAATAACTTGCTGATGTATTTTTCCTACAATTTTGGTTGCATATTATTTTACCTTCTCTTCTTATCGGGAATAAATTTCAAATACAATTTTCTGTAGGTAATAGATCATTTAGTCTTCCCTCCAGCATCACTGCTCAAACTTAATTTTTAGGATTAGAGCTAAGAAGAAGTTGACTTTAGCCTGACAGCTCTAGATGGTAAAGCCTCTTCTGTAACTTCCTCTGTGGTTTCTAGCTCTGGCGGTACTTCTTGCTAGGGAATAAGATCTCAGAGAAGTGCAGCCTTTTTTCTTACTAACGTGGCTCCCTGTAGCATCCAATGGCCTAGGCGACAGCTGGATGGCTTGGCCAGGACCACAGAAGCATCAGTTTCCACTCCCATCCCAATTCCTGGGCTGGGGCTGGGGGTGACATAAGGTAGCCAGGAAGCCTGGATCAAGGTGACCCCAGGCAAGGAGCAGAGAAGAGCAGCGTTTCCTTCAGACCTTCTCCTTGGGATGGGACATGAGAGCTAATGTCCACGAAATGCATCATGGGAGGGCTTCTGCTGGACCTCAGGTAAAGCAGAGATAATGCTGGCAGTCTTCTGGCCCCACTCCAAGACCTAGGAACCCCTACCCAGGTGACCACCCAGCAAGAGAGCAGTGTTCTGTGCTGCTTCTGGGGTGCCAGAGAAGACATGAGGTATCAGAAGGGTTCTGCAAGTGAGACACTCTGAAATGGAAGCTTCTTTATTGGCTTCAAGTTCCATTGACTTCTGTGAAAAAAGAAAAGCAGGAAAGAAAACTGTCTGGAAAGCCAGGTGAAGAAAATATTTCCAGGAGGGAGTGATTGATAATATTAAAGGTGGTATAAGATGCTGACTAGAACTAACCACTGGATTCAGCAACATAGAGGTCGTTGGTAATCTCTTTTTTCAAAATAACTTTAATACTGGCATATTTGAGCCGGTTTTTTTTTTTTTTTTTTTTTTGTTGTAAACACGGGATTTCGCCACGTTGCCCAGGCTGGTCTCGAACTCCTGAGCTCAAGTGATCTGCCTACCTCGACCTCCCAAAGTGCTGGGATTACAGGCATGAGCCACCACACCCCACCGATTGTTGGTAATCTTGACACACAGTTTGGTGACACAGTGCAAACAAAAGTCCAGTTGGGGTAGATTCATGAGAAAATAGAGACAAGTAGTAGACAGTGAATATACCCAACTATTCACAGGACTTTTGTTTCTAAAAATAAATGTTTGTGATTTTTATGTATTAATAGGATACGATAAATAGAATATGTTCTGTTTATGTCTCTTCAAAACATTCTAACCTGCGTTGTCCCTCTGGTTTTAGGTCACAATGGGTCCTAAGTAAAAAAGCAGTTCCCCATTCCTTACATAGACACTCAAAGTAGGAAAAAAAAGGGAGGAAACTTAAAAAAATCTAGAGATTTGGCACTTTCTTTCCAACCCGTGTACATCCAAGTGAAACTAGTCTACAACCTGTCTCCCTGAGCTGGAGGACAGACAGATGCAAGTGGGGAGGTTGCGTTCATGTGTGCTGACCTCTGTTTCCCTGTGTCAGCTGTTCTTGTACTTGGGTCCTGGGGAACATTTTTGGGTCTCATTCAGTTCTCCCACTTTTTGCCTAACCTGAAGCTTGACTTAGCAGAGTGCCCCCACCTCATCCTACCACTTATTTCCACATTGCTTATATGCAAAACATAAAATTTTCACTGATTTTATGCTTCGCATAAAATCACAGCAGTGTGGAGATAAGCACATTTAAAAATCATCTTCATTTTTATTTTTTAATTTTAGAGACAGGGTCTTACTTTGTCACTCAGGCTAGAGTGCAGTGGTGCTGTCATAGCTCACTGTAGCCACGAACTCCTGGGCTCAAGGGATTTTCCCACCTCAGCCTCCTGAGTAGCTGAGACCACAGGTGCACACCACCATGCCTGGCTAATTTTTTGGCAGAGGGGCTAGAGATGGGATCTTCCTACATTGCCCAGGCTGGTCTGGAACTTCTGTCCTCAAGCTTCCCAAAGTGCTGGAATTTCAGGTGTGACCCACTGCGCCTGGCCTAAATTATATTTTTTAAAATGTGGTAGCCCATCTCATTAAGTGTGTGTGTGTGTGTGTGTGTGTGTGTGTGTGTGTGTGTGTGTCCATACAGCAAAATTCCAAGAGTTTCAAAGCACTCTCTTAGTATTTTTAAAAATTGCTGAAATAAAGCATGCCATTTCATGATTAGTTTTTTATTTAAAATGCTATTTACAGCTAACTTTTGCCATGACAACACTGCTTACAAAAGAACCCTGTTGTCTTGGTTGTTCCTTCTATGTGACCCTACACATGCATTTACACATGTCATACGAATTTTGTTTGTGACTCACCACATATTAGTCTGAATTGATCATATGACTACAGGTTTCCCCCTGTTGATTCAATAACTACTTGCTAGCCTATTTCTTTTCTTTTCTTTTCTTTTCTTTTCTTTTCTTTTCTTTTCTTTTCTTTTCTTTTTTTTTTGAGACAGAGTCTCACTCTGTTGCCAGGCATCAGGCTGGAGTGCAGTGGCACGATCTCGGCTCACTGCAACCTCCACCTCCCAGATTCAAGCAATTCTTCTGCCTCAGCCTCCCGAGTAGCTGGGACTACAGGCGTGCGCCACCATGCCCCGCTCATTTTTGTATTTTTTTTAGTAAAGACGGGGTTTCACCATGTTGGCCAGGATGGTCTCGACATCTTGACCTCGTGATCTGCCCGCCTCGGCCTCCCAAAGTGCTGGGACTACAGGGGTGAGCCACCACGCCCGGCCTAGCCTATTTCTTAAGATTTTCACTGATCTCAGGCATTCACTGCAAAGTCTGTTAAGTTGGCCCAAGAGGTTTCTTCATGTTAGTTCTCTGTTGAGTGAATTATTACATGATATATAATTTTAGAGATGCTTCTGTTTCCTGTTTTATGCCACACAGAAGCCTTCCCCTTCCTCCTCCCCTAAACGTTGCAAGAACCTGTAACCATATGCTGTGGTGTTCTGTGAACCACTTCCTCTTGATAAAACGCTTTCATTGCATTTTGAAAAAATACAGCACTGAAGGAATCAGGTAAAATTCAGTATTCTACATTATTTTCAGTCACACTGTCACAAGCGACCTCACAATATCCACCAGCATTAGTGAACATCTGGGTTCTGCAGTGCAATTTTCGTCCTAAGTGCAATCCCACTTATAATCTTTTTTAAACTTTTTCTCCTTTTTTGTATCTGCAGTTGTAATATGTTGACTGATTTATTTCCTAGAAAAAAAAAAAACATTGCCAGATAGTTTATCATTTTAAAATAATAAAATATCAATGGATACTGGGAGATACTGACTCAGATTTTTTAAACTTATTTCTCATCAATTCCAGTTCTATTTTAGTTTTGACAATCTAGTTATAGACTCAAAACACTATAGGGTGAAAAAAAACAACAGTCCCTTTAATCCCAGCACTTTGGGAGGCCACAGCAGTTGGATCACCTGAGATCAGGAGTTCGAGACCAGCCTGGCCAACATGGTGAAACCCCTTCTCTACTAAAAGAAAAAACCATACACACACACACACAAAAATTAGCTGGGCATTGTGGTGAGTGACTGCAATCTCAACTACGGGAGGCTGAGGCAGGAGAATTGCTCGAACCCAGGAGGCGGAGGTTGCAGTGAGCCAAGATCAGGTGATTGCACTCCAGCCTGGGCAACAAGAGCAAAACTCTATCTCAAGGGGGAAAAAAAAAGCACACACAAAAGAGCAGTCAGTACTAGGATACAAACATTTTTCTTTAACTGTCTTCAACATAGAAAGATGTACAGTATGCAGATGAATCCACTGAAGAGAAGAAATACAGCTGTGGAAAACCCACACAGGAAAATCTTCCAGAAATTTGTTTAAACCTCCAACTATGTCTAGGATCAATACATGTTTGATGACTGACTTACGTTGTGTAAGCTTGGTCAAGTTACTCATCACTGGATGCCTCAGTTTTCTCATCTAAGGGGAACATAAAGTGCTCCCATTTCACCTAGGACGTGAGGATGAATTTAATCAGTCAATACCTGTAATGCACCAGGACAATACCGGGCACGGAATGAGAATACCTAATAGTTATTCACTGTTACTTTTACTATAATCAGGCAGGTAAAGAGCATGGGAAGATTTCTCTCTCTCTCAACCCCAGCCATGACCAGGGCAATTGAGTGGGGAGTTTTCTTCTTGGTAGACAGACCGGTAGCAACTTCTCTGGTAAAATAATGCAGGCTAATTCTAACCTGTCTGAACTTCATTGACTGTGACTCATTTGAATAATCGCAGAGTCATTTTGCTACCTCCTCTGTTGTTTCATTTTTTTTTTTTTTTTTTTTTTTTGGCCCGGGGGTCTCGCTTTTTCCCCGGCCCAGGGGCGAAATGGCAATCATGAGTCACTGCAGCCTTGAACTCCTGGGCTCAAAAAACCTTCCTGCCTCTGCCTCCTGAGCAGCTGGGACTACAGGCATATACCACCATGACTGGCTATTTTTTTTATTATTATTATTTTTTGTAGAGTCAGGGCCTTGCTCAAAAATATTCTGCTTTGTCTTTTCTTTTCATTCTTAGTGCTCTAAAATTTTCATTCTGTTAATGGTATTAGTATCTTAATCCAAGTAAAGACTAAGCATAACTAAAAGTACAGCTGAAAAGGTGAAATTTGCAACCATTCAAACTAGCTTAGACAATCCATGAGTTTGTATATCTTACTACGGTGCTACAAGAACACAGGGTTTTGACAGATAAGATCCTTATAAAAATATAAATAACATGAGTAACTTCGTTGTATTGGCAGTTGCTGCCACTGAAAACATCAACTCCGTAAACCCAAAACTTGACAATCACAGGAAGAGAAAAATCTTAACAACTTTTTTATTTCATGCAGAAGTTGTTAAGACCACTTGGATTTTGTTTTGTTTGGTTTTGTTTTTGAAATTGAGTCTTGCTCTGTCGCCTAGGCTGGAGTGCAGTGGCGTGATCTCAGCTCACTGCAACCTCCGCCTCCTGGGTTCAAGTTATTCTTGTGCCTGCCTCAGCCTCCTGAGTAGCTGGGATTAAGGAATGAGCCACCTTGCCCAGCCTTGTTTTGAACTTATACGAAAAATAGTGTATCTTTTCATTTGTTTTCTGTTTTATTAAAAAAGTCTTATTATAAACAATTTTGTTATTACATATTTAATATATAAAACGGTATGCTTTTATGACTAAATCTTTTCATTTTAAGAGCATCAAATAAGCCCTTAATTTAATACCATTCTGCTCAAAATTCAGTTTCTAACACAAATTTATAACATATTGTTATAACAAAGGAGTATTTAAACGTGTTTATGTGTTCACTTTGGTTCTTACTGATTAGCAAATTTAAAATAAACACATGAAATTAGTTACATGAAGTGAATAAAGAAATAATGAAGATAGAAAACATAACTTGTATTTATTTACTACACAATGATTAACCTATTACTTGAAATGTTAACTGGCTTTAGATTGAATTACAGAAGAAGAAAAGTCATTTAGACTGTTGCTCAAGTTGCCTGGTAGTTACCAGAATTGTTCTCAAAGCAACTAACATTTTTGGTTTGAAAACTGATTCAGACCTAAATAGATACGAGCCCCAGTGAAACCTTGTTTACCAACAAAACGTATCTGTGTAAGCATCAATATTTACTCACTTGGAAAGAGCAGTGGAAAAAGAGAAATAGTGTTAGAGTGAATGGGGTTCCCCAAACCTGTACCTATAGCAGCAGCTTAGCAGCAGACTGTTTAATTGCTCTGATAGTTCTCGGAAATGTGTTATTTGACAGCCTCTGAGGACTGTCTGGCCCTGGAATGTGACGTTTCTGAGTGTATCACACCAGGAGCCATGTAGAAAGTGTAGCCAGTCAAGTGAGAGAGAACCTTCTATGCAGCTTGAGATCTGGACTCTAGCCCAGTTCTTCTTGTTAGTCTGGGAAGTTACTTAATCTCTTTGGGTTTCCAACAAAGCATTTCTGAACACAAACATCAACAAGATCTGATTCTTACTTAATAACAACTCCCAGGCTTCTAAGAGATTCTAACAGGATAACAAAAACTGTGTGATTCCGTGTGGCAAATGCCGATTGCAAGCTTATGCCAAGTATTGTTGGCTATTTTGTTTAAATGTCACAAGTCTGTGAATTAGGCATTATTGTTCTCCTTGTTTTACAAACTGAAGCTCAGGGTGATTAAGTACCATATCAAGGTGGTTGTTAAGGCCAGGATTTACTGACGTGTTTACCAAGTACAATGGACAGCAAATCTCTCTGCTGGGAGTAAAGATACCATTGAAGTATCAGTATGAAAGCTGGATTTTGAATGATCAGTAGGATTTTATGAAGGAAATACGGACAGAGAAGGATGTTATTTAAAGGGAATAGTATATACAAAGACAAAAAGAGTTCTAAAAAGCCTGTTCAGAAAACATCAAGGGTCCTGAGGCCAGGTGTGGCGGCTCATGCCTGTAATCCCAGCATCTTGGGAGGGTGAGGTGCGAGGATCACTTGAGCCCAGGAGTTTGAGACCTGGTTGGGCAACATAATGAGACCCTGTCTCTGCTAAAAATAAAATAAAATATTGTAAAAAAAAAAAAAGAAAAAAAGAAAAAAGAAAAAAAGATTAAAAAATAAAAGGTCCCAAATGACAATTTGCCCCAGATGGGGCAAATTAGGAAGCACTTTGAAAGACATGCTGAGTACCTGAATGCTCTCCACGTCATCAGAAGCAGCCAGGGAAAGTTTTTAAACAGGAGAGTGACACATTCACATTTGTATTTTCAGTTCGCAGCAGTGGAGGTGGTGAGTACTGATGGGGAGTCCGGGAGGCTGGAGGCTGGCTGAGCTGGTGAGGTGTCAACTATGGCTTGACAGAGAGAATGAAGGCAAATGGGAGCCTTCTACAGAAAAAGCCAACAGATCCTCTGACCGACTGCATGGAAAAGTGGGAGGAGTAAGGGATTATACCAAGGGTTCTAAGTCAGAATGATAAGTGACTAATGACCTTTTACCAAGTTAAGGCCCATGGGAACAGAATGCATTGTGGGGAGTAATGAGTTGGAACTGCTTAGAGGGAAACGCCTGGGGGATGTTCAGTTGGCTGTTTTTGGGCAAGCTACCCTGACCGATGCAATAAGGGCCGCCCTGATCTAGGTCCAAAATTATGACTCGAATTGCTGATCTCCATGGCATTCCAAACTTCATGCAAACTGAGTTAAATGCGTGAGATTAACTCTGCCGTCGATATAAACATATGTCCTGTTAAACGTATGCATCACAGTACTTGGGATAAATGCTGAAAAGGCATATTTTTGAAGTTTATCCTGGTGGAAAAGAGAAAGTATTTAAGGATAAAAACTGAAATCTAGAAATATTAAGCATTAGGGAAAATTTCCTTATTGTTCCAGGAGTCTCAGGCAAAGTTTTAGCCTGGCCAAGAGGCTTCAATCACCTCACCCCTCACCTATCCAATAATAACAGTAACAGAATCTAGCTGATTTTGTAGTATTCCAATTTGTTTTTCATCAGCAACTTCTTGTTCCTCCCAAGACAAAATGAACTCAGAAATGACATACTCACAAAAAGATTCTAACTCCACCCAGTCACGATGTGAACATGGCTTGTTTGCAATGCACTGCTTTACCATGACAACTCCACCCCAGCTGTTTCAGGCTGCTAACCCGAATAACACTTTTAGCTTCAGGGCCGGGTGTTTTCTTTTCTCTCTCTCTCTCTTTTAGTCTTTATTTTGACCTTTGGAAAATACCACATGTACACATAGGCACAGCCCTATTTTCTTACACTTAACGGTGGCTCACGCCCTGTTTTCTTACACATGCATATGGTGTATACATGTGTATAACTCTTGTCTGTCCATTTCAAAAATAAGGTTTTCTTGCAGAGAGGGCAATTATGTAATATGACTGAATTTATAGATTAATAATTTTTGTTACAAATCGCCCTTAAGTCAGATGTCTTCTTATTTTTACCATGGGTGCAGCTGTGATCCATTCACTAGCAAGTTTACTTATGACTGTAGGCTTCAGCACAATTTTGATGTTGATTCCATTTAATAATTCAATAACAGACTCTAGGGAAAGAAACGAAGGAGCAGGAGAAAGGTCGGGGGAAAGATTTTCAGCAGATGAATGCAGGGACAGGTCACGAGAACGTGCTGCTGTTTTGAGTTATTTCCATCTTAGGTGGATGATTCACTGTGGCACGTCATTAACCTGTTATACAGCCGTGGTGTGTGCAGCTTGAGAAACCAAGGCCTTTGGCCTCAGTGGGTTTTTCTGACTCACTGATATCACATTTCAGTACTTTATTTTAGTGCTTTTCCAAATTTAAAGTTCAGGAGAATGATTCAATGGCAAGATTCTTCTTACTCAAATTATGTTTGGTTCCTGTAAGTTTATTGTAATGCTGGTTGGCAGTTTTCAGGTCGGCAAATAAATCTATATTTATTCTTATGAAATGGATCCCTCTCATTTAAAAAATCTGAAGTGTGTTAACACCAATAATTACTGTTAACTTTTTGTGTTAGTAATAATTCATCTGAAGAATTCCTTTACTTTCTCACATTATTACACTCAAATAGAAAGAAATTCACATGAGCAATTCTGGAATTTTATTGTTTATTCTGCTAATTTCCCCTTATTAAAATAACTAAAAAACCCAGGAAGATTTTTAATACCATATTAGTTGTTTTGGGAGACAGTTTGTGAAACCATGGTGATAATGTCTACTTAAATACTTTCTGACATTTTGTAGGTTTTGTGTGTTTTTTTCTTTTGACAGAGTCTCAGTGTGTCACCCAGGCTGGACTTCGGTGACAACATCATAACTTACTGTAGCCTCAGCCTTTTGGGTT
The DNA here is from genome assembly GCF_009761245.1 of Sapajus apella. Classification (NCBI taxonomy): domain Eukaryota; kingdom Metazoa; phylum Chordata; class Mammalia; order Primates; family Cebidae; genus Sapajus; species Sapajus apella. The sequence goes on along the minus strand of NW_022436993.1, from coordinate 2,279,118 downwards.
CAAACCATCATCCCGTCTCAGCCTCCCAAGTAGCTGGGACTATGGGCACATGTTCCCACTTGGCTGACTTTTTGTAGAGAAGTCTCGGCACGTTGCCCAGATGGTTTCAAACTCCTGGTCTCAAGCAATCCTCTCCCCTCGGCCTCCCAAAGTGCTAGGATCACAGGCGTGAGTCACCGTGCCCAGCCTTGTAGGAAATTTAAAGAAAGAAGAATATGATTCAGATACTTTGTAAGCAACTGTGTGGGGATAAAACCCCATGGGTATGATTCCTCATGCTGACTTCCCTCCTGAACCAGGGTGGGGCCCACCCGCAGGTGTCTTCCTTTCTTCTAGCTGCCATAAACACTTTACGCCCAACAATACACACGAAATAGGACAAGTATCTTCCATAATCCTTCACCGATGCTGTGTTTGATTCCTCTCTGACTTTCCCTGCACTCATAGACCTGGACCTTTGGTGTCTTTCTCACCTGCTGCTTCTATACCTGGGCACTCACCTGCCTGCTTTGTGTGGTCTGACCCTCAGCATTCACTGAGTGGCTTCCTTGGATTCAAACACACACCTCCCTGTCGCATGTGTATGTATACCTGATTCTTTGGGATGTGTCTGCTAATAAGAAATGCTCTTGTTCCATGGAGTCTAGACCTCTCTTAACTGAAAGCCCCTCCTTGTCCCCTCCTGTTGCTTCCTGGCCAACACAGTTTTACAACTTCCCGTGCTCCTGCAAGACACCTCCTCCACTGGACACCAGATAGAGCACTAAAGAAAATTAACACACCTCAGCCAGGTGCGGTGGCTCAGCCTGTAATCCCAGCACTTTGGGAGGTCAAGGTGGGTGGATCACAAGGTCAGGAGATCAAGATCATCCTGGCCAACATGGTGAAACCCCATCTCTACTGAAAATACAAAAATTAGCTGGGCTTGGTATCACATACCTATAATCCCAGCTACTCAGGAGTCTGAGGCAGCAGAATCCCTTGAGCCAGGGAGTCGGAGGTTGCAGTGAGCCAAGATCGGGCCACTGCACTCCAGCCTGGGGACAGAGTGAGACTCCATCTCAAAAAAAAAAAAAAAAATCTCATGGCAATTCAAGCATCTGTCCTCCAAAATAAAACATGTAAAACTTCAGTCTTGAAATGGCTGTAGAATATGCTCAGTGACCTGTAGCTCAGGGTAGCTTTTGTGTTTCCCAAGAGGGAGAGACAAGAAGGAGGGCAAAAGAAGAATCATTGCCGGGAGCAGAACATTCAGATGGAAAATGCCCTCTGGTCGGTGAGGGTGGTAAGGTTATGTAGGAGGGAAAAAATGACTTTTTCTTCTTAAAATAGGGAGAAGGGGAAATATATGATGGAAAATTAAGCAAGAAGATTTCGTTATGCCAGATTTCCTAAGTGATAAACCCGAGATAATTGTTGAGGATGATTTGGGAAGATCAAGTGCTAGCTTTGCAGGGTGCATATTTGGAGGATATCCATGATTCACCCAAAATGAATTTACAGCCTCATCTGTTCTGATTGCTCAGCGTCATATCCTGGGTGCTAAACGTTGCTAATATCAACACTGGCTTATGGAACGGCTCTTGCAACAGAGTTAGTGCCGGATAAGTATTACTGTTATCATTATCATTATTGACATCGCTTCACTTTTAAGAATTGTGATATTTTAAAATTCATTTGGCTGGGCACGGTGGCTCATGCCTGTAATCCCAGCACTCTGGGAGGCCCAGGCAAGTAGATCACTTGAGATCAGGAGTTCAAGACCAGCCTGGCCAATATCATGAAACGTCATGTCTACTAAAAATACAAAAATTAGCCAGGCGTGTTGGCGGGCGCCTGTAATCCCAGTTACTCAGGAGGCTGAGGCAGGAGAATTGCTGGACCCCGGGAAGATCATGCCATGGTACTCCAGCCTGGGTGATAGAGTGAGGCTCCGTCTCGAAAAAGAAAAAAAGAAGAAAAAGAAGAAAAGAAAATCATTTGAGTCATTTTTAAGAAGGCAAAGTTAGTATGACAGAGTTTGTTTCATGGACATATTTAATATGTCCAGACTAGCTAGAGCTATTAAAAATAAAAATGTGTGACTGCTAAAGTATGAAAGTCACTTGAAGGGTAAACTATAAGTTTTCAAGATAATTTTTTCAAGGAAAGATAGGTGTGCCTCGACTTGGCCTATTTCAGCCAAGTGCTTTATTTTAAATACACGCACATGAAGAGATAGTAGGATTATGGTTATGATTTAGAAAAGTATATCAGCCAGGTGCAGTGGCTCACGCCTGTAATCCCAGCACTTTGAGAGGCTGAGGCAGGCGGATCACCTGAGGTCAGGAGTTTCAGACCAACCTGGCCAACATGGCGAAACTCCGTCTCTACTAAAAATACAAAAATTAGCCAGGGGTGGTGGGGCATGCCTGTAATTCTAGCTACTCAGGAGGCTGAGGCACGAGAGTTGCTTGAACCCAGGTGGCGGAGGTCGCAGTGAGTCAAGATCGCAGCACTGCACTGCAGCCTGGCAACAAGAGCAAGACTCCATCTAAAAAAAACAAAAGAAGAAGAAGAAAGTATCTTTATCTTTTAGCAATTAATTCTGAAATATTTTTGGAAAAATAATATTTGCTTTAAATTATCTAGTGTAGGAAGATAGAAAAGGATCAGTCTAGTTGAAAATTATTAAAGCTGGACAGTGTATACAGGAAAATCATTATTCTCTCTGCTTTTGTGCATATTTTAAATTTCCATATAAAAAGGATAAGACACAAATACATGCTTGCACATATTCAAGTAAATGTTGTGATTTGGCTTGAATAATACATACTGATTCTCTACACCCACCAGGCTTCTTAGTTTGAGCTGTAATTGGCATTCATCTTACAGTGTTTTAGAGCATTTTGAAATGTTCTCAGAGGCGGGCGCGGTGGATCACGCCCATAATCCCAGCACTTTGGGAGCCCACGGTTGGGTGGGTCACCTGAGGTCAGAAGTTCATCACCAGCCTAGCCAACATGATGAAACCCTATCTGTACTAAAAATTAGCCAGGTGTGGTGGCAGGTGCCTATCATCCCAGCTCCTCAGGCGACTGAGGCAGGAGAATTGCTTTAACCTGGGAGGCGGAGGGTACGGTGAGCCGAGATCACACCACTGCACTCCAGCCTGGATGATGGAGCACGACTCCATCTCAAGGAAAAAAAAAAAAAAGAAATGCCCTTAGAAATGGTCTGCAGCAAATTTCTCAAGTTACAGGTGAGACAGTTGATTACCTTTGCCAGGTTACATACTGCCAGTTAGTGGCCAAAGGTCTAGTAATCTCTCCTAACTTCCCAGTTCAGCCTTGCCAAAGATGTCAGGAAACAGCAGCCAGTTGCGCCTCACTGTGTGTCCCACCCTATTTTGTCACAAACTTTTCCTCTTCTTTGGCAATTGCTTCATTTGGTTTAGGCAAAGAAAGGTTAAAAGGTGAAAGACGTTTTCTTTCTATTTCTTTTCACTTGATAGGGTGGCCATTTTAGCTGCAAGTGTTTGTCAACCAGTACTACTAAATAAATGTACTAAAATCTATTATTTCAGAGATATCTTTTGAAAGCAGGGAATTATTGGGTAAATACACTTAATCACTCCTGACATCGTTTTCGTGTAAGGTTGTTGTTGTGTTTTTGTTTTGTTTTGCTTTGTTTTTTTGAGACAGAGTCTCACTCTGTTGCCAGGCTGGAGTGCAGTGGTGCAGTCTTGGCTCAGTGCAACCTCCACTTCCCAGGTTCAAGCAATTCTCCTGCCTCAGCCTCCCAAGTAGCTGGGATTACAGGTGCATGCCACCACACCCAGCTAATTTTTGTATTTTGGTAGAGACGGGATTTCACCATATTGGCCAGGCTGTTCTCAAACTCTTGGCCTCAAGTGATCCGCCTTCACAGTCTCACAAAGTGCTGGAGTTACAGGCATGAGTGACCACACCCAGCCTGTTTCTTTGATTCCAAGAAGACTAATTTAGTCTGGAAAAATCAGATTGTGGCTCTGAGGCAATTCTCAAGGTTTGGCACAATCTTGGACCAAGCAGATTGGATAGAAGTCAGGCGTGGAATTTCAGGCTAAAATGAGCCGCCTTCTCAATATATTTCTCTCCCAACTTAGCTACCCATGGATGGGCTCTTGGGGGAAAGAGAGGGATGCAAAGAGTATCCCAGGATCAGGCTTTTATGAGACTGCTAATATCTTGGTTTCTTTCTTTTTCAGATGGGTGAGTCAAGTGAAGACATAGACCAAATGTTCAGCACTTTGCTGGGAGAGATGGATCTTCTGACCCAGGTAAACTTTCCTTTTTAACTGGCAAATTAGAAAAAAAAATAGAGTTGCAGAATTTGATGATAATATGACAAGGGAGCTGTCTCCTTTAAACCCTGAAGATTGGCAACATTATGTATTTCCGATGTAACAATGACGGGTTAAAAAATAAAGCTTGTTCCAGACAACACTTTTTTGAGTTCAGTTAATACATTGGTCAGACATACATCAAGCTCATGGTCTCCAAACGTACCAATAGAGAAATTTACCCCCAAGCTTACTCCCCTACAATCAGCCTAAGCCATTTCCCTGTGGTTACCTTTATGAAGACTCACAGGAAAATATTATCTTTGTTTGATTTTTTTTGAGACAGAGTCTCACTCTGTTGCTTAGGCTGAAATGCAGTGGCACAATCACAGTTCACTACAGCCTCAGCCTCTTGGGCTCAAGTGATCCTCTGGCCTCAGCCTCCGAAGTAGCAGGGACTACAGGTGCATGCCAGCACACCTGGCTAATTTTCTTTGCAGAGAAGAGATCTCGCTATGTTGCCCAGGCTGGATATTATCTTTAGTAAAGACTTTTACCAACTCTTGAGGAAATGCTACATTTTAAAGAACTAAGTGGGAGTTATGGCGGTCTCATGATTAGCCTGTAAGAACTTAGGACCCTCAAAGGAACGTGAAAGCCACTCAGCCATAGACTGAGAAAAAAGCTCCTAGCATCAAGATCAGATTGACTCAGAGGCTACCGAGCCCTACTGTCGGTACCACTACGGCCCGGCAGCTGCTAACCCAGGGGCCCCTCAGCCAGGTTACAGTCAGGTGAGCTTAGAGTGTCTTATAGTGTGCTCATAAAGGCATCTTTGATTGACAGGGTAATCAACTCATCACTTTTCTGAATGAAATATTGATATTTTATTCAGAAGAAGAAGAAGCCAATATTCCTAAATAAGATAGAGGTCTTCAAAAGCTTTCTAAAAAAATAAATGAATAGTCTGTGTTTTGGAAGACTATTTATTTTAGGAAAAATAAACCAATTCTAGGCTGGGTGCAGTGGCTCATGCCTGTAATCCCAACACTTTGGGAGGCCAAGGTGGGCAGATCACAAGGTCAGGAGTTCAAGACCAGCCTGGCCAACTGATGAAACCCCATCTCTACTAAAAATACAAAAATTAGCTGGGCATGGTGGCAGGCGCTTGTAATCCCAGCTACTCTGGAGGCTGAGGCAGGAGAATCACCTGAACCCAGGAGGCGGAGGTTGCAGTGAGCCGAGACTGTGCCTTTGCACTACAGTCTGGGTGACAGAGTGAGACTCCTTCTCAAAAAAATTAAAATTAAAATTAAAAATAAACCAGTTCTAGCTAGCATCTACTTTATATTCCCAGTAAGATTTAGAAAGGTTTATATTCTATGAAAGAAGGGATAAGACATAAGACAGTAGGCTTAGAGGAAAGGGTGTTGATTAAAAGATGTTAGGATGGCAACCACATTTCTCCTTCCCTCCCTCCCTCCCTCCCTCCCTCCCTCCCTCCCTCCCTTCCTTCCTTCCTTCCTTCCTTCCTTCCCTCCTTTCTTTTCTTTTTTTTTTCGAAAGACCAGCCTGGGTAACATAGTAAGACCCCTGCCCTTCTCATTTTTATTTAAAAAATAAAAATAATAGGAAAGAGGCGCCTTTGAGACTCTTGGACCTGCCTTCATGCAAAGCCCTTTTGGTTTTTGCTATTTCTTTGTTTTGCCCAAGTGGTTGTAGTCGGTCATAGGCTTGCTTGGCTAAATAGCCCTGCCAAACAGGTAGGTTCTCAAGATTTTAGGCTAAGGAAACATTTTGCTGGGACACACTGCATCGTCAAACAGCTTTTCTCCTCCGAGTAACTGGGTACTTCTTTGATGTCATTCCTTACATCCTTATAGAATTATATATATATGTGTGTGTGTGTTCACCATTACAAGAAATTATTTGTTCCTTATAAAAATTAACTCAACTACCTCATTCTCATTGCTCTCAATTGCCGTGTTCTGTTTCAAGATCATCCTTCTAGAATATTTTTTAAGCCGTAATTTTCTATAGGGGAAAAAACTACATAAAACATTTTCAAGAAACAATATGGTTTTCAGAGAACATACTGAAAGAGAAAATGTGTAAATAATAAATGGTTTTTGACTCGCTGATTAAAATGTGCTACAGAAATGTTTATATCGTGAATAACTTTGAGGGGGGATCTTTTTTCACAGAGTTTAGGAGTTGACACTCTCCCTCCTCCTGACCCTAAACCGCCCAGAGCTGAATTTAACTACAGTGTGGGGTTTAAAGATTTAAATGGTAAGCATAACAATTTCTTTTCTTAAGCAATTTGATATCGTAATGATGATTCAAATCAGTATGAAACTGTAATTTGAAAACTAAATTAAAGGAACCTAAACATCATGAAAAATACCATTGTTAAACTCATGGATTTCAGACTAGGTTTTACTGTGTCTGGATTGAATTGAGAGAGTCTAGAAGATATTTTTGCCTATAATGAAAGGGAACACCATTCTGCATTTGTGAAAAGGCTCAAAGTGATCTTGTTTTTTGAAGTAAAGGGAGTTTCTTCTTATTACTAAGCCCATAGAGTAACAAGGAGTAGTATATAAAAATATTAATAAGGAAATGTCCTTTCAGAGATAGAAATGAATTGTTTCATAATGATTAATAAATATGAATGGACACTTCAAACCATATTTTATTTAAAATATACTTTAATTTATATATAATATATCCTTACATTTAATTTAGCATACTTGACACTTTTTCACTTTTCCTGAACTTGTCACTTTATTTGATCTCCAAAATTCTCAGCCATGCATGGCGCCTCACGCTTGTGATCCCAGCACTTTGGGAGTCCAAGGTGGGAGGATTACCTTGTTGTAACCGAGCGAGTTGTAAGGAAAGCACCAGGCTCTGAGATTGAATCAGGAGTCTTTTATTGCCAGCGACCGAGAGATGGCTAATGTTCAAAATTCTCTTGGCCCCGAAGAAGGGGCTTGATTCCTTTTTATAACTTGCTTAGAGAAGGGGGGTGGCAAAGAGGAATTTTACAGAAGCAGAACAAGCAAGTTAGTAGGAGGTAGCTGGTAACCAGGAGGCAGAAGGTTCCCAGAATTGTTGGCTACCAAGGGGAGTAGCAGGGGGTGCTTTCCATGCTATCAATCACCAAGGGGGTAGGGTGTTCACAATAGCAGGTAGGCTCACCAAGCGGATGTAATTACAGTGGTTACAGGACTGAAAACAACAGCGTGACCCAAACCTTAGCGGTTCAGGGCTTTGAGTACAGCGTGACCCAGTAATGCACCTGAGGGGGCTGTGGCAGGGAGGGAGAAGCTAAGATGAGGCTTGTCAGGCTCACAGCTAAGATGGCATCAGTTAGGCTAACACAAGCTAGGCTAGCACAGCTTGAGCTCAGGAGCTTGAAAACCAGCCGGGATAACTTGGCAAGACCCCGTCTCTACAAAAAAAAAAAAAAAAAAAAAAAAAAATTAGCCAGGCATGGTGGCATGTGCCTGTGGTCCCAGCTACTTGGGAAGCTGAGGCAAGAAGATTGCTTGAGCCCAGGAGCTCAAGGCTGCAGTGAGCTGTGTTTGTGCCACCACACTCCATCCTGGCCAAAAAAGTGAGATTCTATCTCAAACAAAATAAAACAAAACAAAATAAAACAAAAACTCTGTGTTTATTTAGTGGAGACATCTTTAGGTCATATGCTATTCATACTATAATAAGAAGTAATCACTTTCAAATTGGTGAGAATTCCCTGCAACTCTTGAAAAAGATTTCCCAAAGACTTGCAATGCCTACCAAAAATGTGAAAAGCAAAACAGGAGAGAAGTTCAATTACAGAAATCCAGGATGCCCAGTTTTATTTCTGTCCTCCTCTGGATTTTTTTTTTTTTTTTTTTTTTTTAGAGTCTCTCTGTCACCCAGGCTGGAGTGCAGTGGTGTGATCTCAGCTCACTGCAACCCCTGCCTTCCAGGTTCAAGCTATTCTCCAGCCTCAGCCTCCCAAGTAGCTGGGATTACAGGCACATGCCACCACGCCCAACTAATATTTGTATTTTTAGCAGAGATGGGATTTTGCTGTGTTGGCTAGGCTGGTCTCGAGCTCCTGACCTCAGGTGATCCACCTGTTTTGTCCTCCCAAAGTGCTGGGATTACAGGTGTGAGCCACGGCGCCTGACCAGGATTTCTTTGTTTCTGTCATTTCCAGTAGTTTTAAAATAAACCATTAGGTGCCAGTGACTGTTTTTCAATAAATTATAATATACCTCTTTTGATTTTCTCTTTTTCCTACACTTTTTATTTATGACATGTTTAGTATTCCTGCCAGCCATTTTCATCAAGATGATAACATTTACAAAGTTTTTTTAAAAAGTAGGCCAAGCATGGTGGCTCATGCCCATAATCCCAGCACTTTGGGAGGCCAATGCTGGTGGATCACTTGAGGTCAGGAGTTCAAGACCAGCCTGGTCAGCATGATGAAACCCTATGTCTACTAAAAATACACAAAAAAATTAACCGGGTATGGTGGCTGGCACCTGCAATCCCAGGTACTGGGGAGGCTGAGGCATGAGAATAGCTAGAAGGTGGAGGTTGCAGTGAGCCAATATCTCACCACTGCACTTCAGCTTGGGCGGCAGAGGAAGACTCCATCTCAAAAAACAAACACAAAAAAAAGCAATACATTTTTGTAAAAGTAGGACAGCAATAGATAACATATAGTTGCACATATAAACAATGCAAATTTAGCCTCACTTCACCATAACAGCCTCATGCTTTAAAATCAGTTCAATTAAAATTAAAATTTAATCACTATTTCAATTTATTTGTAGTCATCTCAACTAACACTTTCTAAGCACCACTTCAGTGCCTGGTGTCAAAGTACTGACAATGATAGGAGCAAAGATACCCAGCAAGATACGAACACAGTGATGTCACACTACAGTAATAAGACACTCTTCTCATTAAGGAAACAATGGCCTAATTTGGATACAGGACAAGACAATTAAAAACTACTGCTATGTATGGAAAATTAAATTTGTATGGAATTAGATTAAGAATAGTTTTGTTTTGTCTTCACTTTAAAACACTGCCAAAATGAGTTCAAAATATTTTGCCCAGCCTGGGTACATGCCTGTAATCATGCCTGTAATTCCACCATTTTGGGAGGCCAAGGCAGGAGGATCACTTGATCTCAGGAGTTCAAGACAAGTCTGGGCAACATAGTGAGATCCCTGTCTCTACAAAAAAAATTTAAAAATTAGCCAGGCATGCTGGTATGTGCCTGTAGTCCTAGCTACTCGGGAGGCTGAGGTGGGAGGATTTATTGAGCCTATGAGGTCAAGGCTACAGTGAGCTATGACCCTACCACTGCACTCCAACCTGGGCAACAGAGCAAGAACCTGTCTCTAAAAAAGAAAAAAAATTGCCCAAAGTCATTCAGAGTCAGTGACAAATTTCAGAATAAAATCTATTTCTATCTCATTCCCCAATTTCATATTATTCATTTCTATATTAATAAATTTAACATCTATATTAAAACATTTAATCTATATTGATGAACTTAGAATTCTTTAATATATTAAAAATGTATTAATAACTAATATAATTTAATTTACTAAATTTGCTTTGGAAATGTAAAGGTTTATATGTAAACAGTCACAATGTGATTGATTATATTAGAAAATTATAAATATGATTCTTTAGTTCTATATATATTTTCTCTGAAAAATTTTAAATTAATTTAACTTAATTTTATAAAAAAGTTACATATAGGCTGGACATGGTAGCCCTTGCCTGTAATCCCAGCCCTTTGGGAGGCTGAGGTGAGAGGATCACTTCCTTCTTGCCCGTCGTTTGTTGAGGCCAGGAGTTCAAGACCAGCCCGGCCAACAAGACAAAACCCCTTTTCTACTAAAACTGCAAAAATTTTCAGGGTGTGGTGGTGCACACCTGTAATCCCAGCTACTCGGGAGGCTGAGGCAAGAGAATCACTTGAATCCGGGAGGCGGAGGTTGCAATGAGCCAGAATCTGTATGACTACACTCCAGCCTGGGTGACAGAGTGAGACTCTGTCTCAAAAAAAAAAGTTATATTTAAAAATGGCTTACAGTAAAATAAACTCTTTGTACACATTTAGGAAATCCAAATTTTAGTCCAAGTACTGTACACTCGCACTATTAGCATTAATGTTACATGCTGCGTGGCATTTATGATGACGTCTGACAATGTATCCTTTCATAAAGCTTATTTGTTACTGAGTGGGCTTCATTCCAGCTGCTCTCATTTCCTCAGTCTGGTTCATCATATCTATAGCAGCTAGAATTCTCCTCATGGATCACTTCCTTCCTGCCCATCCTTTGTTCATGACGTTCATCATATAATATATGCCTGATCATCAAAGTACTCCATTAAAACTACTCACCAGCACCATCCCCAGTACACCCCACGATCTAATCAATGTTCAAGATCACACATCTGCTCTACCATAGTAATCTCACACATGGAAGAAATCCTAAGGTGATCTCTCCTCCCTCCCTCTCACTCTGAAAATTTAAGTCTTTCCTTTCTTTTAAAAGTTAACTCATAGGCGGGTGTTGAACAATGAGAACACATGGACACAGGGAGGGGAGCACTACACACTGGGGTCAGTTGGGGGGAAATAGGGGAGGGACAGTGGGGGGTGGGGAGCTGGGGAGAGATAGCAAGGGGAGAAATGCCAGATGTAGGTGATGGGGAGGAAGGCAGCAAATCACACTGCCACGTGTGTTCCTATGCAACAATTTTGCATGTTCTTCACATGTACCCCAAAACCTAAAATGCAATAAAATAAATAAATGGGAAAAAAAAAAGTTAACTCCCAGCTTGCTGTCTTCATAAAGTTTCTACCATTCAATCTCATAATTTTTGTAATTCCTTGCCACCTATGGTGCTTTAACTTCTGCTATTTATTGTTAATTGCTCTTGGCTGGGCACGGTGGTTTATACCTGTAATCCCAGCACTTTGTGAGAGTGAGGTAGGTAGATCGCTTGAGCCCAGGAGTTTGAGACCAGTCTGGGCAACATGACAAAACCCTGTCTGTACACAAAATACAAAAATTAGCTGGACACCTGTAGTCCCAGCTACTTGGGAGGCTGAGCTGTGAAGGATCGCTTGAGCCTGGGAGACAGAGATTGCAGTGAGCCAAAATCACACCATGGCACAACCTGGGCAATAGAGTGAGACTCTGTCTCAAAAACAACAACAACAAAAATTGCGCTTTCTCTGAATACTAAGTGTACTATAGTTAGGTGGTGAGCCTATAGAAGATCCATCTTCACCCCAAAGTCACAAGCACATCAAACCCCAGTTGGTTGAAACTCAATTTCTTCTAAGTATCAGCAGTACTCTGCTTGCCCTCCAAGTGCTTAGGGAAAGCTCCCCTTACATCCATTGCCAGCGCTCCCCTGTCCCCTAATTTTCTAAAACTCTTAGATCTTACACTACAATATGCAAGAACTTCCTATTTAGGAATCTATTTGTGTGCTTGGATTTGACTTTATAGCTGGTGTGTCAAGTGCCCCAATGTAGAGAACACATTTCCTCCATTTTTTTCCCTTGGTGTTAGAAACTCACTCGCATTAAGCACTCGACAAAAGCAGCAGCAATCCTTTTAGGAGTTCCTATGCTCGTGCTATTGAATTAAAATATTCTCAATCTTCTCATTATATCATCACCAATCAAAATAATGATTCCTTTCTACTCAAATGTTATTCTTAAAAATTATCTTCTTTTAGTTTTTCCAGATGCAAATTGTCGTTTTTACCATTAATGTGATTTTCCCCACTAGAGTCCTTAAATGCACTGGAAGACCAAGATTTAGATGCTCTCATGGCAGATCTGGTAGCGGACATAAGTGAGGCTGAGCAGAGGACAATCCAGGCACAGAAAGAGTCCTCACAGAACCAACACCATTCAGCATCTCTACAGGCATCAAATTTCAGCGGTGCAGCCCCTCTTGATTATGGAACAAATGTTGCTGCCATTGGTATCAGCCAATATAAAGAAGACTTACCACCTCCACCAGCTGATCCTGTGTTAGATCTTCCATTGCCACCGCCACCTCCTGACCCTGTCTCTCAGGTAAGTGCGTTGGACCAGAGATGGCAGGGCCATCAATCTCTGCTACCTACCTTCTTTGCAGTGATCATTACATTCCTAAGTTTGCACATCCAAAGCTATAAGATACTAAAAATCGAGGATACAGAGCATACTCATTGCAAAGCTAGAACCCACCCTAAACAAGCCACATGGGTGTGTATCAAGAATGTATCAGGGCCATATTCAGGATTTACTATAGTTTGCTTAAAAACTATATTTATATGCAAACACTCTTCGATAAAACTCAATCTTTTGGGGAAATGTTTTATTAACATCATATTGAACTATGGAACTGATTATATATTTCCATGCCCCTGTTCCTAGCTCAGTACATAGAGAATAGAATGCATTCATTATACATTCTCTGAATAGAGCGAAATTGAATTTTGTTGAATTTGGCAGCCCTGTTTAGTAGGACAAGTACATCCGAGTATCACTTGTAATGTCATAGTCGGGGAGGGTGTTACAAGGCAGGCAGGTGATGAATTCTTGATATTGATAAATTTCTGAATATTGAAAAACAGACAACTGGAAAGCTTAAATTATCATTATTTGGCATATTAACCCATAGTATGCCTCTCATGAAAGTAAAAGGAGCACTTTTAAGGATTTTTGTTTGTTTGTTTAGAGTAAGCCAAATATTTTAGAGGAAAATCCTGCTCAGTTTCCTGTGGCTTCCACATCTGTGGCACTGTGTCACAATGATTGGTACTCACAAATAAGACCCTAGGGACCCTGAAAGGTCATACAATGCCTTTAGAATGAACAAATATTAAATATAAATCAAATATCATATTGTACTCTATCACACACAGTGCTCTATTGTGTATTTATTATAAAAAAAAAATTGGCTGGGCATAGTGGCTTATGCCTGTAATCCCAGCACTTTGGGAGGCCAAGGGGGGCAGATCACCTGCTCAAGACCAGCCTGGCCAACATGGTGAAACCTTGTCTCTACTAAAATATACAAAACTTAGCCAGGCATGATGGCGGGCGCCTGTAATTTCAGCTACTTGGGAGGCTGAGGCAGGGAAAATTGCTTGAACCCAGGAGGCAGAAGTTGCAGTGAGTCGAGATTGCACCACTGCAGTCCATCCTGGGCTACACAGCAAGATTCCATCTTGGGGGGAAAAAAAAAAAAAAAAAACTTACGTGAAAATGGAGATCAATATAGAACAGACTCTTAATGTGGGGTCCATGAAGATTTTGAGGGAGGCATGCCTCCCCTGAAAGCAAACAAACAACAAGTTGAATGCACTTGTGAAGCTTTATGGGCTTTCTTAATGGGGCTTGTGGCTCAAAAACAATTTGAGAGCCACTGCCATAAAAAGATACATGCCCATATTCAAGTAATCAGAATGTAGCCAGAACAGCTCATTTCCTCATCTTTATAAATAGAAGAGAGCCTTAACTTGCAAAAATCAGAGAGCTTGGGCTCATAAAATACTTCACTCACTTTTCTGCCTGTTCATATAAGTTTGTGAGTGTTTTGGGGAGGTGAATTTAAGTTTAAATTTCAGTCTTTTTTCACTTTGGGGGCATTAAGAAGCCCTTTAAGAATCTAATTAAAAATTAGAAATTCCAAAAAAGACATCCTGATCCAAAAGTAAGCATATAATTTCAGGGAGTGTTCAAATCCCTTGAGGTATGTCAATGTATAGATTCCTTAGGTTGGATTCCAGTTTGTAAGCCAAGCAGATTTTTGTGGTCTAAATATACGAAGTACAGTTAAAGTCATCATTTCATCTTTTAAGTTACCATTCCCAAGCTATAAAGGGTGACTGCCTCCTTCTATATCTTTGAGTTGAAGAATTTTGTTATAGTCATTTAAATTCTGAAAATGGAATCTTTCAGGTGATGGATACCCCATTTATCCAGATGTAATTATTACACATTGTATGGCTGTATCAAAATATCTCATGTACTCCATGAATACAGACACCTACTATGTACTCATAAATTTTAAAAATAAAAAAACGGAAAATATATATAACAATTTTTAAAAGTCATTAATAAATTTGAAAATCCAGCATGTGCAATTTGGTGCCTTTTGTTAACATAAAGTAACTAAGACACTAGTGACAGAAGTGATTACTCACTGGCATTACTTAATGAACTGTATTGAATATCTTGCCCTTTTCCAGGAAGAAAAGGAAGCCCAAGCTAAGGCTGATAAAATCAAGCTGGCGCTGGAAAAACTGAAGGAGGCCAAGGTTAAGAAGGTGAATCATTAATCCCTTTTGCATGGGGGCAGTTAAATTAAGGACATGTGGTTATGCTTAGTGATAAAAACCAAATGAAAATGTTGAGTGATACTTTCCAAATAGTTGTGATTTTAAAAAACCTTCAAGGACAAAGATAGAGTATACAGTTTTGTTTCTATAACATCAGTTAGTTCATTTGTGATGCACAAATAAGGAACTTGTGTTAGTATAAACATAGAAATTTCCTTGGCTTGTATACGATTTTTTTTTTTTTTGGCTGGTTTATACATGAATTTTCCTGGGAGCTGGAGTGGTGGGAGTAGGATTATACCTTCAACAAGAAAGGAAAGGGCCTTTGGCTTGGCTGCCGTAGAGGCAGGAGCCCTTTCAGCTCTGTTTTAAGAAATTTTAGAACAAGTTTGCACATCCAGGGCTCCCTTCTTTTGAGCTGCCCTCTCTGGGACTTTGCAAAGTTCTTGGTTGATAGCAGGTGGCGTCACCTTTGAGGACTGCCTTAACTGGGCCAGAGCTCAGCTTCTGTTGGCCTGGTCTCCGCTTTTCCACAGTTGCTCTTGTGCGCTTTTCCTGTGCCCTGGGGCAGCCTTCAGCCCTGCTGCTGCCCTGGATGTCCAAGTTATTTCCCAGGGTGCCAAATGCTGTTTTTGCTGATGCTCTGGTTTCAAAATTGCATAGTTTTGAGCAATATGCCCTTAACCCTACTTTCCTAATAAGCCTGTAACTTTATCATACATTTTTCCACAGATTACAGGTTTTTGAAGAACACATGTATTGTATTATAACAGATACAGCTGTATTTAACCTCACTAGTAGAATATACCTAATTATAATAAGGTATTAATAATAGTTAGGTTAGGGGCAGTGACTCAGGCCTGTAATCCCAACATTTTGGGAGGCTGAGATGGGAGGATCATCTGAGGTCAGGAATTCGAGACCAGCCTGGCCAACAGGGTGAAACCCCAACTCTACTAAAAATACAAAAATTATCTGGGCATAGTGGGACATGCCTGTAATCTCAGCTACTCAGGAGGCTAAGGCAGGAGAATCATTGGAACTCAGGAAGTAGAGGTTGCAGTGAGCCAAGATGGCACCACTGGATACCAGCCTGGGCAGCAGAGCAAGACTCCATCTCAAAAAACAATAAAGTTTTAAAAAAAAAAATAGTTAATTTGGTAATGTAAGGGAAAGATAAAATAGTCTTCATCGTGTTTTGTTTTGGTTTGGTTTAAGACAGGGTCTTGCTCTATCTCCCAGGGTGATCATGGCTCACTGCAGCCTTAAACTCCTGGGGTCAAGCAATCCTCCTCTCTTAGCCTCTTGAGTAGCTGAGACCACAGGTATGCACCACCATACCTGTGGCTAATTTATTTTTATTTTTTGTAGCTATGAGGCTTCCCTATGTTGCCTTGGCTGGTCTTGAACTCCTGGACTCAAGCAAGCCACCCACCTCAGCCTCCCAAAGTGCTAGGATTACAGGTGTGAGCCACTATGCCTGGCTCTTTGTCTGATTTCAACTCCTGAAGCAAATAACATCTCTGAGACTCATTCAGAACTTTTTTGCCAAGAGTTGGGCGAACTGTCGTTTTCACAGAGGGCTTTACACTTTCCCTTCCCATGGCACCTATCACAGTTCTCTGAATGAAGGCGTTCAATACCTGCCAATGGATGGATATTCAGTAAGTTGTCCTTGGCTATCCCTGGAGCCAGACTTTCAAGTTTCATCTAGGGGAGTCTTCCCAGATTAGTCTGGTTCCACTCATTCCAAACATGCCCAAATTTCCTTACCATTCTTTTCCCCTGTTTTCTGCAAGTGATTAATTTCACAGTCAGTTGTTGGAATTCCACATCCTCGGCTGCCTTGAGGTTTTCTCAAACCTTGGTTAAATCCAATGTTCCTCCTGCTCAGTCCTGGGCACTCAATGAGCTGATTCAATCACTCTCTCACCTACAAAACCATTTTTTAAAAGAAACGAGGGTCTCACTATGTGGCCCAGGTTGGTCTCAAACTCCTGGCATCAAGCGATCTTCCCACCAGGGCCTCCTAAAGTGCTGGGATTACAAGCATGTGCCACCACATCTGGCCTCAGCTAATGATTTTGCTGCTCATTTCCCAGGGAAGATAGACGCAGTCAAAATAAAGTGTGCAGACTCTCACCAAGACATCTACCAATCTTCCTGCGTGCATCTCTACCCATACATCCCATATCCTTTCTTTAACTGTGGATAAGTCATTATGTTTCTGCTGAAGTCCAGCCTCTTCTCTTGGGCTTCAGTCTCTCTTCTTGTCCTCCTCTGCTCAAAAGTCTCTGATATCTGCCCATCTCACACATGAAGCCAGAATGACTCCTCCCAGTGGCCTCCAGTCCCTGTGTGATGTGGCTATCAGTCACCTCTCTGGCCTCATCTCCCAGCGTTTGCTCCTTCATTCATCCCATTCTAGCTGCCTGGTCTCCTGGCTGCCCCTCAAGCACTCCAGGCCTGCCCTTGCCTTGGGACCTTGGCACTTTGTAGGTCCTCTGCCTCTTCCCTGGATTCTGAGTAGGTTCACTGTGTGCCTCCTTTGAGTCTTTTCCCACCTTCCCAGAGAGGCCTTTCCTATCTAACACCACGTGCACACATCCCCAATACTCCCAGTCCTTCCCCCACTTTAGTGTTCCCCTCAGTGCTTAACCCTATCCAAGGTGCTATTTACTTCACCTATTTGTGTGCGTGTATGACAGGGTCTTGCTCTGTCACCCAGGCTGCAGTGCAGTGGTGCAGTCATAGCTCACTGCTGCTTCAAATTCCTGAGCTCACTGATCCTCCCACGTAGCTGGCCTACAGGTGTGCACCACCATATCCCTCTATTTTTTAAAAATTATTAATAGAGAAAAGGTCTGGCCCTTTGCCCAGGCTGCTCTCAAACTCCTGGCCTCACTTCAGCCTACCTAAGTGCTGAGATTACAGGCAGGTAATCGTAGTTAAAATAGTTAGTTTGGTAAATTAAGGGGAAAATGAAACAGGCGTGTAATCCCAGCACTTTGGGAGGCTGAGGTGTGAGGATCGCTTGGCCCGGCCTACTTTACTTATTTGTCCTATGCATTGCCTGTATCCCCTCCCCACCCCCACAGGATCTCTCCAGCGACCTCTTTTCCCCACCAATGCATCCCCATTTCTTAGAAAAGTTGCCAGGATCACACAGAGGTGAACAAGTCAAGTGTGGTCCCTGCTTGTGGAGGGTTAGAGTCTAGTTAGATTCTAGCTCTGAAGAAAATAAACCATGAAGAAGTGATAGAGAGTACCCGGGCAACTCTTCCAGATGGATTTAGTGCTGAGGAGGCCTCTCTGAGCAGGCAACCATGGAGGGAAGGCTCTGGTCAGAAGTGGTTGGATGCACATGGGCATGGTGCCAGGGGGCATTCCAGGCAGAGGGAATGGGCAGTGAAAGATGTGCCAGCAAGAATGAACTTGGGGAGGTGGGGAAAAAGGGAAGGAAATGAGGATAGAGAGGCAGCCAGAAGCCACAGGATCTCACAGGCCCAAGGAGAAGTTTGGGTTGTATTATAAGTGCAATGGGAAGCCATTTGAGGGTTTTAAACAGGGGAGTTTGAGATGAATATATGGTTT
Organism: Sapajus apella; assembly: GCF_009761245.1. Classification (NCBI taxonomy): domain Eukaryota; kingdom Metazoa; phylum Chordata; class Mammalia; order Primates; family Cebidae; genus Sapajus; species Sapajus apella. The sequence goes on along the minus strand of NW_022436993.1, from coordinate 2,260,844 downwards.
TTAAAGGTCATAATGGGCCAGGCACACAGGCTCACACCTCTAATCTCAGCACTTTGGGAGGCCGAGGCAGGAGGATTGCTTGAGGCCAGGAGTTCAAAACCAGCCTGGGCAACATCGCAAGACCCTCTATCTTAAAAAAATATTGTATTTAATTAGCTGGGCATTGGTGGTGCATACATGTAGTCCCAGCTACAGGTGGCTGAGGTGGGAGAGTCCCTTGAGCCCAGGAGTTCAAGGTTGCAGTGAGCTATGATCACAGCACTGTATTCCAGCCTGAGTGGCAGAGCAAAATCCTGTCTCTGAAATAAATAAATATAGGTTATACTGGCTGCTTTGTAGAAAATGAATTGTAGGGACAAGGTGTGAGAGGAGGATTCTAGCACAAAATCTCACACACAGATAAGCATGTGTTGAAGTGATCACACACGGACGGCAGCTGACGATGAGCTGTGCTGAGTCCTTTATCCCTCAAGATAAAAAGGCAAAAGAAAATGGGAATAGTGAACTTCATAATTAGACTATTTCAAACCCCTGGATTATGTGTAAAATATATCATTTATATATTTTCAGAAGGGGAAATGAAAAGAGAAGTCAATTTTTTCTTAGGTTAAAAGATAGCGCAACCAGCAGATTCCATCCATTTGCTTCAGCTGGAGATTAAAAGAGCTGGAGAGGAGGGCAGATATTTCCTGCCATACATCAGAAAGTGAGAAAGGGTTGCCATGGTTTAGTTTAGATGAATTATGATGGTACACACAAAGCACAAGCTGCCTTGATTCAACAAAGAAGATGGAAAACAGAAGCCACTCTGATCAGTGAGGAAGAAAAGAAAATTATGAAGACAAGTTATATATTTGCTCTGATTTCAGACACTCTGAATATATTTGTTTTGTCATGCAGAACGTTAAGAAAATAACCGAGACACACTCATACATTGAGAATAACTTCAATGTACTCATGCGTAATCTACAACATGTTTTTAAAGGATGGAAATCAAATCTATCTGTCATGCTTTGCCCTCAAGTATTCTGTGGGCTGTTGACATCATTTTGAATTACAAATGATGTACACAGCTTGTGCTATAAAGATTTTGGAACTAGAAACAGAATCAGACTCATGCATTACTTTTATTGTTTGTTTTTTAAAGCCCTGTGACACCAGAGAACAATTCCGTTAGTAATTTTATCATAGACGCAAAAAACAAAACAGTAAATGATTTAAGGCTGAGATATTTTTGTATTTAGCAGCTTGCCAAAAAAAAGAAATTATAAAAAATGTAAAATCTTTAATGGATTATTTAAGTTTTTTCACTCTTGAATCACTTTGCCCCATACCATATAGTGTAAATATGGAAGTATTTAGCTTGCTAAATCACATAACTCTAATTTAGCTTACTAAATCATATAACTGTGATTTAATGTTACATGTTGGTATAGAGCTACTCTTTAGCTTGCAAATGTGAGGGAAGCTTTGAAGAATAGTAAATATAACTTCTTGTTAAACGTCACAAGCCTTCTCTTGTGTGTGTGTGTGTTTTCTAAATTCTATAATTGTGGACATTCATAAGTACATGTGGATTAACTCTAGTTTGCAATTTCTGCAAAAAAAAATACCTTTAATCATTGCCAAATTATGTGGTTTAGATTTTTTTCCATATATATATATATATATGATTTTATAGAACATAAAAAACCGCAACGTATGTTATATTTTCTCAAGAATTCCTAAGCAGGATTGAAATGTAGTCAAACATCATTAATCTTTCCATCAGGAACATTACATTTTCTAAGCCCTAACATTACTAGTGTTTCTTAGCACATGTAGCCACTTTACAGCAGTAATTCTCAGCAGAGAGCAGAAAGTACACCTTCCACAGAAAATAAACCCCAGTAAAGACTGCTGTTTAAAGAATTTCTCTTTTTCCATGCCACTCTCCGTGACTCATTTCTAAGGTCAGATGAGTGGATCTTTGACACTGTTAGTTGGACCTACCATTTTATCATCAAAAAACAAATATAAGGAAAAAGCAACTATCCAACTACAGATGTCGGGGCTAGAGATTTTCAAGGGAAAAAAAAAGGGTTCTTCAGGAAACCCTGGGATAAGGGTCTGATTTAAATGGTCCCTGGAGGAAGAAAGCATTATGACTTCACCATGTCTACATTTTGATCTTGGGGGTGTATGTGAATGTTGGAAATAGAAGGTGCTAGGTGAGTGCTTCAACTTGTGGTTGCTGCCTGGAACTCACCCGAATGGTTATCACCATGCACACCCTTCTGTTGCTATCAGTAACTCTGCAGAACCATCTACAGGAGCTACACTCTTCTATCTGTTAACTACAGAGTGTTAGGAAGGAATGAAGTTATACTCATATAACCCTGATCATGCCCAATCTCATCTGACCTCAGCAGCCTAAACAGGGTCAGGCCTGGTTAGTACTTGGATGGGAGGCGGGAATGGGACAGAGTCTGGCTGCTCAGAACCCAATCCAAAAATGTGGAGAGAAAGAAATGTCACCAAAATATATGGTTTTGGTTTTTAATATGTTACCAAATTTGTGGTTTCTCTCTCCTTTTTCAGTTGATCTAATCACTTTTTCAATAACAATGAATCTTATTGGTGAATAACCAGGACCAACCCTAGGCACATATGCTACAGATAAACAGAGATCAAAGAAAATCAAAGCCTAGCTGCATCACTTCGTGAATTAATTCTGTTAACATTACATGAAAATCGTGGTCTCTCTCATGAATCACATGTCTTAATAGCTTTGACAAGTTGCCTAGAAAAAGCCGAGGATATTCCGTGTTCTCATTGAAGATAAGTAAATGCAGCTTCCTCCAAACCTCCAGATTTGGAATGAGATAACTACCAATTTTATTGTGAATTTAATTCAATCGAACACGTATTTTGAAAATGGGATAAAAAGCAAATTAGGGGCTGGTTACGGTGGCTCATGCCTGTAATCCCAGCACTTTAGGAGGATGAGGCAAGAGGATTGCTTGAGGCCAGGAGTTTGAAACCAACATGGGCAACATAGTGAGACTTTGCCTCTACCAAAAAAATGAACAAAAATGAGCTGGGTGTGGTGGTGCACACCTTGATCCCAGCTACTTGGGAGGCTGAGGTGGGAAGATCAGTTGAACCCAGGAGGTCGAGGCTACAGTGAGCCAAGATCACACCACCACACTCCAGCCTAGGCAACAGAGCAAGACCCTATCACGCACATACATATAAAATGGAAATTAGATTGATCACGTGCCTGCATAACAGCTTATTTCTCAATCTACATTCATTTCACTTAATCCAACTCTGATCTGAAATGTACCCTCCTGTAACTGTCTGTCTCTTAGTGGGGCCCCCTCAGTGGCACCATGTTGAGATATGCTCTGTGGACCTTCAAAGAATTGTAGATTAACCAACGTGGTCTTATTTGGTGTCTTCAGACTCTTAGGTTGCATGAAATGGGGCTCAGCTCCAGCCAAGCAAAAGATAAGAGTTTATTATAAAGATACAGGTGGCCGGGCATGGTGGCTCACACCTGTAATCCCAACATTTTGGGAGGTTGAGGTGGGCGGATCACTTGAGGTCAGGAGTTTTAAGACCAGCCTGGCCAACATGGTGAAACCCCATCTCCACTACAAATTTTTTAAATTCGCCAGACGTGGTGGCAGGCACCTATAATCCCAGCTACTAAGGAGGCTGAGACACGAGAATCACTTGAACCCAGGAATTGCCACTGCACTCCTGCCTGGGTGACAAAGCAAGATTCCGTCTCAAAGTAATAATAATAAAGATAAAGGCATAGCTTTTAATCTAGAAAAGTTTCTGGGCTACAGGATGGAATGAGAACAAGGGAAAGATTACTGGGAAAGCAGGAACCCAGAACTTTTTTGGTTGTTTGTTTTCTGCCTCTCCCACCAGAATGCCCTGTCTCTGAAGGCTGGACAAGGACTTCATTATCTGTTTTCTCTTTTTGTGAATTGGTTTCTCCACCTTAATAATCTTAGCACCTAAAACAAGTGCCTGGCATGCAAGTGAGTTTAGATGGAACCAGTTCACTGAACACATTCTTACAAAAACTTTTCAGAAACAATAACAACTTTGAAAGTCTAATCTTAGTGGCCTCTGGTTGCTGAAACTTACTGGCTGCCCTGTGGCTCTATCCTCAGCTCGTTGTCAAGGTGCACATGAACGATAACAGCACGAAGTCACTGATGGTGGATGAGCGACAGCTGGCCCGAGATGTTCTGGACAACCTTTTCGAGAAAACTCACTGTGACTGCAATGTAAATTGGTGTCTTTATGAAATATACCCAGAACTACAAATTGGTAAGTCCCATCCCCAGCAATGGGCTGTACTACAAAAACCTTGTGGGTTTGCTGTATTACGGGTTTGGGTTTACTCTCTTTTTTTCTCTTTAATTTTATATAAAAAATGGACACAGTGTCTCACTATGCTGCCCAGGCTGATCTTAAACTCCTGTACTCAAGTGATCATCCCACCTGGGCCTCCCAAAGCGCTGGGATTACAGGCATGAGCCACTGCGACTGACCTCGTCCATCCTTGAGAAGGCTTTGGTTCAAGGTTTTCACTTCCCTTATATGAGATTTAGTGCTTGACTCTTCATTTATTTGTAGTGAATTTGCAGGTGGTGGCCAGACCTTGGGGGATATAAGCATTATTACTGCTGTTTCTCTAGTGATTCCATAAGGGAAAGAAAGTGTCTGGATAATACTTGCTAAGATACTGCATGCTCAATAAGCTGATACTCAGGAGAGGCTGGGTATCTGTCCGCTAATGCCTCCTTAGTGGTTGCTTCCTTAGCCAGCTATAACCCTGCCACAGCCTCCCATCAGTGCTCATTTCCCCTTCTTCCCTTCCCACTTGTGTAATCTCTGAAACTTTGTCTAGTGGAAGAGGCTCAGCCCCAGAGTGCAAAGAACATTTGGTAGAAATCGATGGAATTTTTCAAAAGCAGAAAAAAAAAATGGTAACTGAAGATATCATGTTACTTCTTATTCTTGGTGGTGGTGGTGATGGTGTTGAGGCAGGGTCTTGCTCCATCACCAGGGCTACAGTGCAATGGTGTGATCATGACTCACTGCAGCAGCCTCAAGATCCTGGCTCCAGCCATCCTCCTGCCTCCGCATCCTGAGTAGCTGGGACTACAGGCACACATCATCACATTTCTCATTTTTATTAACGGAACAGCTGTCCCTCAGGAGAGCTGGGTAGAACAGAGAATCGCCTGTACTAGAAGCTTTGGGAGCAATTTTTTTTTTTTCTTGATAAAATGGTGTACACGAAAACAGTCCCTTGAAGTTTTCTTCAATTCTATGAGTCAAGGGAAGAAAGGAAAGCCTTCATTTATGTTTTAATTCAGGCATTCACATGTTGCTTTTAGAGGGTTAAGGGGTGATGTTTTGGAGTAGACACTGTAACACTCACAATTTCATTCAAAGTGTTTCACCGGTCATTGGCTGATTGTCCACCTCCTGTAGAACTTGTTTGCCACCATCTGGGAATATTTAAAGTAAAAAATGTTGATATGAAAAAAGTATGTCTCCGGGTACACTGGTATATGTCTGTAGTCCAAGCTACTCAGGAGGGTGAGGCAGGAGGATTTCTTGAGCCTTGGAATTCAAGGCTCTAGTGCACTACGACGGCACTAATATAATAACAGCCACTGCACTCCAGCCTGGACAACATAGTGAGACCCCATCTCTTAAAAAAAGAATCAAGTGTGGCAGCTGACCGTTGTCACTGTGTAATGGGTTTTTTCATCTTTTTTCTTTAATGGAAGATAATTGGGAAGACAATGAAAAATAAACATGATAGGAATGTTACAATGTGACATCAGGTGAGAATTATCAGTGAGAATCCTAGACACCTGATGAAACTCATGAAGCATTGTGTTTAACTCAATAATAGCTTGTTTCTCACTTGGAAACCCTGATGTCTTGGGTCTGAAAGAATATCTTTTCTTATTTCATCAGAGAGGTTTTTTGAAGACCATGAAAATGTTGTTGAAGTCTTATCAGACTGGACAAGAGACACAGAAAATAAAGTACTATTTCTGGAGAAAGAAGAGAAATATGCTGTATTTAAAAACCCCCAGGTAAGACAACCTGCATATTGTTAAATCCTATAAAGTATGAAGGATTTTTTTTAATGTCACCTATATACTAACCACACCATTCATTGTCTCACAAAATCTCACAAATCTATTCTTTTCAAATAAGCACAAACTCAACTCTTAAGCTGTGTGTAAGCTAACAACCCTCTGAAAGATTCAGAAAGAAAAGAATCCATTTTGCTTTTTTAAATTCCAAATGCAAAACCTATCTATCTGTGGTTGTCTGATCCTCTTCTGGCCCTGTTTCTGTTTGGCTGCATTAATCCAATATATCTTGATGTACTCACTGTTGGTTCTTCCTGCTTTTTGCTTGAAAGATGCTCTTTTCTTTGTTGTTCGTATTTGGTGTTTATATGTGCCAGGAAAACTGAAAGGAGCACCTAGAAAATGTACAATTTATTGTCATTTTGTCACAAACAATTGTGCAACTAAAAAGCACAAATTCATATTTGTTCTTTTGTTCACATTTGTTCTTCATATTTGGGAATGCTTCCTTCAAGTTATATGTATGAGGATGTCCAGGCTTTTTCCCAGCTGTGGCCTCAAGCAACTGTGATTGAGTAAGGGTCGTTACTTTTTTTGAAAATCAAAGAATGTTAAAGGTGAAGAAGATCCTCCCCATTTTCCAGATATCTTTCCCTTTTACAGGTTAAAAAAAAAAAAAAAAGTCTTATATCACTAGAGGCAGAATTAGGGCAGCTTCCTTGTGGGAAAATGCTCTTTCTCCTGTAAATGCTATTTTCTGGCGTCTTCGCTAGGTTGTATGGTGGCCAGCGCTATTGTATAATTAAGATTAGCCTCATGGGAGAACCAGAGATCACCTCCATACCCCTTTACACTGGATCTAAAAACCAGATTGACACCAGGGAGATTAACAAGGGAAAATCACACAGTATTTAGCAGCTTTACATCTACATGGGAATCTTCATAAGAGTCAAATTTGAAGAAATGGCCGAGGGAAGATGCTTCTATACTTTTTAAACAAAGAACAATAAATTTGAGAAGAAATGATAGGACAAAGGGAATCTGGATAGGGGTGGTAAAATATCTAGGGGAGTGTAAACCAAAAAGTGTCTTAACAGGTCTCAATCAGTTTAGAAGTTTGTTTTGCCAAGTTTTAAAGACATGCCCAGAAGAAAAAAAAAAAAAAAAAGAATCACGGAAACAGTTTGTGGTCTGTGCCTTTCTCCAAAGCTGAATTTGAGGGCTTCAATAATTAAAGGGGATGCTGGACATGGTGGTTCCTACCTGTAATCCCAGCACTTTGGCAGGCTGAGGCAGGCATATCACTTGAGGTCAGGAGTTCGAGAACAGCCTGACCAACATAATGAAACCTTGTCTCTACTAAAAATACAAAAATTAGCTGGGCATGGTGGTGGGTGCCTGTAATCCCAGCTACTTGGGAGGCTGAGGCAGGGGGAATTGCTTGGACCTGGGAGGCAGATGTTGCAGTGAGCTGAGATCTCACCATTGCACT